>NC_052150.1:6470136-6800878 GCF_902713615.1 Scyliorhinus canicula | reverse complement strand
CCAAAACATATGAACATGGTTGGCCGGGCTACCCCCACACCGCTCACATCTGTCCTCCACCTCCTCGAAGAACCTACTCATCCGGGCTACCGTTATGTGGGCCCTGTGGACTACCTTCAACTGACTCAAGCTGAGTCTGGCACAGGACGAGGATGCATTTACCCTTTTCAAGGCTTTTTCCCACAGTTCAGTTTCCACCTCCCCTCCCAACTCCTCTTCCCACTTCCTCTTCACCTCTCTAATAGGGGCCCCTTCCCACTCTAATAACTCTCTGTATATGTCCGAAACCTACCCACCTCCAACCCCTATTTTTGACAGCACTTTATCCTGTAGTCCCCTCAGGGGGAGACGAGGAAAGCTTGGGACCTGCTTCCGTATAAAGTCCCGCACTTGAAGATACCGAAACCCGTTCCCTCCCAGCAAGTCAAACTCCTCCTCTCATATCTCCAAGGTCGGGAAGCCCTCCTGGATGAATTGATCCCCAAACCTCTCAATCCCTGCCCGCTGCCATACCTTAGTCTCATATGCTGCCTCCATTGCCCCCACACCCTCAGGGCTGCCACCACCACAGGACCTGTGGAGTACCGATCCGGCGAAAACGGCAGGGGCGCTGTCAGTAAAGCCTCCAGGCTCGTACCTTTGCAGGATGCTGCCTCCATCCGCTCCCAGACCGACCTCTCCCCCACTACCCACTTCCTGACCATCGATATGTTGGCAACACAGTAATACTTAATAAAACTTGGGAGAGCCAATCCCCTTTCCCCATGGTCCTGATCCAGGAGTACCGTCTTTACTCTAGGGGTGTTACGCGCCCATATAAACCTCGATATCGCCACATTAATACTTCTGAAAAAAGTCTTTGGGACAAAAATCAAGAGACACTGAAAAAAGAAAAGCAGTCTCGGAAGGACCGTCATCTTCACCGTCTGAACCCTCCCCGCCAGTGTCAGTGGGAGCATGTCCCACCTACAAAAATCCCTTCTCATTTGATCCACTGTTTTACCCAAATTTAACTTGTGAAGCTGCCCCCAATCCTTGGCCACTTGAATCCTCAGATACCTAAAACTCTTCCCAACCACTTTAAAAGGTAGCTCCTTCAGCCTCCTTTCCTGCCCCGTGCCTGAATCACGAACATCTCGCTTTTTCCCATAGCCTGATAATCGCCCAAATTCTCCTAATACCTCCATGATTTTGGTCAGCCCCCCCCCCCCCCCCCCCCCCACAGCCGGGTCCGTGATATAAAGCAGCAAATCGTCCGCATAGAGAGAGTCCCTGTGCTCCACCCCCCCCCCCCCCTCCTCCTCCAGGTGTTTGCTGCTCTCAGAGCCATTGCTGAGGGTTCTATGGCCATGGCAAACAGTAATGGGGAGAGAGGGCATCCCTGCCTTGTCCCCCGACAAAGACTCAAATATTCTGACTGAACTCGGATAGTTCTTACATTTGACCCGCTCCACAAATCCCTGCCCAAACCCAAACCAGCCTAATATATCCTATAGATACTTCCACTCCACTCATTCAAAAGCCTTCTCCGCATCCATGGCAACTACCACCTCAGCCTCATGCCCCTCCACTGGCATCGTAATTACATTAAGAAGCCGTCTAATGTTGGATGTCAAGTGCCTGCCCTTTACAAATCCCGTCTGATCCTCACCAATTATCTCCGGGACACAATCCTCGATTTGAGTGGCCAGGATCTTTGCCAATAATTTGGCATCTACATTCAAGAGGGAGATTGGCCTGTACCATCCACAGCTCTCCGAATCCTTGTCCTGCTTCAGGATGAGAGAAATTGATGCCTGTGATAATGTTGAGCGAAGTACTCCCAGCTCCTTGGACTCATTGAAAGCCTTAACCAGGAGCGGCCCCAGGAACCCAGAGAACTTCTTATAAAGTTCCACTGGGAACCCATCAGGTTCCGGGCCTTTACCCGATGGCATCGCCCCCAGTCCATCTAGCACCGCCCCAATCAGGCCCCCCAGGGCCTCCACCAGCTCCTCATTTACCTTCTGGAACTCTAGCCTTCCCAGGAATTGACTCATGCCCTCCCTCCCCATCCTGGGGATCTGACATGTATAGCTGGCTATAAAATTCCAGGAATACTTCATTCACCACCCCGGGTCCGTCACTGTCTTCCCCCTCAAATCCTTTATTTTCCCTATTTCTCTCGCCGCCTCCTGTTTCCTCAGCTGATGGGCCAGCATCCTGCAAGCTTTCTCCCCATGTTCATATATTGCCCCTTTTACCCTCCTCAGCTGACCCTCTGCCTTTCCTGTGGAAAGGAGCCCAAATTCCATTTGAAGTCCCTGATGCTCCTTCAGGAGCTCCTCATTTGGAGACTCCGAATATCTCCTGTGCTCCCGTAAGATTTCTCCAACCTGTCCAGCTCCGACCGCTCAGTTTTATCCCTGTGAGCTTGAATCAAAATACAATCCTCTCTAATGACCGCTTTCAGTTCCTCCCAGACCACCCCATGAAGCAATCTATCCTGGAGTATGCCTTATATACATGGGAGTAGAATGAATGTTCCCTGCTCCTTGGTCTCTCAAATCCCCACGGATCCATCCCTCCCATGCGCTACATGAACCCCCGCAGTTCCTTTGCCATTGCTGATAGCTTCCCCGATCTAACACTCGACCGGTCCAGCCTCGGATCCAGGACCGTATTAAAGTCACCCCCCCCCCCCCCCCCCCCCATGATTAGCCGGTGCGAGTCAAGGTCTGGGATCTTCCCCAGCACCTTCCTGATAAACGTGACATCATCCCAGTTTGGGGCATATATATTCACCAGCACCACTGCCATTCCCTCTAGCTTCCCACAAACCACAAAAAATCTGCCTCCCGGGTCTACCTCTATCCTCCCCACCTCGAATGTCACCCTTTTATTAATCAGGATAGCCAGCCCCCTTGTTTTAAAGTCCAGTCCTGAATGAAACACTTGCCCGACCCATTCCTTCTTTAATCTAATTTGGTCTCCCAGCTTCAAGTGTGTCTCCTGTAACATTGCCACGTCCGCTTTTAACTGTCTCAGGTGTGTGAACACATGAGCTGTCTTAACCGGCCCGTTCAGGCCACAAACATTCCATGTAACCAGTCTGGTCAGTGGGGGGCGGGGGTTGCTTTTGCCCCCCTGCCCTGTTGGTCAACCATGACCTTTCCTCGGCCAGCTCCTAGCCCGTGTTCCACACCTCGCTTGATCCGCCCCTTGGCGGCGACTGCCATCTGATCTCCATCTCCAGTCTCCTAACTGTACCTGAGCAGTCAGCAGTACCCCCCCTCCCGCCCCCCCCTCCACCCCCACTTCATCTTTCCTCAGCTCTCCCCCCACTTTGCTCCCGTGAACCAGCTATCCAGCTAGCTGAGCATCTCTCACCCTCCGGTGTCAAAAAGCCTGCCAACTGCCAGATTCTGTCATACCTCACAATAAAACAAGCACTCAACACAGTAACAACAATCCCAAAAAGCAAACACATCCTCCCCAACCCCTCCCCCTTTAACCAATTCTTATCAGTCCTATCACCTTCAAGCAGAATCCAACACAAAGGAAGAAGCTTCAAGTAGCTTAAGTGAAATTATGCATGCAAGAATCAACCGTCATTCTTCTGGAAACTAAAACAGCCCATTGCATCTTAAAAGTTCTTCCCTCTGTGATATACGGAAAGCAGTAAATCCAAATCAAATTACACAAGAAGAGAGGAAAGAGAAAAAAAAATATTAACAAACCTAAACCCTTTTCTTCCCGTACACCGCAGCTTAACTCACAGAATTAAAAGACCAAAATTTTAAACAAGACATAGCAAAACACAAACAAGAAGCTCCAAGCAGCTTAATCAAAATTATGCATGCAAGAATCAACCATGTTTGTTAAAGAGACTAAATCAAAATCAAATTACTCAAGACAGGAGAAAAGAAAAGAGAGAAAAACATTTTTAAAAAACCCAAGCCCTTTTCTTCCCGAACATCGCAACTTAACTCACAGAATTAAAAGACTGAAATTTTAAACAAGACAAAGCAGAGCATAGAACCATGTTTCTCTCCTCCCCGTCACTCCATCCTGTCCCTGAAACTCAGCCCACCACAGTTAGAATTTAAGAGTCCTTAATTTAAGAGTCCCTAAGCCAGATTATTGTCTTTCATGAAAGTAACCACCTCTTTCGGAGAATTGAAGTACAGCTCCCGGTTCTCGTAGGTCACCCAAAGACGCGCCGGGTATAACAGTCCGAATTTAATGTCTTCTCAAACAGGGCCGCCTTAACTTTGCTGAAACTTGCTCTCCTCTTTGCGGGTTCTGGTTCCCGGTCTTCGTACACCCGGATCTCTGATTCTTCCCACATGAACCGTTTTGTCTGCCTGGCCCACTTCATGATACGCTCCTTGTCGAGGAATCGATGTGGCCTCACCACCATGGCCCTCGGGGGCTCACGACCCTGGGGCTTATGTATGAGCACCCAATGCGCCCGGTCCACCTCCAGCGGCTTGTCAAACACATTGGCCCCAACCATCTCCTGCATCATCTTCCCCACAAACGTTCCCGCATCTGACCCTTCCTTCCCCTCTGGCAGCCCGACGGTTCGGATATTTTGCCTGCGAGACCGGTGCTCCAAGTCTTCCACGTTATCAAGCAGTGGTTTCTGTCTGTCCTGTAGTATGTATGCTAATTTCCAAAGCCATTGCAGTGGACTCCTCCTCTCGTTCAGTCGCCAGCTCCTGCAGCTTTAGAATCTCCTGTCCCTGGGTCATCATTTTCTCCTCCACCCGGTCAACTACCTCCTTAATCGAGGCTATCATCTGGGTTACATCTTCTGTACACTCCTTGCGATGCCCAGCGAACCTCTCATCCAGGTACTCGACCCATTGCTCCATTGACCAGTGAGCTGGCGTGGACGAGCTTTGTCCAGTTACCATTGAGCTCGATGACCTCTGATTCCTGCTTTCACTCATCTTTTGGTTTCTCCTTTCTCGACTCTTATTTGGACACGATTCCATAAATTGACAGTCACCTCCTTTTCCTCTGCTTTCGATCAACTAATGTTGAGAAATTTTCTGAAAAATCCGGCTTAAACGCCATTAAAAAAAACGCTGAGGGTGAGAGCTGCTGAATGTGCGACCGTTAAGTCCACGGCCGTAACTGGAAGTCCACCATTTAAAATTAAGCGTTCTCCCATTTAAAACTGAGATGGGAAGAATTGAATTTCTCTCAGAGTGCCATGAGTCTTTGGAACTCACTTCCTCAGAGATTCATATGTTTGCATGTAGATCATCACAGTGTTCCCCATCGACTAGGCAATCATTTCACAGGCGGGATTCTCCGGCCTTCCACCGGGTTGGAGAATCGCCGGGGTTCGGCATGAATCCCGCTCCTGCCGTCCTCCGAATTCTCCGGCTCCCCCAAAAATTGCTTGGGCGTGAATCGCACCGCCCGCCTCAGAGAATGGCGGGGACCGGCTCGACTCAATGGGCCCCGGGACCGCCCAAATTCTCCGGCCCGCAATGGACGACAGTCGCGCCTGTTTTTTGCCGGTCCCGCCGGCGTAAATTGGAGTAGGTCCTTACCGGCGGGACCTGTCGGTGAGGGCAGCCTCCAGGGTTCTTGGGGGGGGTGCGGGGGATCTGGCCTCGGGACGTGCTCCCACGGTGGCCTGGCCCACGATCGGGGCCCGCCGATCCACGGGCGGGTCAGTGCTGTTGGCGCACTCTATTCTTCCGCAACGGAGGCTGTACCGATCCGCCACTGCCGGTGCGGAAACAAAGCCCTCTGCGCATGTGTGGGGATGACACCAGCACACGCTGGCGCTCCCGCGCATGCGCCAACTCGTGCCGGCCGGCGGAGACCCTTCGGCGCTGGTTGGCGTGACGCCAAGCCCCTTTCCCGGCAGCCGGCGGGACACAAACCACTCTGGGACAGGCCTAGCCCCTGAAGGTGCGGAGGATTTTGCACCTTTGGGGCGGCCCGACGCCGGAGTGGTTCACGCCACTCCTCGACGCCGGGACCCCCTGCTCTGCTGGGTAGGGGAGAATCCCTCCCAGGATATTTCTTGTGAGCAGTGCGACTGTCATGAAGCCTTGCGTGAGCTCTATTCACTGCAAACAGTTCTGAACACAAGACCCAGAGGACCAATAGTTCTGGCTGTATCAGAGAATGGTGCAACGATCTATAATGCAATAGGCCCATATCCAAAAACAACAGGCGACTTGTTTCCCCCCGATTTGAGCCGATTTACTGTGTATTCATGTATTATCCAAGTCTTCAATTCTCTCCACTACAACCTAGTTTTTACACTTTGGAAATTCTTCCAGAAGGTTGAAGGAAAGACCAATAAACTTGTTTTTTCTGCATTTCCAGGTTCCTCAATTTTATGAAAACTCTTGATGTGGCATTGAAGATCCCAGGTTTACATAAACTGCAAAGACATTCATTCCCTCAATGGACAGATCCAGTGCTGCCCTCATCACAGCTTCCCTGTTTCACATACATCAACAACTGGTGCTCAAGCATCTCATGACACCACTTCATAAGACCTCTAACTGCATCCGCCGCATCCTGAAAGCCACACTCAGGGCCATGCGGCGCCACATGAAGACACTCGACATCTCTCTCCAGCAGCACCCTCTTACTCTCTCTCAAAGCTGTCCCTGTCCCCAGTTTCATTTCATCCTTCGCATCATTCGACGTCCCACCTCTCTTCCTCGTATAAGACCTCTAATGCTCCTTTAAAGGATACACGAAGAACCAGTCGCTGAGATGCAGAAGGAAAGTTTTGGTAACCTCGAGAGGCACTCTTTTTTGGAATTTTGGAAGGGTGCTGTGCGCTTCATAACTCTTGGAATCGGGAGCAAACAGATTGTGGGAATCTCAGACCATGTCAAAGAGAATGATGATGACACTGTGGGTGCCAAAGTGTTACTTGCCAACTGAGAGCTAAATACACGTGGATCACCGTCACAGGTACATATTGTTGAGGTTTTACCCCATCACGGTGCTCCCTCAAAGATAACCATTGCATCATAACTGCAATCCATTAAGGCAGTACTTCATCTATTCCACTTTGTGCTGAAAGATAATAAGCAAACTTTGAATGGTCTTTCCATCAGGAATTCATTCCTATTTTTAAAAAATTTGGTGGACCCAATAAAATTTTTCCAATTAAGGGGCAATTTAGCGTGGCCAGTCAACCATGTCTGCACATCTTTGGGTTGTGGGGGCGAATCCCATGCAGACACGGGGAAAATGTGCAAATGCCACACGGACAGTGACCCAGAGCCGGGAGCGAACCTGGGACATCGGTGCCGTGAGGCAGCAGTGCTAACCACTGCAGCACCGTGCTGCCCAGGAATTCATTACCTTTTTGTTACAAATCATTAATTTGGTCACTTTACTATTCACTTGATTTAAGGCCACATTTTAACTCTTATCCTATATGTTACTGTAAAGTTTGGGATTCTGAGGTGCAGCTGGCTACGCCAAGTTGCTGTGGCCCATTTGAAATTGAAGTGGATTCGGAGAGATTCCCTAAGAATTGGGTGGCATGGTGGCGCAGTGGTAGCACTGCTGCCTCACAGCGCCAGAAACCAGAGTTCAATTCGGCCTTGGTGTGGAGTTTGCCATCCTCCCCGTGTGTGCGTTGGTTTCCTCCGGGTGCTCCGGTTTCCTCCCACAGTCCAAAGATAGGGCATAGGGATAGGGCAGGATGGGCTATAGAGTGGACATGGGTGAATGCCCTTTCAGAGGGTTGGTGCTGACTCGATGGGCCAAATGGCCTCATTCTACACTGGAGAGAATGGATGATTCTCAGCACAAAATTGAATAAATTATCAAACTGGAAAAGAAAGCTGATTGAAAATTCTGCTTGAATTCATTTGTAAATCACCAAACACAAAATTTGTCTTGAATCAGCAGAAATATTTTAAAATTTTGTTTTAAAATTATAATTTGATATGGTGTATGGTGCAGTTTGATTAACACCGCTGAAAATGGGTTTAATCACCAAAATAATGGCATAAATCATCATGTTCCGCCCGCCGCAGGAATCATCGCGGACGGGACGGATAATATAACGGACAAACAAAAGATGCGTTGAGCTCAGGCGGGAATTTCTGGTCCCGGTGTAGTGGGGGTGGGAAGGGAAAATCCCGTCCACCTGTTTAATCGCAGGGTCAGTCCACCACCTGTGAGGAACCCGATTTAAAATAACTGGAAATAACTTTTCAAAGTGATACAAAATAGTAGCACAGTGGTTAGCACTGTTGCTTCATGACACCAGGGTCCCAGGTTCAATTCCCGGCTTGGGCCACTCTCTGTGCGGAGTCTGTACGTTCTCCCTGTGTCTGCGTGGGTTTCCTCCGGGTGCTCCGGTTTCCCACCACAAGTCCCGAAAGACGTGCTGTTAGGTGAATTGGACATTCTGAATTCTCCCTCCGTGTACCTGAACAGGCGCTGGAGTGTGGCGACTGGGGGATTTTCACAGTAACGTCATTGTTAATGTAAGCCTACTTGTGACAATAATAAAGATAATTATTATTGGAACAGAAACAGAAAATACTGGAAACCGCATCCGATCTGACAGCAGCTGTGGAGAGAGATAGGGAGCTAACGTTTCGAGTCTGGATGACTCTTTGTTAAAGTTTTCTCGTTCGGCTGGGGTACAGCAGTCAGTTCCTCAGCAATTTTGAAACAAATGTATTCAGAATATCTCAAAATATTGCTTCGTGTGCCTTTGCTTGCAAATGTTTCTGCTTAATTTTGGAGCCGCCTTCAAGCTCTGCAAATGAATGGAATGCGTGGAAAATCTTCAATGTGACTGATTGGCCCGAGGGATATAGCCAGCTTTATAATTGGACTTCCATCCAATTAAAAAATAAAGTTTGTGAAAGATCGGAGAAATGCAGGATTGCCAGGGATAGAAGACAGGCCTGTGAGACAGTCAGCGCTGAGAGTGGCTCACAGCAGGACAGAAAGATGATCTGGACCCCCTTCTGAGCATCTGACATTCTCGGGTGCAGCCCAAATACAGATAAGGCAGAAGGCAAACTCGATGAGGAGCCGAGGATTGGGAAGAACAAGAATAGCAGCCTTATAGATTGTGGACATATGGAATTCTGTAGCATTGAGTTCCTGAGTTACTGGGATCTTGTACATTTTTGATGTGGACACATGTCATTCTGATAAGGGAACCCACTTGGTGCAGGACTGGCATTTTATTAGATTGCTGAACACTGGTACCAGTGGGTATCAGGCTCAAGCTGGGGAATGTCCTGGCGCATGTCTCATAAAACATTAACATCTTTACTCTTATATTGTACAGCACGGAACTGTGTGATTAACTAATCTTGGGCTGCTTGGTACGGGTCGCGTGTGTGAGATTAAAGAACATTTTTGCTTCATTATCGAGCGATGCCAGATCCCAAATCTTAACTGTGAATACAGCAGGTTGTGCAAACAGACCGAGGGAGGAAGGAGGTCAAAAGAAACCACTGAATATTCGATTCAGCAGAATTGGGCAACTTTACGACTGCATCTTTTTAACAAATAATATTTTATTAAGGTATTTGAAAATGTTTGTAACAGTAACATAAACAACGACATCAGCAAAATAATCATCCCCCCCCCAGACCAATCTTCACGCACTTCAACCATACAACCATCCACCCCCCCCCCCCCCCCCCCCGCCCACCACCACCACCACCCCTCACTCCCCCTCTCTCTCTCTCTCTCTCTCTCTCTCTCTCTCCCCCCCCCCCCCCCACCCCCAGTGGAATACTGCTGCTGCTGACATTTTAATTTCCCTGAGAAAGTCAACGAACGTCTGCCACCTCCGGGAGAACCCTAACATTGAACCTCTTAAGGCAAACTTTATTTTCTCGAGGCTGAGAAACCTAGCCATGTCACTAACCCAGGTCTCTACACTCGGGGGCTTTGAGTCCCTCCACATCAACAAGATCCGTCTCGGGCTACCAGGGAGGCAAAGGCCAAGGCGTCGGCCTCTTTCGCCCCCTGAACTCCTGGATTTGCCGACACTCCAAAGGTCGCTACCTCCGGACTCGGCACCTCCCGTGTTTCTAGTATCATTGCCTTAGCAAAATCCTGCCAAATCCTCTGAGCTTCGGGCATGCCCAAAACATGTGGACATGATTTGCTGGGCTTCCCGTGCACCTCGCACACCTATCCTCAACCCCGAAGAACTTACTCATCCTAGCTGCTGTCATGTGTGCCTGGTGGACAACCTTAAATTGTATCAGGCTAAGCCTGGCGCAAGCTGAGGAGGTATTAACCCTGCTTAGGGCATCCGCCCATAGACCCGCCCCTACCTCTCCTCCTAGCTCGTCCTCCCACTTGCCCTTAAGCTCTCCACCGGAGTTTCCTCCGCCTCCGAAAGCTCCAACCTAACACCCGCCTCATAAATTCCACGTCGTCCGAATTCAGAGCATATATGTTCACAAGTACCACTCGCACCTCCTCCAGCTTCCCACTCACCATTATGTACCTACCCCCCATTGTCTGACACAATTCTCCCTGCCTCGAATGCCACTCATTTGCTGATCAAGATCGCTACCCCCCTGGTCTTTGAGTCCAGTCCTGAGTGGAACACTTGGCTAATTCATCCATTCCTCAATCTCATCTGGTCTGTAACCTTTAGGTGTGTCTCTTGTAGCATTGCCACGTCTGCCTTCAGTTCCCTCAAATACTCAAACCCGCGAACCTTCTTGTCTGGCCCATTCAGTCCTCTCACATTCCGTGTGATCAGCTTGGACGGGCGGCTTCCAACCCCTGCCCCTGCCAATTAGCCATTGCCCTTTTTAGGCCAGCCTCGAGCTCGCGCCTTCCGCTTCCTCGAGTCCCCACTCGGGTTGTCACCATTCCCGACCTCCCATTTGTCCCCTAGTAACAGTTCTTCCCCTGTTAGTAAAGCAGCACCCCCCCCCCCCCCCCCAGCAACAACACTAGAAACCCAATCCCCCAAGTCAAGCTCCAGCTTTACACCTGCTCACCCCCCTCTGCACTTCCGAGAGTCAGCTGACCCATGCTGACTTAATAGCTCCCGCCCTGGCACCAAGCAGTCTGTCTCCCTATTGTACTCTCCTCTCTCCCCCCAATGAATAAACATTTTAAAAGCATCACATTCCCCAGTAATCAAACAACAGAAAAAACAGTGAAGAAACAGTCATTTTAGAAAAACAGTCACCCAAAAAGCAGAACTAAATTTAAAACCCATCCCCCCCTCGAACAAGGTCCCTGCAAGACAGATCAACCTTTAATCATCCACACATCCCATTATTTCACATAGCGCCACTTAAACTTATACAATCCAGCACCACAAATCACCGTCACAGTACTTCTCCAAGGATTCAGTGTCTTTTAATTCACCTCCAGCTTCATTTCTTTAATAAAGGTCCATACTTCATCTGCCGTTTCAAAGTAGAAGTCCCGTTCCTCATGTGTGACCCACAGACGGGCTGGGTACAGCATTCCGAACTTCACCCCCTTCTTAAAGAGGGTCATTTTTGCCCGATTGAACCCAGCTCGCTTCTTGGCAAAATCCACTCCCAGGTCCTGATAAATGTGCAACTCACTGTACTCCCACTGCTCCGTTCTTTCTTGGCCCACCGCAAAACGTATTCCTTGTCCATGAAACGGTGAAGACATACCACCATGGCCCTCAGCGGCTCGTTCGCTCTGGGTTTCCTCGCGAGGGCTCTGTGCACTCTGTCCAATTCCAGGGGCCGAGGGAACGCCCCAGCCCCCATCAACTTCTCCAACATGTCCATCACATAGACCTTCGCATCCGATTCCTCACTGCCTTCAGGGAGGCCAACAATTCTGAAATTCTGCCTCGTAGACCTTTTCTCCAGGTCTCTCAGCTTCTCCTGCATTCTTTTCTGGCGGTCGTTCATCATCCCCACCTTGTTTTCCAGCACGGTTATATACTCCTCGTGTTCAGACAACTTTTGTTCCACCTCCTGGATCGTTCTTCCGTGGGTTTCCTGATTCTGAACCACTTGATCAATCGAAGCCTTAATCGGGTCCAGCGTCTCCTTCTTCAGCTTGGCGAAGCAATCCTCGAAAAACTTCACCAACTGCTCCATCGACCACTGTGCCATCTCCCCGCGGCCCTTGCTCTCCGCCATGTTCTCCCGTGTTACCAGCTCTGCTTGCGTCTCTCTTATAGGACTTTGCTGTCTCACACGGCCACTTCTGGTCCAATTCTTCATACACTGGAGGGGAATTTCTTCTTACTGTCTCACTCTTCACTGATTCATCCCATAAAATCCAAACAATAATGGGGGAAGAAGGTCCAAAAGTCCGTTACAGGCGGGAGCTATCAAACGTGCGACCTACTCTTCCATGGCCACCACTGGAAGTCCGACTGTGCACCTTTTTAGTGCTGTTCGCAAAGTTATGAAAGGCAATTGTTCATTGTGATCTTCATTGGCTGGTATTTGTAAGTGTAAATTTCTATTTTAATTTTTTAACAATCTTTATTGTCACAAGTAGACTTACATTAACACTGCAATGAAGTTACTGTGAAACGCCGCTCGTCGCCACATTTCCGTGCGAGTTCAGATACACGGAGGGGGAATTCAGAATGTCCCATTCACCTAACCGCACGTCTTTGGTGACTTGTGGGAGGAAACTGGATCGCCCGGAGGAAACCCACGCAGACACGGAGAGAACATACAGACTGCGCACAGACAGTGACCCAAGCCGGGAATCGAACCATCCTATCACTAGAGTCAATAATATGGATTATCAAACTGACGTTGCAGAAAAATGACACAGTCTAAACAATGGAAAAATGTTACAAATGTTCACAGAGGGACAGGAGGCTTTACATTCCCACCTTACAGGACAAATGGAAAAACCTGTGCAAAAAGCGTATCAATAGTGGATTTGTTTCTTCATATAGAGACAGAAAGAAGCCAGGAAAGTATGCTGAAACCATCATTAGCCAAGTTTGAGTATTGTGTTCAATATCAGGCACCACACTTTAGAGAGGATGTCAAGACTTTGGAGATGGTGCAGAAGAGATTTACCAGAAATAAACAGGGGTGAGGAACTTCAATTACCAGAGATGAGCTGTTCTCATTAAAGCAGAGATGTTCAAGAAGAGTTTTAATTGAGGTATTCAAAATTATGAGGGGCATTGATAGATTAAATAAGGAGAAACAGTTTTTGGTGGCAGAAAGGTTGGTAATTAGAGGATGCAGATTTGAGATAATTGGCAAGAAACCCAGAAAGGAGAGAATTAGATTTTTTTTATTTTGCACAGTGAGTTGCTATGATATGAAAGGGCGGGTGGAATGCAAATTATAATAGCAACTTTCAAAAAAGAATTGGATAAATACTTGAAAGGGAAAAAAGAAATGTGTTGCTGAAGGGGAAATGCAGGAATGAGGGACTAATTTATGGGCCCATCTGTATTCTGTGATTTTATGCTTCTATTCTTTGCTACCTCATAAGTTTGCGAAGTATAAATTCTGTAAACAATGCTGACTACTATAGTCTTTCATCTATTCAGTCGCCTGGGTCTCTAATGCTTTTAACTTGTCAACTGCCTGAAGAGACTAGTCCTGAATTAATCGCACCAAATTATACCAATCTCAGACACTGATCTCAACGATGAATTTATAATCAGCGGATGCTGCGCGCGGGATTATTGTGGCATTGCTGATTTGCCTTTAGAACAAATTATTTCGTTTTCAATTAGCCCTGTCCATTAATTGTTTAGATATTCAATATTTAGGTTCAAATACTTGTTTGTTTTGACTTCCATTTACATTGCGGAATGAAACTCGTGAAGCCAGCTTTGTGGCCTCTTTACAGTTCCTCTTGAGAAGACAATTATGAGCTGAGACATTCAGCCCGAGTTTCCGGCACCTCTCGTTTGCCACGGATGCAGATCCTGATGTGACGGCTAGCTCTGGTGGGAGGGCCAGAACGGGATTCCCGCCGGGGAGATCACACAGTGAAGGTTCATTATTACATAAAATCCAGTTCAAGGAACAGATATTTGGATGAAATTTCTCCGCCCATAGTTTAATCAAACTCACTTGGGAAGCCCCCCCCCCCCCCCCCCCCCCCAACCACCTCCCCCCCGCCACCCCCCCCCCCCCCACCTCCCCACCCCCACCCACCCCCCCACCACCCCCCCCCCACCCCCCCCCCCCCCTACACCCTGGACCCAACGCCGAGCAGTGCTATCCTAGCACCTGGTCACCCAAGCATTGCCAGTGCTCCGAGGTGCCTGGGTGGCACTACCATGGTGCTAGGGGTTCCAGGCTGGCAGTGCCAATTGTGTCCAGGTACCAGGGGGAGTGCCATGGTACTGCCATGCCCTGTCCTTCACCATCTTTGGATCTCTAATGGCCTGGGAGGCCTCCCACAGGTTCCTTTGCGCCTGGCTCATGTTTGTGTGGACCGGTACTGAACGGCGCCCTGGCGAGATCTCCCAGGCATGGCCGGTGAGTCCTGGGCGTCAGGTCGTCCCGGTATCTGGGTATTTCAATGAGCCTTACGGCTCATTTGAATATGCAGATCAGGGTCTTGCTGTTGCTGGGTGAGATCCGGATCAAACTGAGCGGAGCGAGACAGGTGACTCAGGCGATGTTTTGCGTCCATGCAGAGCCCAATTTGTGGCTTGCGTGCGATTCATCAGTTGCGCCCAGATCCACAAAGGGTGCAGTGGGGTCACTGAATCGAGCCCACTGTGTTTTCAGATCCACAATGTTATCATCTGGTGCTATAAAATCCACAGCCTGCGATCACTCATCAGCGTCAGTATATCTTGTCACATCTTCATTCTTACTCGTGCTGTTTTGCCCTGTCCAAACAATGATATAACACAAGCACAGCAAGGGAGCTCTCTGCAGTGTTTCACACAATCTACATTATGCAGTGCAAAGCTCAACCATAGCATCCGTTGCCTAGTCAGGGATGAATTACACTCCAGTTTGATGAAAAACACAACCTGTCACTTAGAGGGAACATCAGAGTGTTTATCTCCCAATCTTCAATCCTTCAATATACTTTGCGAACAGTGTCAACTTTTCGAGACTATTGATCAGTGCTTTATCTGCACTGTGACATATATTATAGTGATAGGCTTTCAAACCATTGAGTGAAATGATTAGAGAACCTGGTAATGCTGAATATCAACATCAAGAATTATTTTGCTGGACAAATCATACTGAAGAATTATGATGCACTTTAAAAATCTTTAGTTTCTACTCATCCCTCTTCATTTTTGAATACCTTTGCATAAGCAGTGAGTGCTGCTGTCATCAAGGAATGGAGAATGTAACAGCATTAGGAATTTCAGCCAATGGGACACAGGTGGCTAGTTTTGCAATTTTCAGTAATTTTGTGCCCAAACTGGATGTGTAACATTTTCCACCTTAGAAGCCAATGCACCAACATTGGGCATGGCTATTTACAACTTATAAAGTGCAAAAAAAATTTTTTTTTTTCAAATTTAGATTAGCCAATTATTTTTTCCAATTAAGGGGCAATTTAGCGTGGCCAATCCACCTACCCTGCACATTTTTGGGTTGTGGGGGCAAAACCCACGCAGACACGGGGAGAATGTGCAAACTCCACACGGACAGTGACCCAGAGCCGGGATCGAACCTGGGACCTCAGCGCCATGAGGCGGTTGTGCTAACCACTAGGCCACCGTGCTGCCCTTAAAGTGCAAAAATGAAGGTGCTGTCAATTCATTAATTGACAAATAAATTTCAATGTGGATAAGTGTGAGATGATGCATTTTGGTGGAAGGAATAAACGGGACATAGTGGCGCGGTGGTGGTGTTGCTTGATGAGTAATCCAGAGACCCAGGGTAATGCTCTGGGAACCTAGGTTCAAATTCCACCATGGCAGGTGATGGAAATTAAAAACTCAATGAAACCATTGTCAGAAAAACCTATCTGGTTCACTAATGCCCTATTAAGATCACTCAGCAAAATCTTCCTTCCGAACATCTGGGGACAGCCTAATGTAGCCATACTCACAGAAGCATACCTTACAGATAACGTCTCAGATATCACCAACACCATCACCATCCCTGAGTATGTCATGTCCCAACAACAGGACAGTGGTATACAGTTGGGAGGGAGTTGCCCTGGGATCCCAGAGCATCGACCCGGCACTCTCATAACACCAGGTCAAACATGGGCAACTAAACCTCCTGCTGCTTGCCACGTAGCATCCCCCCCCCCCCCCCCCCATCCCCCCCATCCCCCTCAGCTGATGTAGTTGTCCTCCTTTATTTGGATAAACCACTAAAAGCAATGGAAGGGTGCAGAATGACCTCTTGGGTGGAGACCTTCAATGTCCATCACCAATAGTGGCTCAGTAGTACCACCACTACCGAGCTGGCCGGGTCCTAAAGGACATTGCTGCTAGACTGGTGAAGGAACTAATGAGAGTGTTGATGCAACTTTACAAGGCTTTTGTGAGACTGCACCTAAAGTACAATTTTGGTCCCGTTATTTGAGGAGGGATGTAGTTGCCTTAAAGGCAGTTCAGAGGAGGTTCACTGGGTTGATTCCAGAGATGAAGGGCTTGTCTTATGAAGAGAGATTGAGCAGTTTAGGCTGATACTCTCTCGAGTTTAGAAAAAAGAGAGGAGAGCTAATGAAGGTGTATAAGATAATAAAAGATATTGACAAAGTAGATGTGCAGCTTCCTCTTATGGGGCAATTTAGAACGAGGTGTCATAGTTTTAGGATAAGGTGTAGTAGATTTAAAACAGAGATGAGGAGATATTACTTCTCTCAAAGTGTCGTGAATATGTGGAATTCACTACGCCAGGGTACGGTGGATGCCGGACATTGCGTAAATTTAAGGTTCAGATAGACATGGTTTAAATTAGTAAACGGTTGAAGGGTGATGGAGAATAGGCAGGACGGTGGAGTTGAGGCTGAGATGAGATCAGCAACGATCATATTGAATGGTGGAGCCAGCTCGAGGGACTGAATTGTCCACTGCTGCTCCGAGTTCTTATGTTCTTATGAAGACCATTCTTGACCTCATCCGCACCAACCTGCCTGCTGCAGATGCTTCTGTCCATGACAGTATCGATAGGAGTGATCACCGCACAGTCCTTGTGGAGACAAAGTCCTGGCTTCACACTGAGGATGCCCTCCATCGTGTTGTGTGGCACTACCACCGTGCTAAATGGGATAGACTCAGAACAGATCTGGCAACACAAAACACAGCATTCTTGGGGCGCCGTGGTCTATCAGCAGCAGCAAAATTGGTCTCAACCACAATCTGGACCCTCATGGCCTGGCATATTCCCCACCCTACTGCCAAGCCAGGAGATCAACCCTGGCTCAATGAGGAGTGCAGGAGAGCATGCCAGGAACAACAACAGGCGTACATAAAATTGAGGTGTCGACCAGGTGAAGCAACAACAGAGGTTTAATTGCATGACAAGCAGCAAGTAATATAGCTGAACGATCCCACAAACATGTATTTATCAAGGTGCCCCTTAAACGTCACTATTGTCCCTGCTTCCACCACCTCCTCCGGCAGGTCAGGACTGAAATTCTCCAGCCATTGGGATTCTCTGTTCCTGCCGACAGCAGACCTCTGCCCGTGGGGCTCTCAACGGTGCTGGGTGGTTTCAATGGGAAATCCTATTGACGAGTGGCAGGAAGAGACAATTTCGCTGCCAGTGAATGGTGCACCGCCGAGAAATACACCTGTCAGAGACTGGAGAATCCAGCTCCAGGTCTAGACTCCACAGTCCTGCAACATCCAGATCTGAATAGTGGTGGACAATTAAAAATCTCACTGCAGGAGGCAGATCCATAAATATCCGCATCCTCAATGATGGAGGAGCCCAGTACATCTGTGCGAAAGACAAGGCTGAAGCATTTGCAACAATCTTCAGCCAGAAGTGCGGAGTGGATTCTCTGTCTCGATCTCCTCTGGAGGTCCTCAACACTACAGGTGTCAGTCTTCAGCTAATACGATTCACTCCACGTGTAGCAGGTAGGGCAGTGGATGTTGTCTATGTGGACTTCAGTAAGGCCTTTGACAAAGTCCCTCATGGCAGACTGTGCGGAAGGTGAAGTCACACGGGATCATAGGTGAGCTGGCAAGTTGGATACAGAACTGGCTAGGTCATAGAAGGCAGAGAGTAGCAATGGAAGGGTGCTTTTCTGATTGGAGGGCTATTACGAGTGGGTTCTGCAGGGATCAGTGCTGGGACCTTTTCTGCTCGTAGTATGTATAAATGATTCGGAGGAAAATGGTCTGATGAGTAAGTTTGCGGACGACACAGAGGTAGGTGGAATTGCGGATAGCAATGAGGACTGTTAGAGGTTACAGCAGGATTTAGATCGTTTGGAGACTTGGGCGGAGAGATGGCAGATGGAGTTTAATCCAGACAAATGTAAGGTTATGCATTTTGGAAGGTCTAGTACAGGTAGGGAATATACAGTGAATGATAGAACCATCAAGAGTATTGACAGTCAGAGAGATCTAGGTGTACAGGTCCACAGATGAATGAAAGGGGCAACACAGGTGGAGAAGGTAGTCAAAAAGGCATACAGCATGCTTGCCTTCATTGGCTGGGGCATTGAGTATAAAAATTGGCATGTCATGTTGCAGCTGTATAGAACCTTAGTTAAGCCACACTTGGAGTATAGTGTTCAATTCTGGTCGCCACACTACCAGAAAGATGTGGAGGCTTTAGAGAGGGTGCAGAAGAAATTTACCAGGATGTTGCCTGATATGGAGGGCATTAGCTAAGAGGAGAGGTTGAATAAACTTGGTTTGTTCTCACTGGATCGAAGGAGGTTGAGGGGCGACCTGATGGAGGTCTACAAAATGATGAGGGGCATAGACAGAATGGATAGTCAGAAACTTATTCCCAGGGTGGCGGGGTCAATTACTAGGGGGCATAGGTTTAAGGTGTGAGGGGCAAGGTTTTGAGGAGATGTACGAGGCAAGTTTTTTACACAGAGGGCAGTGGGTGCCTGGAACTCGCTGTCGGAGGAGGTGGTGGAAACAGGGACGATAGTGACGTTTATGGGGCACCTCGACAAATACTTGAATAGGATGGGAATAGAGGAATACGGACCCCGGAAGTGTAGAAGATTTTAGTTTAGACGGGCAGCATGGTTGGCGCAGGTTTGGAGGGCCGAAGGGCCTGTTCCTGTGCTGTACTTTTCTTTGTTCTTTGATCTATATCAAGAAATGCTGAAGGCACTAGATACTGCAAAGACTATGGGCCCTGACAGTATTCCGGCAATAGTATAGAATCATAGAATCATAGAATTTACAGTGCAGATGGAGGCCATTTGGCCCATTGAGACTGCACTGGCCCTTGGAAAGAGCACCCTACTTAAGTCCACGCCTCCACCCTGTCCCCTTTATCCCCAGAACCCCACCTCACCTTTTTGGACACTAAGGGCAATTTATCATGGCCAATCCACTTAACCTGCACATCTTTGGACTGTGGAAGAAAACTGGAGCACCCGGAGGAAACTCACGCAGAGACGGGGAGAACGTGCAGACTCCACACAGACAGTGACTCAAGCCGGGAATCGAACCTGGGACCCTGGAGCTGTGAGGCAACCGTGCTAATCACTGTGTTACCATACTGAAGACTTGTGCTCCAGAACTTGTCGTGCCCCCAGCCAAGCTGAACCAGAACAGCTACAACACTGGCATCTACTCAGCAATGCAGAAACTTGTCCAGGTATGTCCTGTACACAAGAAACAGGATAAATCCAACCCAGCCAATTACCGTCCTATCAGCCAACCCGTGATCATCAATAAAGTGATGAAGGGGTTATCAAACGGCACTTATTCAGTAATAATGTGTTCACAAACATTTAGTTCAGGTTCCATCAGGGTTACAGAATCACAGAATAATACAGTGCAGAAGAGGCCCTTCAGCCCATCGAATTTGCATCAACAGATGAAAAACACCTGACCTGCCGACCTGATCCTTTTTGCCAGCACTTGTCCCGTAGCCTTGAACATTATGACGGGCCAAGTGCCCATCCAGGTACTTTTTAAAGGATGTGAGGCAACCGGCCTCTACCACCCTCCCAGCGGTGCATTACAGACTGTCACCACCCTCGGGGTAAAATCGCTTTTCCTCAAATGCCTCTCAGCTCCCACCCCTCACCTTGAACCTGTGTCCTCTCAACCCTGTCCATGCCCCTCATAATCTTGTTCACCTCAATCAGGTTGCCCCTCAGTCTTCTCTGCTTCAGAGAAGACAACCCAAGTCTATCCAACTGTTCTTCACAACTGAAGTGTTCCATCCCAGGCAACATCCTGGTGAATCGCCTTTGAACCCTCTCCAGTGCAATCACATCCTTCCTATAATGTGGTGACCAGAATTGCACCCAGTGCTCCAGTTGTGACCTCACCAAAGTTTTGTACAACTCCAACATGGCTTCCCTGCTTTTGTAATCTATGCCTTGATTGATAAACGCAAGTGTCCCATATGCCTTTTTCATCACCCTATTAACCTGCCCTTCTGCCTTCAGAGATCTATGGACAACATGCCAAGGTCCCTTTGTTCCTCAGAACTTCCCAGTGTCATGATGTTCATTGAATACTTCCTTGTCAAATTACTCCTTCCAACTCTCACACTTTTCAGTGTTTAATTCCACCTGACACGTATCTGCCTATCCTATGTCTTCCTGTAGCCCAAGACACTCAACCTCACTGTTAACCAGCCAATCTTTGAGTCATCCGCAAACTTACTGATCCTACCCCACACAAAGTCATCTATGGTGTTTACATAAATGGCGACTAATAGGGGACTCATCACAGATCCCTGTGGTGCACCACTGGTCAGTGAAGCAGCCGTCTGTCATCACCATCTGTCTTCTACAACAAAACCAATTTTGAATCCACCTTATCACATTACCCTGTATCCCATGTAAACTTTATAAGTCCCCCATGTGGAACCTTGTCAAAGGCTTTCCTGAAATTCATATAAACTACATCAACTACACCACCCTGTTCTACACACCAAGTCACCGATTCAAAAAATTCACGAACATTTGTTGGGCATGACCTCCCTCTAACAAAGCCATGCTGACTATCCCTGATCAAACCTTGTCTCTCCAAGTGGAAATAGATTCTCTCCTTCAGAATTTTTTCCAGTAGTATCCCAACCACTGGTGTGAGACTCGCTGGTCTGTCATTCCCTGATTTATTTCTACAACCCTTTTTAAATAGTGGAACCACATGAACTGTTCTCCAGTCCTCTCGCACTTCCCCGCGGACATAGAAGAATGAAAATTTCAGCCCGAGCCACTGCTATCTCGCCCCGTGCCTCCCAAAGCATCCTGGGCCACAATTCATCACAACCTGGAGATTTGCCCACTTTTAAGCCAGCCGAAACCACCAACATCTTGTCACTCCATATGTCAATTTACTCAAGATCGTCACAGTCTCTCTCCCCGAGTTCCATACCTACATGCTTATTGTCTTGGGAGAAAACAGATGTGAAATACTCGTTCACCAGAAAATCAATGTCCTCTGGCTCCACCCTCAGGATGCCCTCTTGGTCCCTAATGGGCCCTACTCTTTCCCGGGTTGTCCTCTTCCCATTGAAATACTTATGGAATATCTTGGGATTTTCCCTACATTTACCAGTCAGAGCTTTCTCACTTCCCTTCTTTGCTCCACTAATTGTTTTCATAAGCTCCATCCTGCATTTTCTGTACTCCACTAATGCTTCCACTTGCAAACCTGCAACGATCCGAGGGACACACCTGCTCGGAGTCGCCGGTCGGTGCTGCGAGTGTCCGAAGAAAACCTGCTGCTCTTCTACTTGCTGAAAGCCCCTCTTTTCCTTCTCACCATATCCTGAATGTTTCTGAACATCCATGGTTCTCTGGGGTTTTTAGTCCTTCCTATCACCAGAGGGAACATGTTGGGTCTGTACCTTCCCCATTGCCTTTTTGAATGCCCCATCCCCTCCCGCTGCTCTTCTGTCGATTTCCCCACAAGTAACTCTTCCCAGTTTACCTTGGCCAGACTCTGCCTTATTTTCCTAAAATCCGCTCTCCCCCAATCCAAACCTTTTTTTGAAATGTGTCTATTTCTCTGTCCAAAGCAAACTTAAATTGCACTATGTTGTGGTCGCTAGCACTAAAATGCTTCCCCAGCAACACCCAAACTCCCTGTCTGGCTTCATTCCCCAGAATTCGGTCCAGCATTGCACCGTCCCTTGTTGGACCTGCTACATATTGGGCTAAAACGTTCCTCCTGTATACATTTTAAGAACTCCCTTCTATGTCAGCCCTTAACATTCTGACTGTCCCAATTAATGTTGAGAAAGTTGAAATCACCTAATATAATGACCTTATTGTTATTATTTTTACACACCTCCGTGAATTGTGCATATATGTGCTCCTCAATTTCCCGCTGACTATCTGGAGGTCTACAATAAACACCTAGCAATGTGGTTGTCCCTTTTTTATTCCTAAGCTCTACCCACAAAGCTTCATTTAATGCCCCCGCCAAGGTATCCGGTATTATCTAACCAACATAAAACAAGAGAGCCTTTCTGGGCAGGTTTAGTACAAGCGGCGGGAACGACTCCGCCACCTAACAGTTCTCTCTCTCGTTTTCATCCCCCGGCAGGGGATGCTTCACCGAGGCAGCATTTAGCTGCATGTCCTGCATTGACGAGCAGAGCTCCTCAGTACAGGAAGGGATCATGACGCCATTTTAAAATGGTGCCCTAATCTCACGACCCCCCCCCTCCCCCACACACAAGCATCGGACCCCCACCCCCCCTTCAATGACCCAACTCACCTTCCTGTCGGGGGGTCCTTGGGCCCCGCACCCTATCACATACGGGCAAGGCACCCTCTGGCCCCGATCCCCTGCATGGGCACGATGCCAGCCTGGCACCCTGGCAGTACCACTGCCACTGTCAACTTAGAGTTGGGGAGTCCTTATCTCGGTCAGGCTCTCCCACCTTCAAGGTATTTCTGTTTATTATCTTGTCTTCTTGGATGATTTGCATTACTTTATTGTGGATCTCTCTGCAGGCGGCTTCGAGCTGATTTTAAAGAATAGACAAGAAAACTGTTTCCTAGGGCGGGATTCTCCGACCCCCCCCCCCCCCCCCCCCCCCCCCCTTCCCCCCCCCCGCCGGATCGAAGAATCGGCGAGGGCTGGTGTCAATCCCGCCCCCGCCGTGTCCCGAATTCTCCGCCACCAGAGATTCGGCGGGGACGGGAATCGCGCCGCGCCGGTCGGTGCCCCCCCCCCGGCGATTCTCTGGCCCGCGATGGGCCGAAGTCCCGCCGCTGTCAAGCCTCTCCCGCCGGCGGGAATCAAAACACCTACCTGACCAGCGGGAGCAGGTGGCGCGGGTGGGCGCCGGGGTCCTGGGGGGGACGCGGGGCGATCTGACCCCGGGGGTGCCCCCACAGTGGCCTGGCCCGCGATCGGGGCCCACCGATCAGCGGGCGGACCTGTGCCGTGGGGGGCGCTCTTTTCCTTCCGCCTTTGCCATGGTCTTCACCATGGTGGAGGCAGAAGTGACCCCCTTCCATGCGCATGCGCGGGGATGACGTCAGCAGCCACTGAGGCTCCGGCGCATGCGCGGATCTACGCTGGCCGCAAAGTCCTTTCGGCCCCGGCTGGCGTGGCGCCAATGGCTATCCATGCCAGCTGGCGGAGTGGGAACCACTCCGGCGCAGGCCTAGCCCCTCAATGTGAGGGCTTGGCCCCTAAAGGTGCGGAGACTTCCAAGGAGACTTCCGCACCTTTGGGGCGGCCCGACGCCGGAGTGGTTCACGCCACTCCGTCACGCCGGGAACCCCCACCCCGCCGGGTAGGGGAGAATCCCAGCCCTGATCTTGTAACTTTTCCACGTTCAAAGCCCTTCCACAAATATAGGGTGGGATAAATGTTCATTCCAGCACCCAGTGTTTTTGTTTTAAACCTTGAGACTTTGAGCGAGTCATTGGACTGAATTGTCCGGTCGTTGCAATTCACTTCTTCCGACAGCAGCTAGTGCACCCAAGCCCACGGGTTTCCCAGCGGAGTGGGGTGGTTCCAATGGGAATGCCCATTGGCAAGCGACAGGAAGATAGAATCTCATCACCAGCAACCGGCATGCGTCAAGAAACACCCGCCTGGAGAACTGGAGAATCCCGCCCTGTGTCTTTATTTTCAAATGACCCATTCAATTCAGTAATGCCCTTTTGGATTGGTTTCTGGAAAGGGCATTGGTTCCAGATCATTCCGGAATATTCCTTTTGTTTCTGCTGAAGACAGGTGGTTTCAATCTGCAAAATAAGTCAAGTGACCCTTGAGCATCCATCTTTTGCCAGTTTTTGGGTTCAGTTGTAAAATATAACAATTAGTTTGAAGTTGAGAATATACTGAGGAATGACAACGTGCTCGTTCATTTCGCTGTTAATTTACAAATGGTGAAGGAGAAAATATTCAAAATATATTGAATTATATATCTGGCCAGTCAGCTAGGTGAAAGATTAGTTAATGTTACCTCAGGATTGCGTGCTAAGCATTTGCATCTCTCATTTTATTTTCTTTCAATGTTTTAGCATGTTATTTGATAGCAGAATACTGAACGGATCCTGATACAGTAGTTTGATTATAAACACATCATGGGTATGCTATAGTTGTTCCAGCCATGTAAATGCTGTGGCTACAAGAGCAGGTCAAGGCTGGAAATTCTATGGTAAGTAACTCACCTCCTGACTCCCCAAAGCCTGACAATCGTCCATCTACATGGCATAATTCAGGAGTGTGATGGAATACTCTCTCCTTGCCTGGATGAGTGCAGCTCCGAAAGCAGTCAAGACCTTCAACACTATTGAAGGCAAAGCAGCCCATTTGATTGGCACCCTATCCGTCACCTTAAACACTCACTCCCTCCACCACTGACACAAAGTGGCAGCCGTGTGTACCATCTGCAAGATGCACTGTAACTATCATCAGGGTGCTTTGGCAGCACCTCACAACACTTGGCCTCTGCCACCTAGAAGGACAACAGTAGATACTTGGGAACACCACCACCTCGAGTTTTCCCGCTCACCATCCTGACTTGGAAATATATCGGCTGTTCCTTCACTGACACTGGGTCAAAATCCCGGAACTTCCCCCTAACAGCACAGTAGGTGTACCTACACCACATGGACTGCAGAAGTTCGGAGAGGTGGGTCGACACTTTCCCAAGGGAAATTAGGGATGGGCAATTAACCCTATGTCCAACCAATGACACTCATATCTCCAGGAATTAATTTTTTAAAATGATCTACCATAATAAGCATGAGCAATTTCATAGAGCCATCCACCCCAGACCTGGTAGAAGTTCATACCTGGAATTAAAAACAAAATCGTGTTGAGAGGCAGAAGGCCCATCAACAAATGCAATGTTTCAAGTTGGAGAAAATAATATTTTAGGATTCTATATCTGAGTAATCTGAGTGATGAGTGCACTATGTTTGGCAGAAACCAATGACTTTGGACCCGATCCATCCTAAAACTCTCCACCACTGTGAATTTTCCTCATCTCATGGGTGTGTCACAGACTATTTAATAGAGATTGATCACTGTGATTGGTAAACAACTCAGAGAGAGGCCGAGAGGCTCAGTGGGCCTTGTAAGGAACGTTCATGGTGCATCCGTGTAGGTTGATATTCAATCTGCTAGTCCTACTAATAAGATTATTGACGGTGCAGAGGTCCGTTTAACCCATCCAATCGGGGCTGGATCTTTGTGGAGCAGTCCAGGCAATCCTGCTGTTTTGCTTGTTTTCCCCTAGCCTTTCAAGTTTATTCAGTCCAAGCGCTTATACAATTTCCTTTTGAGATCATTGACTGTTTCAGCTTTCACCATCCTCAGGGGCAATGACGTCAAGGCCATCATCACTTGCTGCAACAAAAAAAAAGTTCTTTCTCACAGTCCCCCGGCACCTTATGCCCAAACCATTTGTCCCTTTGTCCTTGTACTTTGACCTAATGAGAGAGTATTTCTTTCTTTTACATTATCCAAACATGTCATAATATAAAAAAGCTAAAATATACTCAGCAGATTAGGCAGCATCCGTGGAGAGAAAAATAGAGTTCATGTTTCCCGTTGATTATCTCTCTTCAGAATTGGGAAAGGTTTGAGAGGTAATAGGGTTCAAGCAAGGATGGGGCATGCAAAAGGAAGGCCTGCGACAGAGACTTGCCTGAGGCAGGTGGTAGCAACGGCAGAGATTCCTCGTCAGCCGCTAATGACAACGTGCTTCAACAATGCACGGCAGAATCGACAGAATTAAAATCGCACGAGGAAGCTTGAATCCAAATCTGCAGAAACACAGCTGAAGAAGAAGTCCAGAGCTCCATTCACATTCCGTCCGCCACATGACTGCCTGAAGGTGAACTGCAGGAACCTGGGTCTGTTTTTATCCAACAGTTCCTACAAGCCCAGTAATTGCAAGCTGGAAGATAAGCAAGGCTAGTTGTCTCAAATGTCACAACTAACTCAGATCACAGGTTTGTTGATGTATCGCAGATGTACGCAGGCGTACTTCAATCATGTTTCATGTGTTTGTGGAATCAGAGAGATCACAGAAAGAGAACACTTTTTTTATTCCATGTGAAAAATGAACTTATTGTATCTCCCCCCCCCCCCCCCCCCCCCCCCATCATTCTCCTGAAGATAATCCTCAGTTTATACCAATTTATTTTTAAACCACAGGCAGTGGAAATAACCCTTCACAATCGACCGTCTCAAAACTATTCAAAATGTTTCTATCTGTTCCTGGCTGAAAACTAAGTTTCAAAAAAACTCACAGAATGTCAGATACTAAATACTGAGTACAAACAAATATAAAAGTTCACAATCTCCTGAATCTAAATGAACATGCCGCGCAGACCGAGTTAAATCTGGTCCTGCACTCAAATCTAATGCTGGATCTTTCTCTATCCTAAACTGAGGGGCTTGCTGCCTTAATCTTAATCATTTAACTCCACATTCCACAAAGTTGGATTAAGTAGGAATCCTCCCCTTAAATGGCAGTGCATTTCCGCGCACACATACGTTTATTTTACTTATTCATTTCGCACATTTCAAAGGAGGTACAGGAACAGAGGGACCTGGGAATTTATGTGTACAAGTCTTTGCAGTTGGCAGGCCAAGTTGAGACGGATGTTATAAAGCATATGGGTTCCTTGGATATATTAATCGAGGAATGGCATACAAATGCAAGGTAGTTCTGCTAAAGCTCTATAAAACACAGGTTGGGCCTCAGCTGAAATATTGAATATTTCGGAAAAGGGAGCGATGTTGTCGAAGCTTTTCGTCTTACACTCACCAGGACGAACACAAGTATGTCAAATTTCAAATGATCAAACAATTCATACCAGAGGAAAGAATGGTTCTGATTGGTCGACAAGTTGACTCTGATTGGCTAAGGCTGGAGAAATGGCTGAGGCTGGAGAAAACAACGGGAACTATAGGCACCCCAAGCTCCCGAGAAATTTCAAAAATGACGCGAAGCCTGAACATATTCCTTTGCGTAAGGATGCATGTCACTTCTAGTAAGTTTAAGTAAGCCACATTACGAGCTCAACAGATTATCTTAAATTGGTTGTTAGTGTGGCCATTAGCACACTCAGGATTGTTAAACGAGTACTGCCCAAGTGCAGAATCATGTCTAACAGTTCACCCTCCCGTACCAGCCTCCCCGAACAGGAGCCGGAAGGTGGCAACTAGGGGCTTTTCACAGTAACTTCATTGAAGCCTACTTGTGAAAATAAGTGATTTTCATTTTCATTTTTCATTTCACCTTCTGTTTTGGCCTTCTCAAGGCTGGTTGAGTATGGTCTGCACTCTGCCGCAATCAAATAACTATCGGAACGTGATATTTGCAATATCATGTTTAATTCTAGGCAGCGCACTTTAAGGAGGATAGCAAGGCTTTGGAGAGGGTGTAGAAGAGATTGACTGAAATATTGCCAGAAATAAAAGACTTCAGTTAGGAGAAGAGACCAGAGAAGCTGGGATTATTCACTTGAGGAGTGAGAAAGTTGAGAACAGATTTGACGCAAAGTCACAAACGGAGCAAATAAGGAGAAATTGTTTCCAGTGGCAGAAGGTGGGAGGTGGTGGCACAGTGGTATTATCACTGGCCTAATAAAGCAAAGGCCCAGGGTAACCCACTGGGTCCAGGTTCAAATCCCACCATTGCAAATTGTGACCTTTGAATTCAATTTAAAAAATTGGAATTAAAAGTCTAATGATGACCATTAAACCGCTGTTGATTGTCCTGAAAACCCACCTGGTTCATTGATGTCCTTTAGGGAATGGAATCTGCCATCCTTACCTGGTCTGGCCTACATGTGTCTCCAGACCCACAGCAATATGGTTGACTCTTAACTACCCCCTTAACGGCAATTAGGGATGGGCAATAAATGCTGGCAAAGCCTGCAATGCCCATGTCCCATGAATGACTTAAACAAAGGGACATTAACCAAAGGATACGTGCTTAAGATAATGAGAAAAATAAAAGAGAGTGTGAGGGTCTTTTCTATTTGTTCCCTCATTTCCCCTTTCTTTTATTTTTCGTTACATTTTCATCCATGGATGATATATGGTCATGTGTCTTTAAGGCAGGGTGTGCCTTCAATTCAAAAAGAAGGATCCAGAAGGCTGTGCTGATTTAAACTGGTGATTGCAGATGGACCAGCACCAGTGACAGAAATTGGCCGGCATCAGCGATGACCCGGTGTGATTGATTTGGCTGGTGGTCAATGAATTGGCACAAAAGGCTGTGCTCTGCCCTGTAACAGATGGTGATCGGGTTTGATCCCACTGGAATGTTTCAGAGCTTCAAGGGTTGAGGTTTGGATTCAGTTCGACTCCTAACAGACCTGACGAAGGGCTGCCGCCCTCTCCCTTCTCTGCTTTTCTCCAGAAAGACTGTGTTTCTGAACTGGTAAGAAGTATGGATGAATCTGTGTCCAGGAGAACCATTACAAACTGCACCAGCTGAGTCCGGAACCAATCAACTTTCTCATAGAAAAGGCTGATGTAAGCCGCCCAACTCTCTCTCCAGAAGGCCAAATCCCTGAGCGTCTTTAAGACCGAGATAGATAGGTTCTTGATTAATAAGGGGCTATGGGGAGAAGGCAGGGAAATGGGGATGAGAAAAATATCACCATGATTGAATGGTGGAGCAGACTTAATGGGCTGAGTGGCCTAATTCTGCTCCTATGTCATGTTGTCTTATGGCATAACAGAAAAGGCTGATGGAAGCTGACCAACTCTCTCATACAGTGAATGGTAGAACCCTCAAGAGTATTGAAAGTCAGAGAGATCTCTCTTGTCCACAGGTCCACAGGTCACTGAAAGGGGCAACACAGGTGGAGAAGGTAGTCAAGAAAGCATATGGCATGCTTGTCTTCATTGGCCGGGGCATTGAGTATAAGAATTGGCAAGTCATGTTGCAGCTGTATAGAACCTTAGTTAGGTCACACTTGGAGTATAGTGTTCAATTCTGGTCGCCACACTACCAGAAGGATGTGGAGGCTTTAGAGAGGGTGCAGAAGAGAGTTACCAGGATCTTGCCTGGTATGGAGGGCATTAGCTATGAGGAGCGGATGAATAAACTCGGCGACCTGGTAGAGGTCTACAAAATTATGAGGGACTTAAACAGAGTGGATAGTCAGAGGCTTTTCCCCAGGGAGGAGGGGTCAATTACTAGGGGGCATAGGTTTAAGGTGCGAGGGGCAAAGTATAGAGTAGATGTACGAGGCAAGTTTTTTACACAGAGGGTAGTGGGTGCCTGGAACTCGCTGCCGGAGGTGGTGGTGAAAGCAGGGTTGAGAGTGACATTTAAAGGGCATCTTGACAAATACATGAATAGGATGGGAACAGAGGGATACGGACCCAGGAAGATGTAGAAGATTGTAGTTTAGTCGGGCAGCATGGTCGGCACGGGCTTGGAGGGCTGAAGGGCCTGTTCCCATGCTGTACTTTTCTTTATTCTTTGTAGAAAAGGCAGAGGCCTGGAAATAAACCGCAAACTGAAAGCAAAATTTGATGTTAAGCAAAGGGTCCTCTCCAGGAAAAGCTGTGAGCAATACATTTCTAAACTACAGGGAAGGGCATTACAGGCTGCAAACCAAGGACGTTAATTAACCAGCGTGCTGTGAGGAAACCGTACACCATTAGAAGCAAAGACTCTTATCTTTTGACCTTCATCCTTATTATTTCCCCCCTTTCTCCCTCTGTGTTTGTCTGTCTTGTGTGTGTGGGTAGAGGGTGGTACGTTAAATGAGATAGTAGGTTAGCTTATTGTTATTCAATTGTATTTACTGCATATTTCATTGTTATCCTTATTATAAATAAACAGTAATCATGGTTCAACTTACAAACCTGGTGACTGTAATTATTGGGCAGCCAACGGCCAAAGACCCTGTGAATTTTTATCAGAACTATTGATTAATTTAGTTCAGATGTGACTCCGGGACTGGTGACGCTGGAATTCACCATGCGCTTGACCGGGGTGTCACAACAAAAGATAAGGAGATTGTTTTTACACAGTGAGTTGTTATTGTGTTAAATGCATTGCTTGCAAGTGTGACAGAAAATATTCAAAGGAACACTCAAATGGAAATTGGAGAAACACTGAAAGAGAAAGAAAATACAGGGAGGAAGCCGGAGAGTAGGATTAATTGGATAGTTCGATCAAAGAGCCAACTTGGGCGCGATGAGGGATTCCATTCTGAATCATTCAATGGTTCTATTTGTGGACTGAGGTACATCTCATATGTGAATGCCGGTGGAAAATATGCAAGCAATGTATTTTATCTTTGCCATTCTAGGTAACACTGGCAGTAAGCAAGCGACATAGAGTGGAGGTTCTGTGGCTTTATGTGAATGATTCACCTTGGTTCGATCCTGGCTCTGGGTCACTGTCCGTGTGGAGATTGCACATTCTCCCCGTGTTTGCATGGGTTTCGCCCCCACAACCCAAAAATGTGCAAGCTAGGTGGATTGGTCACGCTAAATTGCCCCTTAATTGGAAAAAATGAATTTGGTACTCTAAAATTATTTTAAAAAAGTGAACGATTCGCCTTTAAACCCACTGCCACTTTATTCTGGCATGCCTGCATATCAGCACCAACATCAACCGACAAGATTCACCCAACCTCCATTGTGTCTGTAAGAGCAGTCAATGTGCCTCTCACTATCAGCCTCTATACACTGCTGTTGGCTGACTTGCAATGCCAGCCTAGCTGTTCTTGTTGTTATATTAGAGCAGCCAATGTTATGTTGATATGAGAGAGGTCAATATACATTCATCTGCTGTCTCAAATTGCTTCAGAGTGCATGCACAGTGTACATTTCTTAAACAAACACTAGAATATGCGGTCCATCGTAAATATAAAAAGCAATTGTGCTGTGTCACTTGAATAAAAACCATTGCAATTCCTCCAGTTACCACAGCAGCCCAATTCCACACCAGTTTGTTTTTTAATTCCCTGAAGCACAGAAAATTGGCACTGGCTGTGTAAAATGTTGGCAATTTTATGATTATAACCTAAACAAGTAATTGATGGATTAGCTTAATTAGTCAGTGATACAAGATTTATGATGCCAACATTCTTTTGACGCCAACTGCAAGAAAGGAGTAGATGGATCCTCATCTGTCAGGCTTCTTGTCACATCGACGGTAGTCAAATAAGTAGAGACGGGGAAATTTCAAGGTGGGAAGGACTCGCTGATCCTAATTCATATGGACTACAGTATCTTTCTCTCTCATGTCACATTCTCGTCTGACCTCTATCTTGAGCAAACAACACCTCCCCAGCACACATTAGAATTAGAATTAGAACAGTACAGCACAGAACAGGCCCTTCGGCCCTCGATGTTGTGCCGAGCAATGATCACCCTACTCAAGCCCATGTATACCTATCCCAGTAACCCAACAACCCCCATTAACCTTATTTTTTAGGACACTAAGGGCAATTTATCATGGCCAATCCACCTAACCCGCACATCTTTGGACTGTGGGAGGAAACCGGAGCACCCGGAGGAAACCCACGCACACACAGGGAGGATGTGCAGACTCCGCACAGACAGTGACCCAGCCGGGAATCGAACCTGGGACCCTGGAGCTGTGAAGCATTTATGCTAACCACCATGCTACCGTGCTAACATGCCGAATGTTTGTGGAAAGAGAGCATGCGGTGTCAACTGGCAGCAGCGAGGGGTTCCGTGCCTTGTGGGCACCACGGGGTCTGCGGTATTTTATCAACACCTTCAATCTCATTTTGGTTTGATATTTTAAGTTTCCTTAGATATTCTGTTTAAGTGATGCAATAACCCTTTAAAGAGCCGCATTTGTTACATTTATCCCTCGATTTGTTTATTTTGTTTGACTGGTTAACCAAAAGACGTGCCATCAACTCATACTTGACTGTAAGCTATTCAGACACACATGGTACTGATGTCTAATTTGTAAAAGGAATGGGAGTAGCACATGCGAGAAATTGGATGATTGTTAGGAAGATAGTCCAAGAAATGAGAGAGCTGCAACCTATACAGCTCAGGGCACAAGAAACTATTGGTGGATGGATGAACGGCAAAACAAGACAATGAGGTACAGAATAAAAATGATCTCCTGTACTAAATCATTTGTGAATATAACATTGTCAGACACCCTTTATCAACAGGCTTCCTTGGGAAAACTTTCACAAAATAGTCAAGTACTCTTCAGGGCAGAGTGATATTTTAGGCTTCTGCAGACACCAGGGGCCGGATTCTCCGCCGGCGGGATGCTGCGTTTTGCCAGCAGCCTGGGGGGTTTCCCGACAACGTGGGGCTGCCCCACAATGGGAAATCCCATTGATCGGCCGGCGCAACGGACCATCCCGCCGGCGTGGTGAGGCAGAAATGTGGCGCGGCGGGGCGGAGCAACCTGTGCGGAATCTGTACGTTCTCCCAGTGTCTGCATGGGTTTCCTCCGGGTGCTCCGGTTTCCTCCCACAGTCCAAAGACTTGCAGGTTAGGAGGCTTCGCCATGATAAATTGACCTTAGTGACCAAAAAGGATGGGTGGGGTTACTGGGTTACGGGGATGGGGTGGAGGTGTGGGGCTTAAGTGGGGTGCTCTTTCCAAGGGCCGGTGCAGACTCGATGGGCCGAATTGCCTCCTTCTGCGCTGTAAATTCTATGATTCTACATCGGGGCTGAATTCTCTGCCGACGGGATGCTCCGTTTTGACGGCATCCCAGGGGTTTCCCGACGACGTGGGGCTGCCCCACAATGGGAAACCCCTTCCCCCAGCTGGTTTCACGGAGAATCCCGACGGCGTTCCGCACCGGAGATCCGGTGCAGCGGAACGGAGAAACCAGCCCCCGATGTCAGATACAGTGTTGACCTGCGCCCAGGTGTCACAATGTTTTTAACCAGGAATTGTGTCAAAAATTATGCTCTGTGATAAAATGTCAAATTTCCAAATTTGTGCTGAATGGAAAAATAGTTTTGGTGGAACATTATTGAAACATCAAACTGTAATGTTAATAGCTGCAGCAACTGTTAAAACAGGCATTCTTCAAACATACTGTATCAATTTATGACATTAACTTTAAAGTTGCCTCCTATTTGTTTTGAAGTAAAAGTTGGAACCTTCCAGAAATTCTTCACTCCATGCATATGATTGAACCTTTGAGTTGAATATGTAATTAAATAATCAGGATTAATATCCAAATCATCTAATTAGAGGCTCAGTCGCAGACTCACTACTGTCAGGCTAATCCACTTGCTTTTGAATAGATTAAGAGCATTTCTTGATATTGCGTCGGGCGCTCTTGTCTGAAGGCAGTTTTGAACAAGCCTACATCGCCTGAAAACACATTTAATCCAGAGATTTTACACAGACTTTCTGTTTGCCTTGACAACCTTTCACCACATCTTAAGTTTAATCAGAAGTGGGCTCTTCTTCAGGTTCAGTGAATTTATCCAGTGAGTTGCTAAGCTACATAGATCAAAAGGATCCCAGGTTTTATTCCTGGTTTTTGCTGAAAACGCTGTTCTCAGGCTCCGTGGAGACAGGCAGGCACATTACGAACCTTCAGAATTCAGTGCTAGGGAGGGAAAACATATCAGTATTTCCAATGCTTACTATTTTACAGTGACCCTGATGAGTTTTTTGCGATTCTGTGTTGGGATATGTACATTGCTGGCAAGGCCAGCAATTTTTGTTGATCCCTAATTGCCCTTGAATTGAGTGGTTTGCGAAGCCACTTCAATAGGTCCAGTTATGAGCAACATGCATTTCTGCAGATATGGGGTCAGACGGCCGAGGGGATTTCTTCCCTCATGGACGTTAGTGAACCAGATGGGTTTTTAAACGAAAGAAAATACAATGATAATTTCATGTTCAGTATTACTTTCACTTTCAGACTTTGATTCATTAATCAAGTTTAAATTCCACCAGCTGCCATGCCGGGGTTTGAATCCATGTCTCCAGTGGATTAGCCTGGGCCTCCCAGTTACTGGGCCAGTAACATTACCCAGTATACCACCATCTCTCCGCGCATGTGCCTCTTTTCATGTGAGGGTCCCTTTAAGAAAAGTGTGTTTTATCAAATGACTGCAGTGATGTCATTGTGTGGGTGGAGCTGGGCTGTGATTCAGTCCTTTACTTTTGTTTTGACCTGGAAGCTGCTTTGTGGCTCGTGAGGTTTTTGGTTTCGTTTTCAGTTGGGTGTTTCAATCAAACATAGAAGGTGCATTTTTGGTCTCTCTCTCTCACTGCATGCTAAAGAATGTCTCCAGACCACTTGATAACTTCAAAGTAATACCTGTTTTCTGTAAGGAATTCAAACCTACAGTTCTGTAGGTGAGGGATGTTTGGCTTATGAATGTTGTTAGGAAAGTTACTAAGGGTTACCTATTATATCTGTGGGGTAACGTGTATTGGTAGTTGATAAGATGTTTACTGTGTGTTTATAAAATGTTAACTGAATTCAGAGAATAAACATTGTTTTGTTTAAAAATACTTGAGGTCTCTGTTGCATAATACCTCATAACCAAAATCTATTAAAAGTTGTGGGTCAAGTGAATTCCATGATATACTTTGGTGTCTCTAAACCCTGGCCCATAACACTATGTACACATCGGAAGAGGGCTGTGGTGTTCTCCGGTCATATAGGAGGCCAATCGGTCCCTCCACCTTATTTTGCCATTTGCCTGGATCATGGCTGATTTGTACCTCATCTCCTTTTACCCTTGGAGAAAGAAAATTATTGACTGCAGTCCTGAAAATTTCAGCTGACTCCCACGACTTTTTAGAGGTCAAGTTTTAGGCGTCCGAAAAAAATGATAAGTCTGAGCAGAGAACCCAAGATGGCTGTAGGGGCAGAATTCTCCGCTCTCTGCCACGAAGATCACGACACCAATCGGGCAGAGGTTCCTGCGTCAGCACAAAAACAGGATCAGCGCTGGGACCAGACCCGTCCCCAGTCTCCCAACGTGCTCCGTTGGCTATAACGGGCTTCCTGTTTCCCATGCAAACAGCTCACATGCATTTGTTTCAATGCGATTAGTGGGCTAGCAGCCGGAATCTCCAATGTCCCCATCCTGCCCCCCCCCATTATGCTCCCTTCCTCCCAGCCGGGAGTCACGCGGACAAGTATTTACAATCCTGGAGTCATGACCCTTGAGGGGTAGCAAGGATGTAAATACCATTTTCATTGTCTTCGGGCTTGCTGGGGGATATTTGCCTGGAGATGTGGGACAAGTGTGGACATCCTGAGTGGCAAGGTTTAGGGTGCCCCCCCCCCAGGATCAGGGTGCCATGGCTGAACCTCCCACTGCTGCTGTAAAAGACCCGCCACTCACCCCTTTGGTGTTGCTTACAGGAATCTGACTGTTTAAACTGTTGACTGCTGCCCCGTATCCTGGTACTGCATGACCTATCATCCCCATATACCCCATCCACCTGGAAACCCTAATGTATCAGTAGTCTAATCAAGGGGATGGGCGTGTCCTTGCTCAATTGCTGGACAACCATGTGATGGGACTCCTCAATGCACTCCTTAGATGTCCAACTCCACAGCAGAGGAAGCAAGAGATTACCAGAGCTAACCCCACACAAAGGACCCATGCATCGGTGCCCGCTGGAACCCTCGCTGGCACACTGCCCCTTTCAGAGTTACAGGCTCGCTAGTGAGACTATCAGCTAACCCATTGCTGAAGACCAGGTGATCTCTTCAGGCCCTGCAAGTCAGCCTTACCCCATTGGTATCACACGGTCAGAGTGCATGGATCCCGTGCCAGCCCAGGAAACCTGAGCAGCTCCCTGTCACAACCATTGTGTTAAACCCAGGCTCCATGTCACACACAGCCAAGCTCCCAGAAAAGTCACACACCCCTCAGTGACCCCCTATCTGCAGGTCGTGCCTGCACAGTTGTCTCTTAGCATAGTGTCGCACGCCTACTCAGTATGAACCTATCCACCAAACAACCAGCTGCCACCGTTCCGGCTTAAAAGCTGTTCCAGCTGGTCAAGCTCTGAAATGGAGTATCCGACCCAAGTCTGGGGTACTGGGACTCGGGCGGGCAGCGTACTGGCCCATTTGCATAGATGGAGCCGTGCCTCCACAGCACTCCTAGCAGCAGATCAAAAATATTTTGATTCTCTGCGGGCGGGAGCACTTAGCCTTTGCGCCAGAGAATCCCTCCCAGGAAGGTTCGACACAATTGAAGCATTTCTTCCTGAATGAATGCCAAAGCCCTGGAGAAAAGGGTCAATATCCTTTCTGTTTCCACACTATTGTTCAGTGATCTGTGCAGATGGACACAGAGACATAAATGGATATCTGAACGCTCTGCTGCTTTTCCCAATTCCATCCATGGTGAAAAACCTCTGTTTTTAAATAATTTCCACCGCCTCTTCCTTCCTAATCTTTCTGCATGCCATTTTGCAGCTGACTAAAGGCAAGAGAGAAGGCAGTGCACCTGCCTGTCTCTCCATTTATCCGATTCTCAAGGTCACTGCCGGTCCGATTTTCACCCACTCAGATTGCCTGATCAGCTTCATCAACAATTGCAACTGCAACAGGCTAACCCTTGACCTCTGCTCGATGGAAATTGACACAGCCAATCAAACTCTTTGCCTCTTTCCCCCACCTCTGGAGCCAAGTTTTTGTTTCAACTCTCCTAACTTGCTGGCAAGGGCTTTGTGTCCAACCCTTTCTTCACTGTCAAATGCTTTGCGTTCCCTTTCTCTGACATTAAAGATGTTCCATAAATGCACATTGTTGCCAATGTATATTTGTGTGTCAGAAAGTATTTGTCAAGCCAGTCTTTCGAATCAGTTGAAAAAGCTGTCTTCAGGAACAGAGGAAATGGAATTTATGCCGCTGGAATGTTCTCCTTATTCACAGTTGAATACAAAATATCTGTGGCCTGCAGTAATGTAAATCACGCCGAGCTTAGATTAGTTATTGGAGTGACCCTATCAGTCAGCGTAGCTTCAATTATAAGCCTGACATTAATGTCCCAGTGCTACTGTTCTTATTTTTCACAGACAGGATGTTTGTCAGCTCTGAGTCACCAACTCCACACAAACTGCAGAAAGTGCACTGTATAAAAAGGTGCTTTATCGAAAGTGAGGCAGGCTCTTCGTTGGAATTAAGTGACTAGGAGAATACATTATGGCAGTCTGAATTTCATTTAAATTAATACAGCGATATCTGGCTGGCTAGAAAAAACGTTCTTCTACAAAACAAGTTCACAAGAACATGCTAATTTATTTCACAAAAGGTTGTCAGAACTCTGACTTAGCATTTTCTTCACAGCTTAATAGGGTTTTTTTTTAAAAAGAGGAAATGACTGGTTCATTCTTGAATTTCTGTCTGAATGCCCCCTATTTTATACTCTTTCTCCCTCTCACTCACTGATCACTGGTGTCAGCTGAGGCTGTAAGTTTCTGCAGTCTATCCAACCGTGGAGGGCAACAAACTGAATGTGGGTTCAGCTCTCCCCTCAACCATATCCCCAGTCCTCTGCACTCCTGTGAGTCACGGAATAAATAGATGCCAACTGTTGCGTCCCTCTGTCAACCAGAGATACACCAATTATATAAAAAAGGATTGGTGAAACAATAATGTGGGTTCTTTGTTTTGAGGACAAAGCTATAACATGGACAGTGTTAATTGGGAAGCTACGTAGACAAGTCTGACCTGTAGGAAGGCTGAGTCGGTTCTGTCTACAGAGTACATGCGATTATGCATCACATCCTGTCTCATGGTGAGTTGTGCTGGACAGCAGTTTAAGATATACACCCTGAAAGGCGTATGTGCATCATAACACCAATCATTGGTATTTAAAGCTGATAATGTTCCAGTTGCATGGTGGCTTGTTTCCAAAAAGATTAGCTTTTCTTCATCAAGATTCTTCATCAAGATTAGAAGTTGCTCGAACCCTCCAATCTGTTGAATTGGAACCTGGAAACCTTCCTTTAGTTGTGTTTGAATTTGAGGCAGAGGTTGAGATGGATTCAAATGAGTTGGCATGGTAGCACAGTGGTTAGCACTGTTGCTTCACAGCTCCAGGGTCCCAGGTTCGATTCCCAGCTTGGGTCACTGTCTGTGCGGAGTCTGCACGTTCTCCCCGTGTCTGGGTGGGTTTTCTCCAGGTGCTCCGGTTTCCTCCCACAAGTCCCGAACGACGTGCTTGTTAGGTGAATTGGACATTCTGAATTCTCCCTTTGTGTACCCGAAAAGGTGCCGGAGTGTGGCGACTCAGGGATTTTCATTTCAGTGTTAGCCTACTTGTGACAATAAAGATTATTATTATTATTATTTTGGGAACCATAGTTACAGATATTTATTTATTTGTTGTTTGTGAGATATAAATTATGCGCTGGAACGTCACTTTTAAAAACTTTCCTGATGCAGCAAAGAAATATTTTGAAAAATGCCAATTATTGCTAAATTGCCCGTAGTGTCCTAAAGTAAGGTTAAGGGGGGGGTTGTTGGGTTACGGGTATAGGGTGGATACGTGGGTTTGAGTAGGGTGATCATTGCTCGGCACAACATCGAGGGCCGAAGGACCTGTTCTGTGCTGTACTGTTCTATGTTCTATGTTCTATGTTCTATTACCTCATGAAAGATTTATTTTCACCGATATTACTTTCAGACAAACTTTTGAGATGGGTCAATGTTCTCGGCTGTACTATCTGACTTCACTTATGCATTCCTGTCACTCCACTTGCAGAATTGCCCAGGGTTGAAAAAAATAATAGGCAAAGGGATTAGTCTTTCACTCAATTTAAAAATAAATTACACAAGATTCCCACTTTTAGAACCTTATTACAGAGAACTACTGTAATTGTAATGCAGTTCATTGATCTTTTTGTGTTAGCGCTATGCCTGGTTGTGTTCTGCAACCTTTAAAAGCTATCTTCAGTTTGTCTATGTTCTAATTGTTTATCATTGTTTGTTAGCATACAGTAATAGTGGAGAGAATCCATAACGTCAACATTAGAGAGACCTGTATTTATATGGTGCCTTTTCTGAACTGGAAGGGGGAAGTTAACCCTGCAGTACCGCAGGGTTATGTGATACAGTTCGGAGTCGTCAATCCTCTTCTGAGCTCCTCATAGGGTTGGAGGACAAATTGGAAGCAAGGTTTGTGGCAGGAACGTTGTCCTAGCTTCTGCTCGGTAAGGAGACTTACAACACCAGGTTGAATAACCTACCTCTTCACTCACCTGATGAAGGAGCTATGCTCCAAATCCTAGTGACTTCAAACAAACCTGTTGGACTTTAACCTGGTGTTGTAATAATTCTTACTCTGCCCACCCCAGTCCAACGCCGGCATCTCCATATCAGGACTATCTTCTGGCGGTTGCTTCACTCAAAGTTGTGTTGTTGAAGATATGGGAATTCATTGATGTAGCACCTGCCGTGCCCTCAGCATATCTCAAAATGCCGCACAGCCAATGAAGCGATTTATGAAGGGTGCCCATTGTTGTAAATCAGGATAACGCATCAGCTAATTTGTACGCAGCAGGTTCCTGCAAGCAGAAATGAAATAAATCATCAGGTAATCTGTTTATTACCGATGCTGGATGAAGTGATAATGTCTTCTGCTCCCTCTCCCCAATACGGACAGTGATAGAGGTCTTGTGGTGCAGTGCATTGCACCCCTGCCTCTGATGCAGAAACTAAAGATTCAAGTCAACTTCGGAAGGCGGGTTATAATGTGGACAAACCGGTTGATTGTCAACCTTCAAATCCCTCCAGTAACTCTATGGCAGGCAGTAAGAATGGGATGCTCTCCTGATAAGGAATGCTTGATGCGGAATGGCAGCCCTCAGACTATAACGTTTGGTTACAGGCTAGTGACCTATCCCAGGAAACATTAGCCCTGGAAACAGGAAACAGATATACGTGTATGCTATGTGTCGCTCATGCATTGCTAGATATGGGAAGGCCTCTAAGCCTAAATCATATCGACAATATGGATGGGGACATTTTACCTACAATAGGACCACATGATCTTTTTCACCCAGCAGATATGACAGACAGGGCCCTGGTTTCACACCTCATTTGAAAAATGTCCAACACGGCAGTATCCTTCCAGTACAGCACTGAATTACCAGCCTGGGTTATGTATTCAAATCCGAGAGTTAATGGGGAGGAGAAAGGGAGCTAAAAGACAACGAGCAGAACTGCAGGCAAAAAAAATGTTCATGCAGGAAATTAAAAGCCTCCGTGGCATTTATTTCCAAATATTCTGAAAGACAGCGGTCAACTCTGTGGAAATGTTGGCAGGATTGTCACGGACATGTAGTTGTGATGTTGATTTTTGTAAATAAAATGTTAATTCTCCTTTTGAGTGGATGCAAGAAGCCTTAAAGATGGCTACCAAAGGTCACCTGACCCTTTACAACTGCAATGTGGTCAAGCTCCAGAAGGCTTCATGTGTGGATTGCAGCTAGACAGTTTCAAACCTTACGCTAAAAAGACAATGAGTGAGCCCATGCCCCTGGACCAGAACTAACCCCAATATCTGATTTGAAAGCAAGATTGGACAGTTTGGCATAGCAGCCATCTTAAGTTTTGAAACTACATAAAATCTGGCTGAGAACAGCCATTGTATGTGCAGAACGGGAGGAAAAACTCTGAGAAACAACTTCAGAAATGGTTCTTGGCCAAGGGAAGGTGTTAAGAAATCAACAGTTGTCCTGCTGAAAGAGTCCAGGCAATCTGAATGTGCCATAGCCATATAATTAGTGATCTGCTGAGTCCGCCTAAAATGCAAACTGCTGAATAGTCGACTGCAGAAATCTTCGCAGGTGTTAAAACAAATCTTAAGTTTCACTTTGGAAAGAAAGATCTCCAACAATGGGCCCACAATGATATCTCACAGAGAATAAATCAAAACCTCATCTTTAAGTATCTTTTTATCTTTATCTGCTTTTAATCTTGTAACTGTATTTTAGTTAATAATTTTATCACTTTTACCAAAGAAACTTTCAGCAGTAGTTTGCGTAATAAACTGACCTTTATCTTGTTTAAGACGAAGGGCAGGATTTCCCAGACCCGCCCGTTTCCGGGACTATCCGGTCCCATCGAAAGTCAATGGGCTTTTGGCTGGACGACAGCGATCACAACATTAGGTCCCACCACAGCGGGTTTGGAAAATCTCAGCCTAAAGCTTGTCTGCAGGATTATTCCTACGTTGATCTGTTCATGAATTAAAGGGGGGGGGGGGGGGAGGGGGGGGGGGGAGGGGGGGGGGGGGGTACACACTCACACAAATTCCCAGTCCATGGGCCACTTTAAGGAAACGTGTGTTTGGTGGTTGTGGCAGTGTGATTAATGATCGCAGAAAGTTAGGCAGTTTGCAAACTCTTTTATAGAAGGGAAAATTTCCAATGTGGTCAGATTCCTTAAGATGCTCCAACAACCTACCAAATTGAAGGCTTCCCATCACTGAGTTGTTTTTTTTCAGCAGAGTGAGATATTTTGAATTAGATTACACATTGAAAGCAAAATTACTAATTTTTTCAGCCAAATGATGGAGACCTCCATTGCCAGCTATAAGCAGTGCAAGTGTCAACTCCTCGGGCAAGAACTATTGTGCCAACGTTATTTAGATATAGCTGCAGAAAGGATATAAACAAGTGTTACACAACCTGAATTTTTATCAGTAATGTGATGTACCTGCTTGAAGTTTGACATGTCTTCTGATAGTGATCAATGATTGGGGTTATGCGGATAGGGAAGGGAAGGGGGATGAGGTTTCTGCACTGTAGGGATTCTATGGATGCTTCTTCTGAAGAAAGAGTTCAGCCATGACAGCAAAACAGGCAGAATTGAACTGAACTGGGGCTGCTGACGGTATTTTACTTGCTATCTTGGGGAAAGGTGCATGGAAAGTGGGCATGTTTCTGACAGAAAGAATATAGATCTTTCTTCCGCAATTGAATGATTAAACTATGATAGTCATAAAAATCCAGCATCCGGAGTTTTTGTTTATGTCGTAGGAAATCAATTGGCTTTGCCTGTTTTCAAACGTAAAGCCTTGCTCTGCACGGAATATTCTAAAACTGCGGGCAAGAGGTATGCAGCAGCAAGGCGACAGGAGGCAAAACTCTTGGCGAGTTCCGTGAGCAACTGGAAGTCAGTCAGCAGCTTGGCTCCCCAACAACTTTGCTTTTGTTTGGTGATTAATATTCCCAACCAGCAGGAATCAACGTTCTTGTAAAGTGACAGACGAAACGCTGGAACCGCAGCGACACGACCAAGACATCCTCACACACCAAGATAATGAAAGCAGTCGAAGGGTGGAAACTGTGTTAGCCGTGACTAATCCATCATTACTCTGCTTTAAAAGAAAGTGATTCATACTTTCGGAATGTGTTATTAAGTGTGAAGAATTTTGTTTTGTAAGTGTCCCAGAGTCCACAGGACTTCAGCAACCTGAATATTCCACGATAAGCCTCATTTCCTTCTGCTACAATGAAGATAATTCAATACATTTTGGAACCAATAAAACAAAAATGCTGCTTTTTGTTACCCTAGGTGATGGTATTTTACAATCTCACTCGCTCTAAAGGAAGGACGTTTGGATGGAGCTGGGGGGGGGGGGGGGTGCGGTGTTGGTGGGGATGTTGGTCCTCACTGTTTTCAGATTGTAGAACAGCAGCAACGAGGAATAGTTATGAGTGAAACATCCCAGCAAAGTTCTAGCACCGTCTTGTTCGTTAAGACTTCTTCCCAGGTGCCCAAGTTAACAACCAATGTTAGACCCCTTTCCAAACACAAATCAGAGGCCTACTTAGGTTCCCTCCTGGAAACTGGTCAAGAGCTAAGGGGAGTATGGGGAGCGGGGGGTCTGCAGCGGCCCACCCGACAGTTTTTTAAAGGGAGTGTTGGTAACCTTCGAAGGGCAAGCAGGTGAGCTTTTCTTTAAGCTCCCTTACCGTGGAAGAAAGAGGAATGAAAGATGCTTCCCCTGAATCCACAGTGCGACTGCAGGCCACCATTGATCCAACCTCTGACTCTGCTCCCCCCCCTCCCCACCCCGTGAACTTCCCATTCCCCTCCACACCCCCTCCCCTCGATCACTTACCTGTAGACTGTTGACTACAAGGCAGGTGGCCCATACTGAACCGTTGCTTCTTGAGGGGTATCAGTGTCTGCAGCTGGTCAATAATATAACAATGAGGGCAGGGGCCCAACGTCTGCATGGTTTTGGCCATCCTGTCAGCCCTAGCTACATTACCATCAGTGAATTACAATAGATTTCTCGCCCCATGTTACTTAAATATGGGGCGGTATGGTGGCAAAGTGGTTAGCACTGCTGCGTCAGAGTTCCAGTGGCCCGGGTTCAATTCCAGCTGTTGGTGACTGTCAGTGGAGCCTGGGTATTCTCCCCATGTTTGTGTGGGTTGTCTCTGGGTTCTCCGATTTCCTCCCACAGTCCAAAGATGTGCAGGTTTGGTGAATTGGCCATGATTAATTTCCCCCTCGTGTCCAGGGATGTGCAGGTTAGGCTGCGGGGATAGGATGGGTGGAATGTCGGTAGAGTGGTCTTTCAGGGGGTGGGCATAGACCCGATGAGCCTCCTTCTGCACTATAGGGATTGTGTGGAAATACGCTTTAAATAAACTTAAGGTTATTGCATGCCGTGGGCGGGAGAACAGATGATCTCCTGTCGGCAGTTAAACCTCGCACCAGCATGACAAGAGCAGGCGTCAGTGAATCATAAGTGAAAGTCAAGGAAGAAGTGTGAATTACTTCTAACCTTAAAAAACATTCCATGAATAATTTCTTCAAAATCTGTCAGGTTTTTCTTGGATTGTTCATGGACGCGAAAGCGGAATAAGCTCATGTCTCATGTCTTGGCTGGGAAGAATGGGCAGAGAGTACTTCCTGGGTCATAGTGAATCAGATTGCCCAGAAACAATGAATATCGAGAATTTAGATATATCAGAGTGTACATGTGTGTAGAAATCTTCCTTCCGGCAATTCAAATGGAAGAATATTCAATTGGTTTGTTTACAGGCCTATATCTCATCTGCCAGCCTTTTCATATTCATTGAACGCAATCAATCTGGGTGCAAATCGATGTCCACCTGAGGCCATCTGTAAACTCAAGTCAGTGAAACCCTGCTCTCGCTATGCTTTCTTGCTCACCCCTGCAGTCATCAGAGTAAAGCCAAACACAAAGCTTCCTTATGCAGTGCTGACACACTGATAGGCTGAGGGGAAGAGAGATGGGAGAAGGCCTGTGTGGATATATAAGAGCTGGCATGGACCTGTTGAGAAGCAACACCAGTTTCTGTGCTGTAATGTCAACGTAACTCAATGTATGGTGCATTGAACACATTGTTTAAAATGGTTGCTTGAAGCCAGCATTGTGACATATCGCCCCATCTGTTTTTTTGCAGTTTGGATGGACTGTTTGCTGACACAGGGAATGGTGTGGAATGAGCCAAAACCTGACAGTACCCTGCCCTTGTCTCACCAAGTGAGGAAAGATATATACTCATGCCAGGTCACATAGCGAGTAAGCCTGAGGAGGCGGTACATGCTGAGTCACAATAGATGTGTGAAGAAGAAAAGGTATTAATAGGGAAACAAGAATCTGCTGTCTGGAAAGGTAGCTTGCTTCCTTGCTCAATTACATGTCTAGTGATTTGGACCTCGCGTGAGATCCTTTAAACAAGAGGCTGGTTCCGATTGGGGTAATTTTGGACAGTGCCAACATATCCTGATCAAAATGCGAATTGGAATTGTGGAAGAGTCCAGTGATCGTCCCTCCTTTCCCCATCCTGCAATCTACCAAACAGCATGTAGCACTGGCAGAGGAACTACCACTGGCACAAATCCTGAGTCGTGGGGAGTATTTTTGTTGTCGAGGGCTTGGATTAAAACTACAAGGTGCTTCATTCTGTGTCAGATGTGCCCTGTTGGTATCGCGCTCTCGTCTCTGAATCAGAAGGTTGTTGGTTTCAATCCAGTCTCCAGTACACGAGCAGAAGAATCAAGATCGTGATTTAACGGGGCTAAAACAGGGTCAGCGGGATGTTTCTTGGTGACTGCAAGGCTGAAAATGACACCGCTATATAACAGGACTATGCTGGGTTTTTTTATCTCAGTGAGAAACGTCCCACCGAGACGCACTTGCTTTCATTTCCTGCACTGAATGCAGGAAGAGTATTTGTGGATCGGGAACCATTTTCAAATGCTACCCGATCTGTGACCCCCATCGTGGCCTCCAAAACCACTCCTCTGCACTCAACTAATCACCTCGGCATCCTTGAGCCTTCCCTCCCCCCACCACCCACCTCTTAAGGGCAAGGCACTGATGGGCCCGACGACTGGTATGGGCAACCTGGCACCCGGTACCTTGACACCACCAACCTGCCAGCCTGGCAGTGCCACCCGGGAACCCTGGCAGTGGGTGTCAGCGCGAGGGTGAGGGTGCCACTTGGCCCAGAGCCCGACTTTCCAGGGGTCTCTAAGTGACTGGAAGACCCCTGCTCACCCCCACCCAGGTGTCGTCACGCCTGATTAACATTTGTGTGGACCAGTGCTAAACGCCCAATGGCGGGGTCTCCCACACGAGGTCATTAGTTCCGGGGCATCGGGATGATGCGGCGCAGACATATTTAAATGAGTCTCATGGCTCATTTAAGTCGGATAATGTGGCTCTCGTCCTCGCTAAATCTCATGAGGTGTTTCGAGCATGGCGAACCTCGCGAGAAGGCTCTCGCAAGATTCAATGGGCCTCATCGCATCACAAGACAGGCACGATGAGACCATTAAATCACTTCCCAAGTCCGGCACTCCAGTGCAGAATTGAGGGAGTGCTCCACTGTTAGGGTTTCCATGTTTCAGAAGAGACATTAAGGTCCAGTTTTGTCTCTCAAGCAAATGTAAAAGATTCCATGCACTGTTTTGGAGATGACCAGGACATTACTCCTAGTGTTGTGGTCAATATTTATCCCTCAATCAACATCACAAAAAGGTATTCCGTAATCCCCTGCTCTTAATTTCCTCACCAGTGGTGACCATGCCTTCAGCTGCCTGGACACTAAACTCTGGAATCCCCCCGCCCACCCCACCAACCCACCCCACCCCTCCAGCATTCTATTTCCTCTGAACAACTCCTTAATGATTATCTCTTCGACCAAACTTGTAGTCATCATCTCTAACATCTCCTTTTGAGGCTCAGTTTCAAATATTCCTTTGGTGATGACCTTGGGGTGAATGACTATGTTAATGGCAGTATATAAATGCAAGTTGACGATGTAAGCAAGTATATTGGATCTATACCTGTGACCCGAGGGGGTCAGAATCTGTTCACCAACAGCACATTTCCAGCTGAGCTTGGTTGCAATATTCTTGGCCAACATTGAACCATGGGACTGGATTTAACCAAGTGGGTAGCGGCAGGTTGAAAGGTGGGGAAATTCAGAGGGGGTTATGTGCCAGGATAACCCCCCTCCAATGCTGTCCCACCTCCAGGCGCGTTTCCCAGGAACCGGCTGCAGTGGGAATTGGAAACCTGCTCTTGAGAACATAGAACAGTACAGCACAGAACAGGCCCTTCGGCCCTCGATGTTGCGCCGAGCAATGATCACCCTACTCAAGCCACGTATCCACCCTATACCAGTAACCCAACAACCCCCCCCCCCATTAATCTTATTTTTTAGGACATTAAGGGCAATTTAGCATGGTCAATCCACCTAACCTGCACATCTTTGGACTGTGGGAGGAAACCGGAGCACCCGGAGGAAACCCATGCACACACGGGGAGGACGTGCAGACTCCACACAGACAGTGACCCAGCCGGGAATCGAACCTGGGACCCTGGATCTGTGAAGCATTTATGCTAACCACCATGCTACCGTGCCTCCCAAGAAACTTGCAGAATTTCCAAGTCCCAGAATGCCCGCACTCACCTCCCCCACCCCACCCCCCGAGTCCAAAGAACAGAAGCACTTTGGAAGAAGCCGTCCTACCACCAGGTCAGGGATCCATCAGTGGCTCCTCTCACTGGCCAAACGACGGTTATACACGAATGACAAATGGTGCAGCCACAGCCAAACCCAATCCTGTGGGGTGTTACCAACATCAACTGTCTTTAACTACATCGTCAACATATTTCAGAGAGCACCTGTCCTTTTAGGCACCTTCACACACACCTTCCTTCCTCAACGGCACCCTCCTCTCTCAATGTGTGTTCTGTCCATTCAGTATTACAGGTCCACCTCAGAAAACCATCCACCGCCTCTAATTGGATGTGGAGCAGGGAGGCGGCCAATCTGAAGACCCCTTCATGTCAAGTTTTGGTGTGGGATGCCTCGAGGGCTGCGTATGGGTCCCCAACAACTGTTACAAATTCAGCCAACGGTGTTTGAAGTTCACTGAGGCCTGGTTTTGGGCAGCAAGTGGATGTTTTTGCACGTCAATGAGCATCCCACTGCTGCCCCAGTGGCAGCAACTCCTTGGCAATTCTTGTGGGATGGCTGAGGATGGGGCGGGGAATGGGGGAGATTGGGATAACGCGGTGTCGGTGGAGATCAGTTCTGCTCCTTGTGGCACTACCTCAGGATCAAACTTATCTTCTGCTGATGGCAGATGTTGAGGCCACAGCAGCTGCACTCCAAGAATCCAGGGAGTAACATACTCTATCTCTGTCGGAGCCAGTTTCGCAGAGGGAGGCGTAAGGGACCATCCCAGTTTATGATCCGGCCACTGTCAGGCATGCTGTGATCAGTGGTGTTGAAATATGTCCCTCATTGCTCCTTATTAAAGCGGACACAACAGGGTCAAAATCATACCCCATCAACCTCCTTACACCGATTCATTGGAGAGCAGAAACCCTGAAAATCTTTCCCCCCCGGCACCCCCTAAATGAGGCACACTGAAAACCAATTGCAGAACCCCACTGCCACCTGCCTGGGATCAGTGAACACAACACAGGCTACACACATTTATCGGATCAGATTCCTGAAGGCTCATCCACAGATTAAATTAAAATGGAGAAATTCAGGTTGCTTTACTCTGTTTGTTTCAATTAATTGTGCTGAGACAATCCTGCCGACTAGGTAGCAATTAATAGATTCAGAGAACAAAACATGTCACAATAATGGTTGTTTATGGAATATATTGGGACACTTGGCTCAAACCAGTAAATGGATAAATATTCCTTATGTTTATTTTGAGAAGCTGGGGAAAGATAGCTGGTCTCCATGCTCTGTGTCTGTTTATTTAGCACAATTACACAATGGAGTTATCATGGTTTAGGATTCTTGACTACTTCATTACAAACAGATCTTTGAATGCGGATCATCGAATCGGAGGTGGAGCCGTAATTGCAGGATTGCGCGAGGATGCGAAGGTGGGTGAGGAAAGATTGAAAAGGTTCATCCTTACCCTGCAGACGCTGTTGAAAGATGTAGTGCTCAAAACTTTTGTTGACTTTGATGTCACAGTGACTGTCGAATTTGAGCAGGACTGTCTTGAACTTGGACTTGTCCTCACCTTCAGCGAATGTGAGGGAGTTGAAGATATGGATGGCGTGGTACCCGGCCGTGGATAGGAAGAGAGCAATCTTCCTGGTGTCTGAAGCATCTTCCAGTTCGCACTGAGGTTGCCGGTGATGCGGAGCAGCGGGGGAGGGTGGACGCTGTCCATACTACCGGATGGCTGATCGCTGGTCGAAGGCAGATTATTTGAGGGTAGGTCTATCAAACTCTAACATCATGTACTGGTACCATGATGTGTTGGGTATGCTGGGTCTGCGAGGACTGCGTTTACCAGAGCAGTGAGAGAGACAGGCTACCAACACTTGTAGAAGTACAACTCTATTTTATTTTACTATGAGCTGTTAAACATACTTGCACTGTGGGTCGACACTATGTTAGGTTGACTGGAGACCTATGGCTAACCTGACCAGGCTATACTGCTAGCACATGGGGCTGTATCCCGAATGAGCGGGAAAACTAGTGCCCTGTGGCTTTATCGTGACCGTGTCCTGTCTGATGATTGGCTGCTGTGTTCTGTGTGTTGACTGGTCGTTCAGTGTATCAGTCAGTGTGTGTCTATGCACCATCATATACTTGTGTGTATATTATGACAAACCCCTCACCCAAGGCAATGCTCAAAGGTGCCAGGAATCGATGGGTGTAAATTTTGACTTCAGATTCGAGCCAGAACACTTACACTGCCTTTGCATCAGTAAACTGGCCCTTGCCCCTACCAATGCTCTGCAGTCCTATAAGTATCCGTTAACACATCTGGAATGTAAATCTCGCGTCAAACAGGAGTCGTGTGCTGGGGTCAGGTGCTTTAAAGTGATAAGTGCAGCTGCTAAGTTGCCATGTCTGGCTGAAGGTTGTCCCAGCATCGATGGAATTAACATGCACCACGATAAGTTCGGGCAAACCTTGAACTCCTTCCAGGTGAGACTCAGTAGATCAGTAAAAGAGTGGGATACATTGTTGAGAGTGCATGAAAAACAGCCCCACAAGATATCTCACACCATTTGTAAAGGGTTGAATTAGGCTCGAGTACCACATCGCTGTCGCCCTTGAGAACGCCACAGCTGTATCACAAATATTTAATTGACCCGACAAGGACAAGGTAACTCTTTACCCTCACTGTCTTTCTCTGTTTGGCAACCTGGGCACAGCCAAGCTGTTTTCCCAAATGTTCACTCACAATGCACTCTGGCTAAATAGGGCATTAAGTTAAGATCTTATGGTATGGTATTTGGTCTGGACATTGGAGTCCCAATGCCTACGGGAGAACTCTGCCAGTGTTGGCAAATGAGAGTGGGTGTTTTTGGTTTGGTTGGAATGTTGTATATTGAAGAAGAATGTGCACCAATGTTGTGCTGTATTATCCAGGCTGATAGTTATGCAGCAAAAGGTGCATTTATTTCATACTGACTTAGTCAGTCAGATTACAGCCTTGGTTCAAACATAGACACAAGAGCTGAACACTAGCCGTGAGGTGAGAGCGACTGCCTTTGCCCTTAAGGCCACGTTTGACCGAGCGTGGCATCAAGGAGCCCGAGCAGAATGGGAGTCATTGAGAATCGGGTCGAAAACTCTCTGCTGGTTCAAGGAATATCTGGCACAAATGAATTGAATTGTAGAAGATGGTAAAAGATATTGACAAAGTAAGAGCGGAGTTTCCTCTTGTGGGGTAATTTAGAACGAGAGGTCATAGTTTGAGGATAAAGCATAACAGATTTAAAACCGATTTTAGGAGAAGTTACTTCTCTCAAAGGGTGGTGAATATGTGGCATTCACCACCCCAGTGTGCGGTTGATGCCCGGACATTGAGTAAATTTAAGGAGCAGATAGACAGATATTTAATTAGTAATGGGCTGAAGGGTTATGGAGAATGGACAGGAAAGTGGAGATAGGGCCTGGATGAGGTCAGCCGTGCTGTATTAGGCAGCAGGCCCGAGAGGCTGAATTGTCTAATCCTGCTCCTAGTTCTTATTGTGCTTGGAGGTCAGTCACCTCAGCTCCCGGACATCACTGTAGATTTCCTCAGGGTAGCATCCTCGGCCTAACTATCTTCAGCTACTTCATCAGTGACCTCCCTTCCATCGTAATGTCAGAAGTGGGGGGTATTCACAGATGACTGCACAATGTTCAGCATCACTTGTGACTCCTCAGATGATGAAGCAGTCCATGTCTAAATGCAGCAAGATCAGGCAAATTTGCAGGTTTGGGCTGACAAGTGGCAAGTTACATTTGTGCCACACAAGTGCTGGGCAATCATCATCTCCTACAAGAGAGAATCGAACAGTCACCCCTTGACATTCAATGGAATGGAATTACCATCGCTGAATGCCCCTCTACCAGCATCCTGGGGGTTACTATTGATCAGGAACTGGACTGGACTCGCCATATTAATATTGTGGCTACAAGAGCAGGTCAGAGCAGGCCAGGGGCCATTATCTCCATTGCTCTCTCCACAAATGCTGCCTGACGAACAAAGTATTTCCAGTATTTTGTGTTTCTATGATTGGAGATGCACTTTTTGTACAGTTAAATATCCATTCCGTTCGTTGATGAAACATGCAGTTTTATTCAGTAAGGACAATGATGTCAGAAGTACCATTTGGCACAGAGGAAGATGAAGTGGTTGACGGAGTGATTTGCATCTCTTCTCATTGGTGACGTCTGATTGGTGTCTTCCTATTGTTCTCTTCTAGTTGTGTCTTTACTGAAGAACTTGAATTAAAGGAGCAGAATGAGTGGAACCAAAAGTTTTTGACCGAGTAAAGCAAACTGCCAAGATGACCAGATCTAACAGCACCATCAAAAGACACAGGTGTATGAAGGAACATGCTAGACAACAAGTGTTTCTATTCATTCTCAGGACATAGACAACACTGGCAAGCCGGCCTTTATTGCTGTAATAACCCTCTCGAGACAGACTGGTTTGACCGTCGCAGCAGTTGAACAGAAACGGAAGTCCCTGACTGCCCTTGGCTGGATTGAGTTAGATAGAGAACAGAACAGGCCCTTCGGCCCATGATGTTGCGCCAAACTTTTGTCCTAGGTTAATCATAGAATTTTGGACAATTTATCATGGCCAATCCACCCAACCTGCACATCTTTGGACTGTGGGAGGAAACCAGAGTACCCGGAGGAAACCCACGCAGTCACGGGGAGGATGTGCAGACTCCACACAGACAGTGACCCAAGTCGAAATCGAACTTGGGACCCTGGAGCTGTGAAGCAATTGTGCTATCCACAATGCTGCCGTGCTGCCCTTAGGAAGTTAACCTACACTCCATTATTCTACCCTAATCCATGTACCTATCCAATAGCCGCTTGAAGGTCCCTAACGTTTGCAACTCAACTACTTCCACAGGCAGTGCATTCCATGCCCCCACTACTGTCTGGGTAAAGAACCTACCTCTGACATCCCCTCTATATCTTCCACCATTTATCTTAAATTTATGTCCCCTTGTAATGGTGTGTTCCACCTGGGGAAAAAGTCTCTGACTGTCTACTCTATCTATTCCCCTAATCAGCTTATAAACCTCTATCAAGCCGCCCCTCACCCTTCTCCGTTCTAATGAGAAAAGGCCATAAAAACTCTAATGAGTTACAGAGTATTCATATTGCTCGCTGGATTTGTCAGCTCCATGTTAAGCACCGCCCCCTCTCGGCTCCTCAGGTGGTCTTCCCATTAACTTCGACCACATAAGACACCATCCTTCTAACCAAGGCCAAGAGGCAGCGAAACTTCGGACCAAAACCTGGCCTTCCACCTGGAACGACCTGTCACCTCTCTGCTCTGACCTCTGACTCTTCTGGGAGACCTGATGTCCCTCCACCCTCCCTGCCAAATTTGGAAATACAAGATTCAATTGGACTCTCAATCGATGGGCCGTGAGCAGCTCAGCCGGTATGACCCCCATGGCTGAAAGCGGGGTTGAGTTATATACCAACAAACAATTAGCCAACCTCTGGCGAAGTGTTTATTCGATTCCTTTTTCACGGCATTCTTGAAAGTTTGAGCGGCCCTCTCAGCCAGACTGTTCGACGCTGGGTGGTAGGAGGCTGTCCTTGTGTGGCATATGTCATTTTCTCCCACAAAATATTGGAAATCATCACAGGTGAAGGGGATGGCAAACACTTGGCGTAAGACATCTACTGTGGCCGCTGCAGTAGTAGTCTTCATCTCTTAAACTGATAGCCAATTCGAGTGGGCACATACCAGCCCCCAAAACACCATTCCCAGGAATGGGCCCACATAATCAATATGGACCCTGGTCCACAGGAGACGTGGCCAGTCCGGGGGTGAAGGTTGGCTGAAGGTCATAACGATTGTAGCGCTTGGCAATGGTGACACTGTTGCACTCGTTCTTCAATGGCTTTGCCTATGCCTGACCACCAGAATAAATGTTCACCAACATCTCCATCTTTGTCTGCCTTGGGTGGCTGCAGTGTAACTCTTGACGGAGGGGGCCCCTAGCCTGAGGGGGGACGACCACACATGCTCCCCACAGAATCACACCGTCTTCACATGGCAACCCTTCTTGTAGAGTGAAGAAGTGCCTCAGCTGTTCAGGCTTCTCGTATCACCAGCCAAACCTTATAATTAGTTTGACCTTTGAAAGAATGAGGCCTCTATGGGTCCAACTGAAGATGTGCCCCGTGGACATGAGCAGGGTGTCCAGGAAGTTTAGGGCTAGAATGGTCTCCTGGGGTACCGGTGGTGGCGGAACTCTCTTGGGTAGGGGCAGGTGACTTAATACATCTGCATTAGCAACTTGTGTCCCAGGCAACTGTTGAAACGCTGTAGTTGTAAGTCACCAACAGCAGGGCCCAACACTGCCTGCTCACTGAGGCTCTGGCCAACATGTGCTTATCTTCCCTGAAAAGGCCCAGTAATGGCTTGTGACCAATCATAATGTCAAACCGTCAACCGCACACATTATGGTGGAATTCCTTCACACCGAATATAACCGCCAAGCCCAACTTCCAATCTGGGCATAGCTATATTCTGCTTTCAAAAGGGTCCTTGAGGCAAAGACGATAGGACGCTCAGAACCATCTCCCATTTGGTGGGATAAAATAGTCCCGGTGCAGTACGGGGACGTGTCACATGTCAGCGCAATTGGTTTCTACGGATCAAAATTTCCCAAGATGTTTGAGGAACAAGAAAACTAGAAGCAGAGGACGCCATCTCAGACTAAAGGGATGATCCTTTAAAACAGAGATGAGGAGGAATTTCTTCAGCCAGAGGGTGGTGACTCTGTGGAACACTTTGCCGCAGAAGGCTGTGGAGGCCGATTCACTGAGTGTCTTTAAGACAGAGATAGATAGGCTCTTGATTAATAAGGGGATCAGGGTTTATGGGGAGAAGGCAGGAGAATGGGGATGAGAAAAATATCAGCCGTGATTGAATGGCGGAGCAGACTCGATGGGCCGAGTGGCCTAATTCTGCTCCTTTGTCTTATGGTCTTATTGTCTTATGGTCCAAGACTGTAATGTGTGCTTCACAACTCGAAAGGTTCCCGCTTGAGGTTTCCTCCATCCCCACCACTGATTCTTCCTTAAGAGCTGGTGGAGTGGTGAAAATATTGTCGCTAGATTCAAAATCAACCCTCCATAGTAATTGATCATGCCGAGGAAGGATTTAAGGTCGTTGACATTTTTGGGTGCATGGACATCTCATATGGCCTTGACCTATTCTTCCAATGGGGGTGACCCTGTTGCATCAATGTGAAATCCCAGCAGGGCCGGCCCAAGGTACCGGCAACTCGGGCAGTCGCCCGGGGCGCCATGTGCTCGGGGGCGCCAGAGACTCGGGTCCTGCGCATGCGCAGTTGGGCCGGTGCCAATCAGCGCATGCGCGGTGGCCGCCCTCCCCGCGCGGTGGCCCTCCCCAAGGGCGGCCCCCCCCGGCCCCCCCCCCCCCTCGCCCCCCCCCCCCCCCCCCCACCGGCCCCGAAGGGCGCTGAAGCTCAGCTTGCCCGGGGCGCCAGCAACCCTAGGGCCGGCGCTGAATCCCAGGCACGTCACTTCTGAGGACCAAAAAGTACATTTTTTGCATTTTAGGCAGACCCTCCATCACAAAACCTCCTCAGTATTTCCTCCTGTTTGGCCATGTGTCCTTCCGGTGTCATGCTGGTAACTAGCAGATCATCAAGATAAACCATCACCTTGGGAATCCCTGGAGGAGATTTTCCATCATGCACTGGAAGATAGCGGAGGAAGAAGCAATGCTGAACGGCAGCCTGGTATTCTGGAAGAGGCCTTTATGAGTATCGATTGTGGCAAACTTCTGAGACTTCTCATCCAGTTCTAGTGGCGGATAGGTACGCCTGAGATGCAATTTTGAATAGGTGCTGCCTCCTGCCAGCTTGGTGTAGAGATCCGCAATTTGGGAAATCGGATACCAATTGACCTGGGCAGCTTGATTGATTGTCAGTATATAGTCCCCACAAATCCTTATCAGGTTTAAGAAAAGGGACTATCAGCGTCCAACACTGCCTGCTCACTGAGGCTCTGGCCAACATGTGCTTATCTTCCCTGAAAAGGCCCAGTAATGGCTCCTCCACCGAGGCCTCATCCAACTCCTGCATGACGTGGTACATGTCTGAAATCCTCCCTCCTCCAACCCACACCCCCGAGAGCACCCTGTCCCGTACCCCACGTGGGGGCAGCAGAGGGAACCCCTCCACCTGCCGCCTGGCAAACGCCCTAACCTGCATGTACCGAAACATGTTCCCCGGGGGGAGCCCAAACTTCCCCTCTAACTCACCCAGGCTCGCAAACCTCCCATCCACAAACAGGTCCCTCAACCTCCTAATACCTACCCTGTGCCAGCCAAGAAACCCGCCATCGATGCTCCCTGGTACAAACCGGTTGTTCCCCCGTATCGGGGACTCCATCGAGCCCCCCACCTCCCCCCTATACCGTCTCCATTGCCCCAGAATTTGAGGGTAGCCGCCACCACCGGGCTCGTGGTATACCTCGTTGGAGGGAGCGGCAATGGCGCTGTTACCAGCGCCTCCAGGCTCGTGTCCACACAGGACGCCATCTCCATCCTCTTCCATGCTGCCCCTGCCCCGTCCATTACCCACTTACGCCAGCCCCTCATCCCTACCCCGCTCCAAAAACACCCTTCTCACCCTCAGAGTCCCATGCGCCCATACAAATCCCATAATACTCCTGTTGACCCTTCTAAAAAAGGCCTTCGGGATAAGGATGGGGAGGCACTGGAACAGGAACAAAAACCTCGGGAGCACCGTCATCTTGACTGACTGCACCCTGCCCGCCAGTGACAGCGGCAACATGTCCCATCTTTTAATCTCCTCCTCCATTGCTCCACCAGCCTAGTGAGGTTAAGTTTGTGTAGGGCCCCCCAGCTCCTAGCCACCTGGACTCCCAGGTACCTAAAGCTCCTCCCTGCCCTTTTCAGTGGGAGCCTACCAATCCCCTCCTCTTCATCCCCGGTATTTCCAATCTGAGTGTAGATGATTGCGACCCTTGCTGGAGCTTCTCTACTTCCTCAACTGTTCCTTCCTTCCCAATTCAATTCATGACGACTATGGGCTAAGATCGAAAATGTTTATCTCGTCCTCAATGTGGTGGCTTGAGACAGACAATGGAGGTTTCCAGTCGTAAACAAAAGGGGTTTCTCGATGAAAGGCAGAGGCAGTCATATAACAGGCACAGGCAACAGGTCTTTACTCTTTAACTCCCTGGTCCACACTTCCTGGTGTCCTCCCAGGGGCCCCGCACAACCTCCCCATTGGCCGGGATTCGGGCGCTGTTGCACGATTAGCCCCGAGCTGGTCCCGGAGCCTGTCCCCTTAAAGGGGCCACGCTGCCACGGTAATTTTTATCTGTTTTGCTTAGATCAGACTATATTTTGTTTCCCCCCAGACCTCAATTGAATGATTTGGGAACAGAGGCTGCTCTGCCTGTTCTTGTTTCAACAGCGCTATTGCATTCTGGAAACGGAATCTGTTACTAAGCCTGCACAGCACAGGACCTAAGTAACAACACAAATTACGGAGGTGCTAACATGATGAATATCCTTGTCTGTTAAATTCAGCAGGAGGGTAACTCTGCGCAGTAAATTGTGCTGTCAGAAATACTGGCCGTGTCTCTCCACACAGGTCTAATTTAGATTTGTCCATAGCTGACACAATCTGTTTGACACCTGTCACCAATATTGAGTCCATTTCTTTTTTTTTTGACATCCCTCCTGGGTTATTCCTGACCTTTCTTAAATAACAGTGTCTTAGTTAACCCAGTTGACATCCATCCTATTTACATGACGAAACTGCTCAGACACGAGGCGCTCATTTTTTTTTCTGTCCACTTGTTGAATTTCTCGGTTTGACGGATAATCTTTCCACGTCACTTCAAGGTTCTAATGATTGCATTTCGTTTTAAAGGCCCCTTGCTTTTTTTGACGGTCTTGGCACTGCACGAGTCTGAGAATAAGCAGAGGCCAGTGCGAGAAAGCCTTTTGCAACGGCTGCGCGTTTTGTTTCACACTTCTTCTTCGAGCAAGTGTTAATGGCATTGACGGTAACACTCACACAATTGAATTCTGTCACACTTCGCTGTAGATTGTTTCCCAGGCATTAGAAAATTGATTCTTTGTGACAGCCTTAGCTCACATCTTTCCAGAACAACCAGGAGGTCGACATCCTTGGGAACTCCATATTATTTACTGGCGTCCTTAGTTTCACCTTGTTATCCGTAAGGATCATCCTACATGATTCTCCAAGATAATACATCATACAAAAATAATTAGAGTGAGTGGATGGTATAGATGGTTGAAATGTGTTAAAATACCCTAATGTAACAAAGAGCTCGGGCCACGTTAGAACCATGAGGGAATGCTCCAAGGCTTTTCAGTGAGAGTTCGGTAGCTCTCAAGCATCACGCTAAGACATTTTATAAGCGTGCATGCTATTTAGAATGTGTAAATAAGGCACTTTAACTATTCTCCAGGGAAATGTACTCATGTAGATAAGACGTTTGGAGTTGCTTGTCGTGTAGGCTTACAAACCTCCAACATAACCAGCGGAAGTGAAAGCCTGTTTCGTTTTTGTTTACCTGCTACGCTACAAAATAAAATTTCCTCCCCCCCCCCCCCCACCAAAGGCTTTATAACCATGCTGGCCTGACACATAATCACGTTTATGCTGCTTTACTCACGCACTGCATCACCTTGGCAGCAGGTTCCAGCTAAGGGATCGCACTCGCACATGCACAGAATAGTAAATCACGCTGCCATCACTTGGGTACCATGCATGGATGGACAATCAGGCTTCCAGTTTCAAAAATTGGCCTTCACAAACTCTGAAACAAATCCACAATCAAAGTACAGGAGAATTTAATTCATGGCTCCACTGGAAGATACGTTGCGTCAGACTCGATCTGAATCCACATAAAGGTGATTGTCCCTGCAGATTGCAGTGGATGTCTGTGGCTGCTTAGATCAGTATCATAGCAGACCCCAATGGACAGCAGGTCCCAGGGCAAAATGGTGGGTTGAATGGATGTCTTATAATGCCTCAATTTAACTATCCTCATCATTGTTTTTGAATTCCTCCATGTCTTCTCCCCTCTCTATCTCTGAAATCTTGCCGAGCCTCACAATGCTTCAAGATCTCTGCTCCCCTAACTCTGGCACCGTGCAAATTTCTGACTTTAGGAACTCCATCACTGGTGGCCACATCTACGACTGCCTACCCAAAGCTCCGGAATTCTTTCTGAAGAATTTATTCATTAAAATATGGCACTCTGTTGGGAAGGGTTAGTGTTGGACTGACTAAAGAAGAACTTTTATAAGCCATAAATCTACTTGCCGACAAACTGCTATTATCTGACTAAATGCAGCATCGCAATCTATTTAAAATGTCAAGTCTTTTGTTAGGTCCAAGTCTTAGATTTCAACTGTTAGACATTTTCTGGGTGAATTTCTTTCATCATTTCCCTAATTGCCTAATCGCAACTCCAGTGGGGGATTTTTCTGTCCCACGTGTAACAGTGGATCACCGACATGGGTGCCACCATTACACGTGAGAACACCACCCACCAGGTACGCGGTACGTACTCGTGCGACTCGGCCAACATTGTCTACCACATACTATGCAGGAAAGCTTGTCCCAAGGTGTGGTACATTGGCGAGACTATGCAGACATTGTGACAAAGGATGAACGGACATTGCGCGACAATCACCAGGCAGGAATGTTCCCTTCCAGTCAGGGAACACTTCAGCAGTCAAGAACATTCAGCCTCTGATCTTCGGGTAAGCGTTCTCCAAGGCGGTCTTCAGGACGCGCGACAACATAGAATCACCGAGTAGAAACTAATGGCCAAGTTCGGCACACATGAGTACAGCCTCAACCGGGACCTTGGATTCATATCTCATTACTTTAACCCCCCAACATCTGGCCTGGGCTTGCAAAATCCTACCAACAGTCCTGGCAATTCACACCTCTTTAACCTATGATTATGCCTCTCTCCAGTCGCAATGTCTGGACCTGTAAAGACGTAATTACCTGCAAAGACTCGAATCCAAAGTATCGTCTTGCATCATTGGTTTTGTCTTTATATGCTATGTTTGTGTAACCCACCTCTTCATTCGCCTGATGAAGGAGCTGCGCTCTGAAAGCTAGTGATTCCAAACAAACCTGTTAGACTTTAACCTGGTGTTTTAAGACTTCTTACTGTATATTAACACTGCAATGAAGTTGCTGCAAAAATCTCCTTGTTGCCACAGTCCAGCATCTGTTTGGGTAGACAGAGCGACAATTCAGAATATCTAATTCACCTAACGTCTTTCAGGACTTGTGGGAGGAAACATAGCGAAGGTAAGAGCCCATGGGATCCAAGGACATTTCGCAAATTGGACCCGGAATTGGCTAAGTGGCAGGAAGCAGAAAATGATGGCAAGTGTTTGTCTGACTGGAAGCCTGTGTCCAGTGGGGTCCAGCAGGGATCAGTGTTGGGGCTCTTGCTGTTTGTGATTTAGATATGAATGTAGGCGGGTTGATCAGTAAGTTTGCGGATGATACAAAAATTGGTGGGGTAAATAGTGAGGAGGATAGTGTTCGATTACAGGAGGATATAGACGGACTGGCCAGGTGGGCTGATCAGTAGAAAATGAAATTCAACCTGGATAAGTATGAGGTGATGCTCTCGGGCAGGAAAAACAAGGCAAGGGAATCCATGATAAAGGCAGGATCCTGTGAAGCACTCAGGATCAGAGGGACCTTGGTGTACATGTTCACTGGTGCCTTATGGTCGCAGGTAAAGGAAAAGAGTGGTTAAGAAGGTATATGGCATTCTTGCCTTTATTAGCCGAGGCATAGAGTTTAAGAGCAGGGAGGTTATGCTGGGACTGTATAAAACATTGGTTAGGCCGCAGCTGGAGTACTGTGAGCAGTTCTGGAATCCACATTATAGGAGGGCTGTGAAAACACTGGAAAGGGTAGCAGAGGAGATTTACCAGGATGTTGCCTGGGCTGGAGAGTTTTAGTCATGAAGAGAGATTGGATTGGGATTGTTTTCCTTGGGGCAGAGGAGACTGAGGGGGGACATGAGTGAGATAAAATTATGAGGGGCAGCGATAGAGTAGACAGGGAGAACCTTTTCCCCTTGGTGGAGGGATCAATGACCAGGGGGAAGAGATTTAAGGTAAGGGGCAGGGAGTTTAGAGGGAATGTGAGGAAAAACATTTTTACCCAGAGGGTGGTGGGAGTCTGGAACTCGCGGCCTGAAAGGGTGGTGGAGGCAGAGACCCTCACAACATTTGAGAAATATTTTGATATACACTTGTGATGCCAAGACAGATAAGGCTATGGTTCAAGTGCTAGAAAATGGGATTAGAATACAGGTGGTTATTTGTTACAGGCGCAGGTGTGATCTGCCGAAGGGCCTTTTCTGTGCTGGAGACCTGTGTGACTCTACAATATAACTTCCTTGCTCTTGTACTCTATGTCCCTTTAAAAAAAGCTTGGATACTTTATGCTTTGAACCACTTTCTCAACCTGTCCTGCTACCTTCAGTGAATTCTGCACATATACATCCAGGTCCCTCTGGTCCTACACCCCTTTCAGACGTCCAGTCAACGTAACTAAACTGGCTAAATGAATGGTAAAAGTCTGGTAAATGGTGGAGTAGGGCTGACAAGGGACCAAAACGAAAATTTACACATGGAGATCCGTGAGGTATTAAATGAATACTTTCCATCTGTCTTTAATAAAGGAAAAAATGCTACCCAGGCCACAGCAAAAGACAAGGTCATTTGTATATGAGAAAAGTTTAAAAAATGAAAAAGAGGAGTTTCTGGACAGGCTACCTGTTCGTAAAATTAGTTAAGTCCCAGGTCCAGATGACATACATCCAGAGATACTGAGAGAAAAGAGGAAGAAAATTGCAAAGGGACTGGTCATTTGATGACTCCTTAGACACAGGGGTGCTGCTGGAGGACTGGAGAATTGTAAATGTTGCCCCCTTGTTCAAAAAGTGTAAAGATAAGACCCAGAAATTACAGCTCAGTCAATTTAACTTAGTAGTGGGGAAACTGGAAAAAATAATGTGGGATAAAATTATGGTCACACGAAAAAATGCGGGCTAATTAAGGAAAATCAGCTTGGATCTTTTAAGGGGATGACATACTTAAGAAATTTGCTTGAGTTTTTTTGAGGAAGAAAAATGGAGGGTTGATAAGAGTAAAGTTGTTGATGTGGTGTACCTGGATTGCCAGAAGAGATTTGGTGTAATGCCGCACACCAGCCTGGTATCAAAATTATACCTCGTTAAATAAAAGAGACAGTTGTAACATGGATACGAAATTGGCTAAGTGATAGGCCAGAGACTAATGGTTAATGGATTATTTTTGTGCTGGAGGAATGTTGCAGTTCCCAGGGGTCAGTGTTGAGACCCCTGCTCTTTGTGAAATATATTAGCAAGACACAATTTCAAAATTTGCCGATGAGACAAAGTATGGAAGCATTGTGAACTGTGGGGAGAATAGTGTGGAACCTCAAAGGACACAGACAAGTGGTGGAATGGGCAGAAAGGTGGCAGATGAAGTTCAAAGCAGAGAAATGTGAAGTGATTCATCTTAGTAGAAAGAATATGGAGAGCAATATAAACGTCTGGTTTGTGATGCAGAGCGAGGCCAGCAGCGTGGGTTCAATTCCCGTACCAGCTGAGGTTATTCATGAAGTCCCCGCCTTTTCATCTTGCCCCTCACCTGACATGCGGCGATCCTCAGGTTAAACCCCACCAGTCAGCTCTCCCCCTCAAAGGGGAAAGCAGCATTCGGTCATCTGCGACTATGGTAACTAGGCTATATAGTCATGAAGGGCTTTGGGATTGCCTTTCATGTTGACTGCCAGTTTCTTTTCATGCTCCCTTGTTGCTTCTCTTATTTTCTTTTTCATCTCCCTCTGACCCATCTATCTATGGCCTGATTTGTCTTTGTATTATTCACCTGAGACCCAATATAAACACACTTTTTCTTCTTCATTTTGATCCTTATGTCTTGTGTCATCCAGTGCGTACTGGATTTCTTTGCCTTGCATTTGATTTTCAAACAAATATACTTTGACTGTGCACAAGCTACCATTTTCCTGCCAATCTTTGATTCCAATTTATTCAGCCCAGACTCATTCTCACCCCACTGAAGTTGGCATTCCCCCAGTTAATTATTCTTAGTCTAGATTGTTCTTTGTCCTTTTTCCATAGACAACTAAACCTCACGATACAATGATCACTGTTCCCTAAATGTTCTCTTGCTGATACTTGCTCCACTTAGTTTGCCTCTTTCCCAAGGTGTAGGTGCAGCCTCCCCTCTTGTTGGAATGGAGGCATACTGCTCCAATTTCCTTTCATGTCATGTCCCAGAAGCACATGTGAAGAATTTTGGCGTGGGGCTGACATCTTTTGGTTGAAAAGGACAGAAAACCCTATCTGTGGGGCCGGTTGATCTCTGCGCCTGATTTTTAAAATAGGCATCCCTGGTGGGAAAAAAATAGCCATAAGCTCTGATGGAGTGGCGATTGAGTTGGGTTGCAATTAATTCTACTTGAAAGCTCTTACGCTGAAATCCAGGTGATCCTATCTCGCTCCACCTTCTGACTGAGCCAGAATGAGACCTGAGACCCGTGCACTAGCACATCCCCGGGGCCTCGCGTTGAAGGGCTGTACAGTCTGTGGTATTATCATAACCATCAGCATTGCAAGGGTTAATGTAGTGTCGAAAGTAGCCACTAGAGGGACCTACAGATACAACTATATAAGGCAGCAATGCTAGAACTCAGAGGAAGGATGTATGCAGGAGACAGCCAGAGAAGGTCAGAAGAGAAGATAGTGTGAGTAAGGTTAGATTATAGTTTATACCAGGAGTGAGATTAGCTGTTGATGAGTTCAGTTAGATGTCATTGTTCAGTTGTATATTCTTAAGCATGAATCCCAGTTTAGTGGTGTAAATAAAATCATAGCTTGGTTTAAGTTAAAAGCTATTCTGTGATCTTTGTGAACACTACGCCAACCATCCTTAAATCAGCAACACAAAGAACACCACCCAGTTGCAGGTATGTAATCCCTGCCCCATTTTTTACAGTGCGAGCTGCTGTAAACCAGATAAACTCGAAGGTCCAGCAAGTTCATAAAGGTCCCTGACAAACCAAGGAGAAGGTAGTGAGTAGCATTGGAGGACAGGGTCACTGGGTTGGATCTGGTGGGAGGAGTTGTTAGGTCGGGGCTACGTTTGGGGGCGAGGGGGGGGGGGGGGTGGGTTGGGTCGGGCTCTGGTGACAATGTCAGGTTGGGCCTGGGGACAGGAATGGGAAGGGGGGATGTTGGGGTGAGAGTTGAGTCTGGCAGCAGCCCGGGGTTGGAGTGGAAAGGTCAGCAGCTAGGCCTGGTGGGGTGGAGTGGGTAGGACGGAGAGTCCAGTCGGGGTGTGAAATCCAATGGGAGAGGGGGTGGCCCGTGAGTGGTAACCAGGGAAACCTGTTTGGGAGGGGGGGGGGTTAGTCAGAGGGGTTAAGTGAGTCCTGTGTGGCAGAGGTGGGGGCCGTTGTCAGGACGGGAAGGTGAGGGTGCCCCTAGGGGAGTAGTCTGGAGGTGGGAGGGGTACTCCTGTGGGTTTGATGCTGTTGGAGTATTCAGGAGTCCTGTAGTGGGAGTAGTCAGGGGAGTGAGTGTTGGAGTTGGTGGGGGTGACCGATGGAGCGGGTCTGTGTGGGACTATACGATAGTTACCCAGAATTTAGAAGTGGTTTCAAATCTTCTAATATTTCCTGGATAACAATTGATGTGACACAGTCGGAACTACCTGAATTTTGTAATTTAAATTGCATTATCGTATCGTTCCTAGTACAGGGCAATTGGCTGTTGGAAGTTCGCATTTCTCATGAAATTGCTGTGCCATCTTTACCTGGGAACCTCTAGAGTGGAATCGGGGGTTGAGAGGGGGTGGTTGCGGTTTCCAGTACATCTTCAGGGTGACCCCCAAATACGATGCCCTGGAGCATGGACATTATGGCCCCATGCATTTTACAAACAGATCAAGAATTCCAGAGTGGCTGCTTTAGTGTTGTGGGAAATCAGGTGGTGGTGATGGAGTTTAACTGCGAGAGGACTTTGAACAATACATCTCTGTAGCTGGTGATAAGTGAGTGAGCCTGTCTTACAAATCTCTCTCTCTCCCACTTTCTCCTTTGGGAAAGCATCTTGTGTCTGTTCAGCACAGCCCTGCGGCAGAACATCTAAAATCAGGAACAGCATGTGGAGAACCATGGGTGCAAAGCGATATCCTACCAGCCAGCCTCAGGGAAGGGAAGACAGGAAGCAATGCTAAGCATGACTGCAACTATTAACCTTTTAAAAGCCAGCGCGGTTAAATGCTCAGCATTATTTTTTTTTGCACCAAGGTGAAAAAGAGTTTGCTCTGCATTTCCTAATTCAACGTTTGTCACACCCATTACCTATCTGCCTTCCCATCAATTCCCATTCTTCGTATGGTTGGCACGACGAAGGAGGTGGCGGAGACAATATTAGTGAGCCACCTGAGGCGTCACCATGGGAACTTTGTTCAACATCAGCTGACATGCAATGGCCCAGCAAGCAAGCCATTCATTTGCGTCAAAAAACCTTGCTGAAAACAAACCCAAAGGGGCTACAATGGTTGAAGAAGGAAGCTCGCCGCTACCTTCACAAGAGTAATTGAGATCAATCCTGGCCTTGCCAGCAACACCCACGACCTATGAACAAATAAAAAATAAGCACAATCTGATGCATCAACATTGCCACCTGGGCAACACAGACTCCAGAAATAATATTTACAAGGTAGAGATAGAAATGCATATTTGTGCAATAAACCTTATGTGAGTCATTTCTCAGTCTGGCACCCCCATATAAGGCGATGCCGCTAGCCCAAAAGTAGGCGGAAGAATATGAAAACGGCCCTGCGAGATGTTTATTCACTGATTCATAGCATTGCAACGGCAAAAAAGGATGAAGTAAATCTTTGCTTTGACACTGAAGCACCGAAGGAAGAGAAACAGCAACAAGAAATTGTCTTACTGGAGCTATAATCAATCACAAAGCCACTGTAACTTCCCCGCCTGACAGTCTCAACCTGTCTTGGATATGCTCTGCACTTTGTGTAAATTACATGGAGCTGAACTAGTGGGAGAGTAACAGCTGCTCCTCTACAGCAGCCACAAATTGCAAACCTTTCATTACTCAGCCGATTTGATAGCTTTTCCTTTACAAGTTACCTTTACCCCCGCTTCCTGCCAGAGCTGTACCTTTAATGCACTCCAGCAGGTATGCAGTGCTTCAATTTTCCATGTTATTCTTTTATTAATACATCGCAAGATGTATTTTTACTCATAATCTGCTGCGGATTTCAGCATGATTCTCAAATGGGGCTGGTTTAGCACACTGGGCTAAATCGCTGGCTTTTAAAGCAGACCAAGGCAGGCCAGCAGCACGGATCAATTCCCGTACCAGCCTCCCCGAACAGGCGCCGGAATGTGGCGACTAGGGGCTTTTCACAGTAACTTCATTTGAAGTCTACTCGTGACAATAAGCGATTTTCATTTTCATTTCATTTTCTTTTTCAAATGTGAACGAAGCAATGAGACTAAGAGCCAATTGCAGGCTCACTTATTGAGATATTTATTGGGAAAGGATGCCCTCTTCCCATCAGATTCTGTGCACTGGATAGGTTCAGCAAAGTAAAAGACATGGCAATGACGCGTGTATGGAATTTTTGCCCATTTCGCATGAGGATTCTTTTTTTATTCGCTGCCTTAACAAGGCGACAAAGTAGGTTTTGAGTGTTTCTCCTCACATTGGGGATGTGCAAAGGCCAACACGCCTGCGGACAGGATGCAGCACAGCTCTGCAGGCGCTACCAGAACGTTACTCGAGTGGCCATTCCTCAGGTCTGAGCCTTGACGTGATGTTGGCCAGCTATTCTTACCATCGACGCCATCAGAGCTCTGTCTGATACAGTTCTCCCCCGCCACTCACATCCAACGTTTGCTGATTGTGATCGGGAGCAGGAATCTGAGCTGTTTCCCGTTTTTGTTTTAACCTTTTCCTGCTGAAGGACATTGAGCTAATTGCCTTTCACCCATGCCCTGCTGGAACTGAGAGTGGCTGAGCTAGTACAGGAAAGGTTTTGAAACCAGGCTCCGCATACTCAGAACCACATATGCACAAAAGTGATTTGGGAGCTGCTTGCATCAATTTGCAAAGTGCTTATTCTGAATTTAATGCATGGAGCAGAATCATTTTGAATTAAACTCGTTAGTGGAATGAAACCTCTTGTCTGAATCTGAATGGTGGCATGCATTCCCTTCAAACTTCGAATATACCGCATAGCTCAAATTAATTGATTTCATTTCTGTAATTGGCTTAATTGATGTTTTTGGCTCAAGATTGTGCAATGCTATGGCTGCACTAACACTACGTTGGAATATACAATCTGACAGGTCTGGATTTTCAATTATTGCACAACAACATAAAAGTTATTGACAACCATCTTTGTGTTCTCGTCAAATCAATTTCAGTGAAATACCAATCACAACTTGTAAGTGCGTTGGAACGTTTCCACTCAGACAGAGATATGCATGGAATAGTTCTTGCTGACCAAAAATAGGGTGGAAATACATTTCCCAATATCGTATGTAGTTAGACGTTAGACGCTGAATGAGATCCAGGATGGGCAGGGGGGTGGGGGTGTCCTCATTCAGGTTCATGTCCTAGGTGAGTGAGTGAAGATGAACTGACAAACTTGTTAGGACAACAGAACGAAACTGCTGGAAAATCTCAGCAGGTCTGGCAGCATCTGAAGGAGAGTCAAATCGACTTGAAAAGTTGGGGCTGTTCATGTCGGTGAACTGTCCCTGAACCCCCCCCCCCCCCCCCCCCCCCCCCCCCCCCCGCCGATGGCACACACCCGCCACAGGTTTCCAGGATTTAATGGGAAATCCCTTCGACATAACTGCCAGGATTCTCCGCCGCCGGGATTCTCCATTATACCGGCGTCCGGGGGTGTTCCCGACGGCGTGGGGCTGCCCGACAATGGAAACCCCATTGACCGGCCGGCGTAATGGAGAATTCCGCTGGCCGGTCGGGGCGGAAATGTGGCGCGGCGGAGAATCCCGCCCAACATTCCGCAGCCAGCCAATGTTTCCCACCACCGAAAAACACGCCGCAGGGTGCGCCAGAGAATCTCACCCGTTAACTCTGTTTCACCCTCTGCAGATGCTGCCAGACCTGCTCAGTTTTTCCAGCATTTTCTGTTTTTATTTCAGATTTCCAGCATCCGCGGTATTTTGCGTTGATTATCTATGATTGCTCTCCGCCAACTCCTGCTGAAAGTGTGTGCATGAAAACGACAGGACCTTTCTGTGTTATGATGGCCTTTTACTCAAATAATATTGCAATCCACAGTTTTAATCACTCTTTATAATAATAATCTTTACTGTTACAAGTAGGTTTACATTAACACTGTGATGGAGTTACTGTGAAAAGCCCCTAGTCGCCACACTCCGGCGCCTGATCAGGTACGCTGAGGGAGAATTCAGAATGTCCAATTCACCTAACAGCACGTCTTTCGGGACTTGTGGGAGGAAACCGGAGCACCCGGAGGAAACCCACGCAGACACGGGGAGAATGTGCAGACTCTGCACAGACAGTGACCCAAGCCGGGAATCGAACCTGCGACCCCGGAGCTGTGGTGCTACCCACTGTGCTACCGTGCTGCCCCTCTGGTGGCCATGTCTTCAGCTGCCTAGTTCCTGAGCTCTGGAATTCCCTCCTTAAAACTCCCCATGGACTATCACGTGACTTAAGTCGGAAAGTTGGGGGACACTGTGCAGTTGCAAGAGGCGTGTTGCATTACGTCACCAAGAAACTGTTTAAGCAGCGATGTAATAAACCTTGATGCTCAGAAGCTTTCAGTGCATATTTCAAAGATGAAAACCGTTTGTGGATGGGTGGTAAAGTGGTGATTTTATGTGTTAAAGTAGCCCTCGAACTTTAAGTAGCCCTCGAACTCCTGAGTCATAAACCTGTGGACCGTTGTTGCTCATGATTAGCTCTGCTTTCCCAAATCTGGCGAAAAACTCACCAAGTTTTTCGATGGTTCGTTCCGTGGTAGTTGATTTAATCAGGACTTCGATCAGGGCATCGATTCCTGGCCACCAGAAGTAGCTCCATGCAAGTTCCTTTATTTGAACTGTACCTGTGTGTCCTTCATGTAATTGTTCCAAAAGTCATCACACATTTGGATGAATTACTGCTCCCATCCCACACAACAGGAATCTGCCCCCTCCTGTCAACCCAGGTTTGCTGGAAATATAAAGCTTTAATTCAGGATGTTTTCCTGCTATCCTCCCCTTTAACACCATTTCCAGTGCCTTCTCCATCATGGCATCATTTCTGGTATGTGGTTGGACTTGAGCTGTAGTCACTGGAACGTGTTCTATCTGCACACGGTGGAAGATATTTTCACTACTGGGTGTTATCTGACCAACCAGGCAAAGATAAAAATGACAATGCATCATCTTTGGCTCTTCAACTGATTTATTGGATCTCACATGAATGTGGAGATAATAATAAAGACTGAAGTTGATGTCTACTTGCTGCCAATGAAGGTATGCCTTTATGTATCCCCAAAATAGCTGTTAAGGGCCCAGGATCTGTCAGCAATGTGAAGTGACGACTAGATAGGTGTTGGTGAAATTTGCGCACATCAGAAATAATAATCAGTGCCTCCTTCGGCAACTGAGCATAGTTAGATTCTGCACTTGTCAACGTACGTGACATAGAAGTTATTGATCTTTTGTCCCCTGATGTTAAAATGTGTGGCACCAACCCTCCAACTCTGTCCAGCAAGGCATCACAGGCAGGTTGTAATGGTAATTTTGGGTTGAATCGTACCAACACCTCTGACTTCTTCAGTGTTTGTTTTTCTGTCTTATCTGCTTTCTGCATTTTTGTGTCCATCGCCAAGCTTGTTTCACACTTAATGATAGTTTGAGTAGGGTTGTTAAATTCAAGATGAATTTCCCACAGTAATTAATTAACTCTCGGAATGATCTTAACTGTGTTACATTCATTGGTCATGGAGACTCCTTTATAGCCTCCATCTTTTTCGGTGCCTTGTGTAAACCCTCGCTATCAATGATGTGGCCTAACTATTGGACTGCTGTTTGAAAGAAATCACACTTATCTTTCCTGATACGAAGGCCATGCATCTGAAGGTGTTTCAATGTGGTTTTGAAGTTACTTAAGTGTTCTTGTTCATTGATACCAGTAATTAGGATATCATCAGGGTAACACTGTAACCTCTGAAAACCACTCAGGATCTGGTCCATGAATCCTTAACATAAAGCAGGTGTTAACGTGATTTAAAATGGTAACCTCTTGCAATGGAAAAGTCCTTTATGTGTTATAACGGTGAGCATAATTTAAGGTTCAGCTGCAACATTCATTTGTAGGTAGGCCAGCAATAGGTCAATCTGTTATCCTGCTAGGCTGGCAAACTAATCCTCAATCAATTGGAAAGGGTATTGACCTGCACACAGAACAAGATTGATTGTCGTTTTAAAGTCTCTGCAGATGAGAATTGTTGTGTCTTGCTTCATTACAGGCACAATAGGGGTTGCCCAGTCACTGGTAGTGATGTGTTCTAAGACTCCTATATCCACAAGTCTCATTAGTTCATATTCTACATTTGGTCATATGGCATAGGATACTATTCTAGAATTGAGACATTTGGGCTGGCTATTTGGCACTTCTTTAAACTTGTACACTTTCATGGATCCCAATGTGTCCTCAAATGCACCACAGTATTTTTTGAGGATGGCCTGTGAATGTGTTTTGAATCAGCTAAACTAAGCTGTTTACTGCACTCCGGTTTAATATTATCTTTTTCAGTCAGCAGTGGGCAACGAGAGCTGGAAAACATCCTCGGTCCACATGGAGCTGCAACTCTGCAGTTTGTCCACTTAACTCTACTTTGACTGTGATGCACCCTCTCAGAGGCATTATGTCCTCAATGTAGGTCCTCAGGATGACATCTGCTAGCTTCGATGGTAGGTGATTCAATTTCTGTTCGTAGATGGTCTCAGAAATTAAGCAGATGGCAGTCCTCGCCTCGACTTCCATTTTTACCGGTTGTCCATTCAGTTTTGGAATTTTCCATTAACTGATGTGATTCACCTCGTACTAGCGGTGCATTCAATTACAATTCCTCATCGGAATTATGTACTGCATTTTCACTGTGGTTATTCTTAATTTCTTCCGCATTGTAAATTTTCTTCGTTGAATTCAATTTGTTTCTTCTTTGAGAAGTGTTTTTCCTTGAACATTCTTCTCTGGAGAACCTGTTGAATGGCCCATTTTTGAACAGCGATGGCACGCCTGTTGCTGGGTAGGCTTTGACTAGGCACTGACAATTTAGGGATCCTTGTGCCTGCTCCAAGCTGAGATATCTCTTTAGCAACAAGCTCCGTTCAAACAGCAATATCTAATGCTGTTTTCAAACATAGATTTGTTGTCTGAATGCCTTTTCCTCCTAGTTAATTCCTTCAGTGAAATCAAACCCTCTTCACAATAATAAATGGCTTTGGTGCATGATGGGCGGAAATCTCTGACCACCGGCCGGTCTGAGAATCACCGGCGGGCCGCGTGAATCGCGCCATGTCGCCCCGATGCCAGGACGCAATTCTCTGCAGAGCGGAATTTGCCACTATTGGGGCCGGCGTGGTCAATGTGGCGCCCGTCGTGGTATGCGCCGATTCTCCGGCCCAAATGGGCCGAGCGGCTGTCATCAAAAAGCCGAGTCCCACCGGCGCCATTCTAACATCCTCTGAACCGGCGGGACCCTGGCATTGAAGGGTCCGGGGGGGACTGTGGGGGGGGGGGGGGGTCTGACCCTGGAGGGTACTCCGTGGTGGCCTGGCCTGTGATCGGGGCCCACTGATTGGTGGGCGCCTCTCTGTCAGGGGGGCCTCCTTTCCTCCGCACCGGCTCCTGTAACCCTGCGCCATTTGGTGTCAGGGCCGGCGCGGGGAAGAAGGCCACTGCGCATGCGCGGACCCCCATAGCCCCGGGTTCAGGCCGGGATTGGCAGCTGGAGCGGCGTAGGCTTCCCCAGCGCCGTCCTAGACCCCTGTGGGCCACAGAATGGGTTCCCAGAACGGGCGCCGGCGCCAGATTAGAACACTCCCATTTTTACTGCGGAGGTCAGCACTTAGCTGCCCAATGGGAGAATCCCGCCCAATGTTCTTTTAATATTTTAACCAATCCATGATAAGTTTGCCACCCAGTTTTTCCATATTTTGACATGTGAGTTATTATTGCACTTGGATTGAATGCTGTATCAACAGAGTTTTATTTAATGGTTGTGATCTGTACAAGGGCTTGGTCTGGACCAGGCATTGTCAAACCCGGGGCGCGACCCGCGGGGGGGTCGAGGACGGCTGTCGGGAGGCTCGCAGAGCCGTCCGTCACGGCGTTCCCGAGCACGCAAATCTGCGTGCAACAGCCGCAGAACATCGTCGCGCATACGCAAAACTATGCGCATGCTCGCCGATGATTGGGCACGCATGTGGAGTGCGGCCGCTTTTATTTGAAACAGCCGCAGCTTTTTGTTTTACAAGTTTGGGGCAGTTTTATTCATTTACTTTATTCATTTTAATTAAAATTTTTTTTACAAGATCGGGGGGGTTTTATTTGATGAAATTTTACAGGAAAAAAATGTAGATCTTTGGACAGAAGGAGACTCCGTACTTTCCGACACTGGAAGGCTTCACCTTCATCCAACTGGTTCCATTGGAGGAGCGCGCACGAGGGCCAAAGGGACCTAAAACCATTTCCTCCATTATTGTCAGCAGCAAACAAGGTAAGAGAAAATGGTGGGTTGCACAGGTCGGCCGACGTGGGTCGCGAATGTCGGCCGGTTGGTAAAAATGGGTCCCTGGAAAAAAAGTTTGAAGAACACTGTCTGGACTGACTCTGAGGCCGGGAAGTAGCCGATGACATCACAGACTATCATGTGACTCAACTCTTAAAGGGACCATGCAACAGAGCAACAAACTTCTGATAACATTGTTTTCCATCCAATTGTACTAAGAAAAGCAGGGATGATAATATCTACTGAAATTTTATTGGCTAGGATATAATAGTGAAATCTCTCTGCATATGATTTTTTCTGAGTCTTCCTCAAATGGAACCATGGTGCCAGATTTTCCCACCATTTTTCAGCGATATTGGAATTCTCTCGCAACTTCCTTTATTTCAATGGTCCAGTTTAAAATGGTGAATAAGCCAACTGTACCAGCTAGTGATGCCAGCATGATTTCTGTTTGCTCTCTCAACCTCAGTGTCTTACTCTACAGCATATTATGAGCTCTGTAGCCTGAACTCCTCAGATTTCCGGATTAACAATAAGGTACGGACACTTTTGCCCAACAACCTTACTGGTCTGATATCAGGTTTGGGGTGCGATGTGTGAGGTGTAATCGCTGACACACTCTTGATCTGCCTCAACGTCGACCATCGACAGCCTCGATTTTCTTTTCACTTGGAAACTTTTTTCTGATCGGTTCCTCGTCGCCAGTTTTATTGTTATCCTATTGTGTACTGTATTTGCAGAGTAAAAGAATGGAAATGCTGAAGCACGTGGGTTGAACGCAATAATCAACAGAGGTTTATTAAATGGTTGTGAACCGTACGAGAGCTTGGTCGCGACTGACTCTAAGACCGTGAAGTAGCTGATGACATCACAGACTATCACGTGACTCAACTCTTAAAGGGACCATCCAACAGCTCAGCAATGATAACTCACATATACAATAGCATGGAGAGTGTTTTCTGAAAGAAAGAGAAGTTAACAGGGATAGAGAAGTAAAGGAGGATAATAAGGAGAAACAAAATCAGTTTGTTAAATTAATGGGACTTTATAAAACTTATCACAACTTTTGAAACAACTTGTTAATACCCAGGAATCTGGGACGTGAAATAGTGGCAAAAAGCCATAAGTAGTTTACTTTATTTATATTGAAGTGAGATGAAGTTTGTTTCTTTTGTTGAAGGAAGGCAGCTGTTTAAAAATGGAAATAAAATACTGCAGATGCCGTAAATCTGAAATAAAAACAGAAAATGCTGGTTAAACCCAGGAGGTCTGGCAGCATCTGCAGAGAGGTGAACAGTGTTAACGTTTTAAGTCCGTGTGACTCTGCCGCAGAACACAGTGTCAGAGAGGTTTAGCATGTTGATAAATAAAACGACAGCTAATCCAAGCTAAAGTAAGCATGCACAGACTTTAAACAGCTCAGCTCTAACTTTCCAGGATGAGTTTAGAAAGTAAATGTGGAAACTTTAGACCATTCAATGCATTTCATTGGTGAACAGGTCAGCATAATGCTGTCTTCACAACGTTAATGGTGAAGTGGCCAATTTCAGACACCGACATTTGTGTTTACCCACACACCTGTCCCTCGCCTGCAGTGCTCCAGCATCTGTGCCCAAATAACAGAGTCTCAGCAGTTTTTCCCCCACAACCTATGGCCCCATATAAGCAGAGGAGGTTGCAGTTGTTAAGTGGGAAATGTTTCTCGCGAAAGCTCGGATTTACAGGTTAATCTACTCCAAGGTCAATCACCTGGCCAAGAGTTTCAGTCTGAGTCTTGTGAGAAACGGGAGGAAAGTAGAGGGAAACGGTGAACCTGAATAAAGTGAAGCAATGTTCTTGAGATAATAAACGTCTTGTGCTAACATTGAATGAAGCTGAAATGTGAAAGAACACTGCCTGCATAACCCTAGACCAGAACTAGACAGAATAAAAACTTCAAACCGCTCAACCTCCACATTGTCCATTGCTCAAAGGAAGAAGATCTGAAAGAAGAGGGTATTGTTTCCCATGGGTAGTATTGTGATGGTAATGGTTATGTATCTATATTGCACCAGTGGCTGCAGTTAAGAAATAGGAGGATGAATAAGCCCTAAACCCTTCACGTCCGTCCCACCATTCGATGGGATCATGGCTGATCTTCTTTCTCAAATCCACTTTCTTGCCACCGATCATAGGAAGATAGGAACAGGAGTAGGCCATTCAGCCCATCGGGCCTGCTCCGCTATTCAACATGATTGTGGCTGTTACGACACTTCATTGTCTTTTACACCCAATATCCCCATAACCCTTTATATTCTTGTTAAAAATGTATCTATCACTGTTTTAAACACACTCAATGATTGAGCTTCCACAACCCTCTGGCTTGGAGAATTCCAAAGATTCACAAACCTCCGTGAAAAACAAATGTTTCCTCATCTCAGTCCGAAGTGGCATCCCCCTTATTTTGAAATTGAGACCCCTGGTTCTGGATTCCCCAACCAAGGGAAACATCTTACCTACATCTACCCTGTCTATTCCTTCAAGTAGTTTGTAGGTTTCTATTAGATCGCCTCTCATTCTTCGAAACTCCAGAGAATGCAAACCCAGTTTGCCCCAATCTCTCTTTCATATAATGAGCCAGCAGTGAAATAAAGATAGGGACTCTAACGTGTGCGTGTGTGTGTGCTCACACTTCATTGAAAAATGTCTTTGGTGCTCAGAGACAGGGAAAGAGTAAAGCGGGGAGGGTATGGAATCTTTTACAATCTCTGTGCAAACAACTTGTTTCTTCTTTTTATCTATTTAATTAAAAACGGGTAAAGAAAGGTTAAGAACTGGAATGGACTGCCTGAGAGCGTGGGGGAGGCAGGTTCAATCGATGTATCGAAGGGGCAATTAGATTGTTATCTGAAAAGGAAGCATGTGCAGGGTTATGGGGAGAAGGCAAGGGAATGGCACTTGGTGCCTTGCTCATTCAGAGAGCTGGCAGAGACACAGAGGGCTGAATGGCCTCTTTCTGTGCTGTAACAATTCTGTGATTTTGTGACCTCACTCGGTGGCAATGTTGAAAAATTTCAAGATGTATTTGGACTCTCAGCAGACCTGGTCTGAATAGAACCACCTTGTGCAGGTTATACCCCCTATATAGGGGGAGTTGCTAGCGTAGTGGTAATGTCAATGGCCTAGTAATCGAGAGGCCCCAGCTACTGCTGTGGGGACATAGGTTCATATCCCACAATGGAAGTATACTTAGCACAAATTGGCTGTGGTTGTTCGAGATTAATCATCTCAGTTCCAGGACATCACTGCAAGAGGTCCTCAGGGTCATGTCCCAGGCCCAATCACCTTCAGATGCTTCATTAATGACCTTCCATCCCATCATAATGTCAGAAATGTTGATGTCCGCTGATGATAATTATTGTACCATTCACGAATCTTCAGATACTGAAGCAGTCCATGTCCAAATTCAGCAACACCTGGCAACATCCAGGCTGGGCTGTTAAGTGGCAAGTAACACTTGTGCCAGGCAATCACCTTCTCCAATAAGAAAGAATCTAACCACCGCCCCATGATATTCAAGGCAAAACCATCATTGAGTCCCCCAGTATCAACATCCTGGGGGTTACTGTTGACCAGAAACTTAACTGGACAAGTCATATAAATACTTTGGTTCCAAAAGCAGGTCAGAGGCTGGGAATCCTGTGGTGAAGAATTTGCCTCCTGACGAATGTCTCCCAAGAATCACCCCCCCCCCCCCGCAATGTCTGTCCTCCATCGACAAGCAGCACGGTAGCATTGTGGATAGCACAATCGCTTCACAGCTCCAGGGTCCCAGGTTCGATTCCCGGCTGGGTCACTGACTGTGCGGAGTCTGCACTTCCTCCCCGTGTCTGCGTGGGTTTCCTCCGGGTGCTCCGGTTTCCTCCCACAGTCCAAAGATGTGCAGGTTAGGTGGATTGGCCATGATAAATTGCCCTTAGTGTCCAAAATTGCCCTTAGTGTTGGGTGGGGTTACTGGGTTTTGGGGATAGGGTGGAGGTGTTAACCTTGGGTAGGGTGCACTTTCCAGAGCCGGTGCAGACTCGATGGGCCTTCTGCACTGTAAATTCTATAAAATTCTAAATTCTTTGGACTGGGGAAGAAACTGGAGCACCTCGAGGAAACCCACGCACACAGGAGAAGAAAGTGAAAACTTCACACAGTCATCCGAGGCTGAAATTGAACCCGGGTCCCTGGTGCTGTGAGGCAGCAGTGCTAATCACTGTACCACCGCGTGCCACACTTAATATGTACCATCTACAAGATGCACTGCAGTAAGTGGACAAGGGCCTTCTAAAACTACAACTTCTAACAGCATGGAGGACAAGGGCAGCAGATATAAAACCGCCTGGATGTTCTCTGGGACTTTTTTAGTAACAGCACTGTGGATGTACGTACACCAAATGGACAGCAGTGGTTCAAGAAGATGGCGGAACACCAGTACCTTCCCGAAGGGCAATTCGGGATGGGCAACAAATGCCGACCTCGCCAGCGATGCCAACATCTCATGAATGAATACATTTTGAAAAAGTTAAACATTAGTTGAAATTGGGGGTCGATCCTTGGATCAAATCCATCAAAAGAACTTCAAGACTGGGAAATTTCACCAGAGTTTTTAAAATGGTGGCACAATTATTCAGCCTTTCACTTTTTCGTTTAAATAGCATGGCGTCAAAACTGAGGAGTGCTCGATTAAACATGTTCAGATCAATTAGCTAACTAAAAATCACGGCTGGATTCTTCGTCTCGCCGTGCCAGATTTCTGGTTCAGCACGCCGGCGGGATGCTCCGTTTCACCGGCTGGTTAATGGGGTTTCCCATTGTGGGGCAGCCCCATGCCGCTGGGAAACCCCTGGGCTGCCGGCAAAATGGAGAATCCGGCCGGCGGAGAATTCAGCTACATTTATTTAAACAAATTGAAAAGAAATTCTGCGGGATTCTCCGTCGGCAAGATCCTCCGCTTCTCCAACAATGCACCCACGTCTGCGAGTTACCCAATGGCGTCGGGGTGGCCACAATGGGAAACCCCATTGGCGGTTGCCGGAATGGAAGATCCCATTGCCGGTGGGGGCGCGACACGCCGGATAATGGGACCGGCAGGTTGGAGGATCCCATCCCTGGAATGCAAAGTAAGATACATGAATACAAACATCGAAATAACATGCGTCTTTTGAATATTGATTCACAACAGAACGATGAAGACATTATTGCACATCCCAATTTTAATCCTTCCACAATTGTCGGCAATGCCAGGCTGTGAGCTAAATTCTCTCACACTCTCTCTGCCTGTTTACTTTTCCCCTGATCCATTCAAACTCCAACAAACCTAAACATAGAAAGAAAATTTGCATCTCGTGTTTTTCACAATCACTGAGTATCTCAAAGTTCTTCACAGCCAAATAAAATTCTTTTGACGTGGAGTCACTATTGTCTGGAAAGTGGCTGCCAATATGTGCACAGCAAACACAAACTCTTTGGCCAAATTTTTTTATTCATTTATGGGATCTGGACATCGCTGGTTAGGCCAGTATTTATCACCCATCCCTTGTTTCCCTTGAAAAGGTGGTGGTGAGCTGCCTTCTTGAACCGCTGCAGTCCCTGAGGTCTAGATACACCCACTGTTCTGTTAGAGAGGGAGTTCCAGGATTTCGCACCAGAGACAGTGAAGGAACGTCGATATATTTCCAAGTCAGGGTGGTGAGTGACTTGGAGAGGGACAGCCAGGTGATGGTTCCCATATATCTGCAGCTCTTGTCCTTCTAGGTTTTATTGGTCGTTGGTTTGGAAGACGCTGCCTAAGGAAGCTTGGTGAGTTACTGCAGTGCATCTTGTAGATGGTACACACAATTGCCACTGTTCATCTGCGGTGGAGAGACTAAATATTTGTGGAAGAGGTAGAAATCAAGCTGACTGCTTTGTCCTGGATGGTGTCGAGCTTCTTGAGTGTTTTTGGAGTTGAACTCATCCAGGCAAGTGAAGAGTATTCCATTACACTCCTGACTTGTGCCCTGTAGATGGTGGATAGGCATTGGGGGGTCAACAGGTGAATTGCTCATCGCAGGACTCCTACCCTTTGACTTGCTCTTGTAGCCATTATATCAATATGGCTAGTCCAGTTCAGTTTCTTATCAATGGTAACCCCCAGGATGTTGTTTGTGGGGGATTCAGCGATGGTAATGCCATTGGATGTCAAGGGGCGATGGTTAGATCCTCTCACATTGGAGATGGTCATTTCCTGGCATTTATGCAGCACAATTGTTACTTGCCACTTGTCAGCCTAAGCCTGGATATTGTCCACGTTTTGTTGTATTTGGGCATGGGCTACTTCATTTTCTGAGGAGTCACGAATGGTGCTGAACATTGTGCAGTCACCTGCGAACATATGATGGAAGGAAGGTCATTAATGAAGCAGGTGAAGATGGTTGGGCCTAGGACACTACCCTGAGGAACTCCTGCAGTGATATGCTGGAGCTGAGACCTCCAACCACCACAATCCTCTTCCTTTGCACCCGGTATGAATTTAACCAGTGAAAAGTTTCCTCCCTGATTCCCATTGACTCCAGTTTAGCTAGGGCTCCTTGATGCAATACTCGGCCAAAGGCTGCCTTGATGCCAAGGTCAGTTACTCTCACCTCACCTTTGCTCATGTTTGAACCAAGGCTGTAATGAGGTCAGGAGTTCAGTGACCCTGCCAGAACCCAAATTGAGTATCCATGAGCAGGTTATTGCAGTTCCACTTGATTGCATTGTTGATGACCTCTTCCATCACTTTGTCTGCTGATCGAGAGTAAGTAGACTGATGGTGGGGGGAGATGGGGTGGCGTAATTGGCTGGGTTAGATCGGCCCTGTTTCTCGTATACACGACACCTGGGTAAAGTTTCACATTGCCGGGTAGATGTCAGTGTTGTAGCTGAGCTGGAACAACTTGGCTAAAGTGCGGCAGGTTCCAGTACACCCATCTTTGGTCAGCTGCCCTAACATCACCTTGCGTGGCTCAATCTTAAATTTTGTTCGGTAACATTCCATGAAGAATATCGAGTGTATTAATAAATGCATGTTGTTGTTGAGTAACTTTGAAAACTATGGGCGGCATTCTCCCCTACCCGGCGTGACGGAGGGTCCCGGAGTAGGGGAGTGGCGCCAACCACTCGGGGTCGGGCCTCCCCAAAGGTGGGGAATTCTCCCCACCTTTGGGGGCCAGCCCCGTGCCGGAGCGGTCGCCACCAGAAGACCGGCGCAAAAAGCCGGCGCCCCCGGCAGTGGGGCTGGCCGAAAGGCTTTCGCCGGTCCGCGCATGCGCCGGCAGTGATGTCAGCGGCAGCTGGCCGCTGACGTCACTGCCGGCACATGCGCGCTGTGGGGTTCTCTTCCACTTCCGGGCGGAGGCCGTGGCAGCCGCGGAAGAAACTAGTGCAGCCAGGGCACTGGCCCGGACTCTGAGGGGGGGCCCCCGATCGCGGGCCAGGCCACCGAGGGGGCATCCCCCGGAGTTTGATCGCCCCCCCCCCCCCCCCCCCCCCAGGACCCCGGGGGCCTGTCGTGCCGCTGAGCCCGCCAGAGGTGGTTTAAACCTCGGCGGCGGGAGAGGCCTCCCAGAGGCGGGACTTCGGCCCATCCAGGCCGGAGAATCGTCGCAGGGGCCTCTCCGTTTGGAGTGGCGAGATTCCCGCCGCCACCACTTCCCGGGTGGCGGAGAATCTCTGCCACGGCGGGATTTTAGGCGCCCCCGGGCGATTCTCCGACCCTGCTGGGGGTCGGAGAATTTCGCCCTATATCCCAGTTTTAACAAGAGGATCTCACATGCAATCTTCAGATTCTAAATTGGATTAGAGAAAAGAGTGTAAGTTTAATTAGACAGTCAAAAACAAACATGCACCTCCTCCTTGTTCTAGAGAAACATGTGCTGCATTTCAGTCTATTCACTTTGGTTTCAATTGTTCTCTGTATAGATTTGTTAGAAGTAGGGGAGGTAATCATCACGGGATTAGCGTATATAGTGGTGTGAGTTGTAAACATTCTCAATTCAGAGTCACTCCTGGATATATCAAACCCTCCTCTGTTGCTGACTTTGAGCAAATTCTTTCAGTAGTGTTATCCATGTGCAAACATGTCTATTCTGTTTCTGGAAAACTTTGCATCCAGGTATCAAATAAAATACACTTTATCTTTTATTTATTTGTTTCGAGGCTGTGGGCAGCGTTGGCAGGGCCAGCATGTAACTGCCCTTGAGGAGGTGGTGGTGAGTTGCCTGACAGGCTAGCTACACCATTTCCATGTGACGGTCCAGTGCTGTGGACCTCGAGTCACTTGTCGACCAGACCGGGTAAGGTTGGCAAACTTTCTCCCCGAAAGGACATCCGTGAATTGGATGGATTTTTACAACAACCTGCTCGTTTCATGGTCACCATAGTTGCTTTTTTTTATTTACAGATTTACTCAACAAATTGAATTCAAAGGGCAGCATGGTAGCACAGTGGTTAGCACTGTTGTTTCACAGCTCCACTGTCCCCATGTTCGACTCCCGGCTTGTGTCACTGTCTGTGCGGAGTCTGCACGTTCTCCCCGTGTGTGCGTGGGTTTCCTCCGGGTGCTCCGGTTTCCTCCCACAGTCCAAAGATGTGCAGGTTAGGTGGCTTGGCCATTCTAAATTGCCCCTAGTGTCCAAAAACGTTAAGTGGGATTACTCAGGGTGGGATTCTCCGACCCCCCGCCAGGTCGGAGAATCACCGGGGGCTGGTGTGAATCCCGCCCCCGCCGTCTCCCGAAGACTCCGGCACCAGAGATTCGGCGGGGGCGTGAATCGCGCCACGCCTGTCAGTGGGCCCCCGCCCCTGGCGATTCTCCGGCCCGCGATGGGCCGAAGTCCCGCTGCTGTCATGCTGGTCCCGCCAGCGTGAATCAAACCACCTACCTTACCGGCGGGACCAGGCGGCGCGGGCGGGCTCCGGGGTCCTGGGGGGGGGGGGCGCGGGGCGATCTGAACCCGGGGGTGCCCCCACGGTGGCCTGGCCCGCGATCGGGGCCCACTGATCGGCGGGCGGCCCTGTGCCGTGGGGGCACACTTTTCCTTCCGCGTTTGCCATAGTCTTCACGATGGCGGACGCGGAAGTGACCCTCTCCCCTGCGCATGTGCGGGGATGACGTCAGCAGGCGCTGACGCTCCGGCACATGCGCGGACTTCCGCTGCCCGGCGAAGTCCCTTTGGTCCCGGCTAGCGTGGTGCCAAAGGCTGTTCCCACCGCCTGGCGGGGCGCCAACCACTCCGGCGTGGACCTAGCCCCTCAAGGTTAGGGCTTGGACCCTAGAGGTGCGGAGACTTCTGCACCTTTGGGACAGCCTGATGCCGGAGTGGTTCACGCCAGTCCATCCCACTGGGACCCCCTGCCACGCCGGGTAGGGGAGAATCCCGCCCTCAGTTACAGGGATAGGTTGGAGGTGTGGGCTTAGGTGGGATGCTCTTTCCAAGGGCCAGTGCAGACTCGATAAGCCCAATGGCCTCCTTCTGCACTGTAAATTCTGTGAATTCACAAGTGACAGAAGGTTGAATTTGACTTCATGCTTCCAAATTATTCATTCAGTCCTCAGGATTACTAGTTTACTGATATAACCTTTCCTACTGAACATGAAGGAATAATTTGCGCTCCAAAGATATGCAGAGACCCACAGATGTGACTGCTAAATACTTTATGGTCTAGATTTGAATCCCTGCTAACAATTTGGCCATTTAAATAGGTGACACCACATGCTGCATGATTGAACAATGCAGGAACTGCTTTATGACCCCAGTTGGCCTATGGATTAGGTTGCCATTTAGTGTCACTAATATTGAAATAAGAAGGAAAATGCTGGAAATGCTTAGCCGGTCAGGCAATATGTGGAAAGATAAATAGGGTTAATGTTAAGGTCAACGTTAAACAGCCAGGTGGTCTTGGGGGAGGGCCAGGCTGTATTGATCAGTGCCCTTGAGGTCTTTTGTGACCAATGGATAATTTAGGACATAATTATTGACTACGGGTATAAGATTCTCATTCACTTTTATTTTGTGCATATTTCAGTTTAATTGGACAGCCTACAAGGGTGTTTTATCAGTGGTGTCCTCCTCAGGTCAATGGGGGACTGTACTTTCTCTCCTGGTTACTGTCATTCTTCTAAATCCAACAAAAATAATCTCACCACCCTAGACCTATTACGCTGGCTGTGCCTTCTGCCACTGAGATCCATGCTCTGGTATTCCCGCTTGAGACCTCTTCACCTATCTTCGCATTTTCCCGTGTGTTCTTGAAATCTCTATTGACTGTTCCAATGTGCCCCTGGCTGGTCTCCCACTTGCTATCTTCCAGAAACGTAGAGGTCATGCAACGTTCCGCTGCCCAATGCCCTAACTCACATCAAAACCCATTCACCCATCACTCTTGTGCTCACTGACCTTCAGTGGCTCTAGGACAAGCAACGTCTCAATGTTAAAATCCTCACCTTTGTGTTTCAATCCCTCCTTTGCCTCAATTCTCTAGCCATCCCTGTAATCTCCTCTGGCACAACAACCCCTAAAATATTTACTCTCTTAGCTCTGGCCTCTTCAACACCTTAGATTCTCATTGTTCAACCAATGGTGGCCATGTTTTGAGTTGTCTGTGCTGGTATGAGCTCTGGAAATCCCTTCCTCAATCTCTTTGACTCTCTACCTTACTTTCCTCCTCTGAGACGCTCCTTAAAACCTATCTCTTTGACCAAGCTTTTAGACACCCACCTTAATATCATCAGACGTGTCATTGTTGTCTAACTTTGCTTTGCTAAAGTTGCTGTTCAAGAGACTTGCCAAAAACTTCTCTTTGACAAAGCTTTTTGTCTTACTTTCTGTTATTACTTGCTCAACATCCACTCTCTTTTTTTTAAATTTAGAGTACCCAATTATTTTTTCCAATTAAGGGGCTAAATCCACCTACTCTGCACATTTTTTTGGGTTGTGGGGGCGAAACCCACGCAGACACGGGAAGAACGTGCAAACTCCACACGGACAGTGACCCAGAGCCGGGATCGAACCTGGGACCTCAGCGCCGTGAGGCGGTTGTGCTAACCACTAGGCCACCGTGCTGCCCTAACATCCACTCTCACTTGAACAGAAACAATGCGCAGGGGGGGAAAAGGCAGAGGAATGGCACAAAGTTATGATGCTCGTTTGGAGAGCTGGGATAGAGGGGATGGGCCAAATGGCCTTCTGCGCCGTAATGATTTTGTAGATTATTTTTATATTCTTACACTTCTGTAAGGCATGTCACAATGTTTTTTTCATCCTGAATGGTGTACAAATACAAATGATTATCATTGGATTGAAACATTAAAAACGGCCATAGCCCCATTCAACCCTCAACGTGGCTTGTTAAGGCAGATTTTTGATTTGTTTACTGAAGGGTCAATGGGGATGGGTACTGGCAGGCAAGTGCATCAGAATGGCCATGATTTTATTGGCTGCTAGAGTAGGCTCAGAGAGCTAAATTACCCACGCCTGCTCCTATCCCTTATCTTCTTTGTTCTAAACTCACATGCTAATGTTTACAGAAACGGCAGAATCAGTGGAATCAAGAAAGGTGATTGGACCATCGCAGATGCTCCTTCAATAGCCCACTTGCATCAACTACTTATTGTGCGTTATCTCTCCAGTTAATCCACTGAAATATAAAAATTCTACCTGAAGTTTAATTTGCCCTGAGTGCATTAGTTGTGTATTTTTAAATTTAGTTTATTAGTTTATATTTGGGGCAGCAGGGTAGCATGGTGGTTAGCATAAATGCTTCACAGCTCCAGGGTCCCAGGTTCGATTCCCGGCTGGGTCACTGTCTGTGTGGAGTCTGCACGTCCTCCCCCTGTGTGCGTGGGTTTCCTCCGGGTGCTCCGGTTTCCTCCCACAGTCCAAAGATGTGCGGGTTAGGTGGATTGGCCATGCTAAATTGCCCGTAGTGTCCTAATAAAAGTAAGGTTAAGGGGGGGTTGTTGGGTTGCGGGTATAGGGTGGATACGTGGGTTTGAGTAGGGTGATCATGGCTCGGCACAACATTTGAGGGCCGAAGGGCCTGTTCTGTGCTGTACTGTTCTATGTTCTATGTTCTAAGATGTGTGTTTTGCATCGGCACCGCAAATGTGGCCAGCATTTATTGCCCATCCCGAATTGTCCCTTGAGAAGATGGTGGTGGTACAGCCACTAAAGGAGGGCCTTCCAGGATTTTGACCCAAGGACAGCAAAGACCAGCAGGCAGGGCAAGAGAGCTCGGCAGGCAGTGCGGGAATCTCCTGTGGCCATTCCCCTGCAAAAGAAATATACCGGTTTGGATGCTGTTGAGGGGAATGACTTCTCAGGGGAAAGCAGCAACAGCCAAATACGTTGCACCGTGGTTGGTTCTGCTGAAGAGGTGAGAAGCAAAAATTGTGGGAATGCAATAGTTACAGGGGCTTCAATTGTAAGGGGAATAGATAGACATTTCTGTGGCTGCAAATGAGACTCCAGGATGGTATGTTGCCTCCCTGGTGCTGGGGTCAAGGATGCCTTGGAGTGGTTACAGGACATCCTGGAGGAGGAGGGTGGACAGCCAGTGGTTGTGGCACACAAAGGTACATAGATTAAAAAAAGAGATGAGGTCCTAAAAGCAGAATAGAGGGAGTTAGGGAGAAAATTGAGAAGTCGGACCTCAAAGGTAGTGATCTCAGGATTACTATCGGTGCCACATGCTAGTCACAGTAGAAATAGCAGCATATATCAGGTGAATACATGGCTAAAGGGATGGTGTGAGGGGGAGGGTTTCAGATTCCTGGGGTATTGGGACCAGTTCTGGGGGAGGTGGGACCAGTGCAAACTGGAGGAGTTAAACCTGGGCAGGACCGGAGCTGATGTCCTTTGGTGGGGTGCTTGCTAGAATGGTTAGGGAGGGTTTAAACTAAAATGGCAGGGGAATGGGAACCTATGTCAGGATTCAGAACAGGGGGAATCAAGAACAAGAGAAAATCACAACAAGAAGAATGAAAAAAGTGATAGGCAGAGAAACCAAGGGTCAGTATCAGATCATGACACTGTAAAAATAGAACATAGAACATACAGTGCAGAAGGAGGCCATTCGGTCCATCGAGTCTGCACCGACCCACTTAAGCCCTCACTTCCACCCTATTCCTGTAACCCAATAACCCCTCCTGACCTGTTTGGTCACAAAGGGCAATTTATCATGGCCAATCCACCTAACCTGCACAGCTTTGGACTGTGGGAGGAAACCGGAGCACCCGGAGGAAACCCACGTAGACACGGAGAGAATGTGAAGACTCCGCACAGACAGTGACCCAGCGGGGAATCGAACCTGGCACCCTGGCGCTGTGAAGCCACTTGTGCTACCATGCTGCCCCAAATAGTAGGGACAATCAAGGAACGTTTAGCACAGTGGACTTAACAGCTGGCTTGTAATGCAAAACAAGACCAGCCGCACGGGTTCAATTCCCGTACCGGCCTCCCCGAACAGGCGCCGGAATGTGGCGACTAGGGGCTTTTCACAGTAACTTCATTGAAGCCTACTTGTGACAATAAGATAATGGATGAATTAGTTGAGCAGATAGATGTAAAGGGATGTGATATAGTTGAGATTATGGAGACATGACTCTGAGGTGACCAAGGATGGGGACTAAACATTGAGGGCTGTTCAGTTTTTAGGAAGGACAGACAGAAAGGAAAAGGCGGTGGAGTTGCATTGTTGATTAAAGAAGATATTGATACAATATGGAGGAAAGATATCAGCACAGATGATGTGGAATCTGTATGGGTTAAGCTAAGAGACACCAAGGGGCAAGGAACTATTCATAGGGGTGGTGCACAGACCACCAAACTGCAGTGGTAATGTTGGGAATAGCATTAGACAGGAAATCAGAGACGTCTGTGATAAAGGAACATCTGTGATTATGGGTGACTTTAATCTGCATATAGATTCGGTGAGTCAAATTACTCACAGTACAATAGCGGAGGAATGTCTGGAGTGTATACAGGATGGTTTTCTGGACTTCGGCCTGGCCCAGGATATGGCACCAGTGGTCAACGTTCTGTTGAAGGAACCTTGAGGACTTGCTGCATTGCATCTTGAACACACCGAAGGCAATGTCTGGGCTTGATTTTAACCCCACCCAACTGCGTGGGTTTTGAATGAGTTAAAATGGCACTCTGTGTATATGTGTTTTGTCCACCTTTTCATTTCTTCTTCGGATCAAGCGGAGATGTATAGGTTTAATCATCGTGGCTTGTCACAATGTGACTCTGCAATTCAGCAGTCAATCAGAGCAGCAAATGGTTTAGCACCCTATTAACATTGCCAAACCACTTTTTCTCGGTCTTAATTGCATTTGTGCAGGATAAATAATGGTCAGTGCAGCAATCCTGCTATAGAATATGCAAATTGAAGCACTAATGGAAGCAATGAGCAGCTCAGAGGCTCACTTCAAACATGAGGTTATGCAAATTGCCGTGGATGTAATGACGGAGCAGGGAAAGTATCTGGATCTGACACACACTAAGTTAAGGCTGGGGAAATCGTATAGGAGGTCACCATTGTCTCAACACCCTGCTGTGCTGGGAAGGATGAGCACAAGACTGTCAAGGTAAATAATAATTATCCCCACCAATTATCGTATATTGTGAGGCAGCGCTTCACGTGCACCTCCTTCAATCTGGTCTGTTGTATTCGCTGCTCCAGTGCAGTCTGCTCGATATTGGAGAGTCTAAACCCAAACTGGGTGACCGCTTTGCAGAACACCTCCGGTCCGTCCGCAAGCAGGGCACAGACCTTCCTGCCGCTGCCATTTCAACTCCCCGCCCTGCTCCCACGTCCACATGTCCGTCCTTGGCCTGCTGCGATGTTCCAGTGAAGCTCAGCGCAAACTGGAGGGACAGCACCTCATCTTCCAATGAGACACGTCACAGCCTTCAGCACTTAACATTGAATTGAATAACTTCAGACTCTCCTCCCCTTCACCCATTTTTATTTCGATCAATTTATTTTCCTTTCTTCCATCAATCTGTTTTTGCCTCACCATTGTCCTCCCCTCCCCACACTCCACTGGGGCCAACTGTTCCAAGTTGCCCTTTGACACGCTGCTCACCTTTGTTTTGCCATCGCACATTCTAATCTCTTTATGTGCCACTGTCAGCCCCTTCTTAGCCTTATTCGCCCCCATTTACCTTCTCTTTGTCTTCCTGCCCACGCCATCTTTGTCAATCTCTGCCTATCACTGGCCCCCTCCAATCCCACCGTTCCATGCCCCCCCACTACAGTATAAATCTGACCCCATTTCCAGTTCCCTCCAGCTTTAACGAAGAGTCATCCAGACTCGAAACGTTCACTCCCTTCTCTCTCCACAGACGCTGTCAGACCTGATGAGATTTTCCAGTATTCCCTGTTTTTGTTTCCGATTCCAGCATCCGCTATAATTTGCTTTTACCTGATATTGCTGCGCTCTTTTGTGCATCAGTAGCCCAGAGACACCCACACAGGAACTATTGATATTGGAGATGAAGATTTATCAAGTTGTGAGGGACAGAGTAGACAGAAGAAGCAAATGAACTGTGGCCCCTATCATGGAATGGCAAATGGCACCAGGGAGTCAAACAGCAAAGGAAACTTTGTGCCAACCTTTCCAAGATGTGTCACAGGCAACTGAAATAGCTGCAGACCCCACAACTCTGCAGTGCAGCAACATTTGAGAGCGGTTCAACTCTCTCGCTGGGACCCTGTCCAAAGGAACAGCAGCATGAATACTTCAATGAGTTTCCCCTTTAACCGAACACTCATGCCTTGATGAAAAAAACAGAATACGTTTTGCCTTGTAAATAGTAATTGACATTCTCAAGGGTTCTTGGGAAGGTAGAAGTCATATAACCTCGTCAGAGAATGTAGTCCCATGTGAAGAGCAAAAGAATATTCTGGAACTGAATGGAATTAATGGTGGAAATCTCCTGAGTGCAAATTCAACAGATATCATGGCACATTTGCAGGATGAGGTTTTTAAATATGGATGCACTTTCCGGCCAACCCAGGAAATTTGGAGTGTTACGATACCAGACGAGAACGCCAAACAATTTTTCAATTAGAAGACAGAGAGTAGCAATGGAAGGGTGCTTTTCTGATTGGAGGGCTGTGACTAGTGGTGTTCCACAGAAATCAGTCCTGGGACCTTTGCTGTTTGTAGTATATATAAATTATTTGGAGGAAAGTGTAACTGGTCTGATTAGTAAGTTTGCAGACAACACAAAGGTTGGTGGAATTGCGGATAGCGATGAGGACTGTCAAAGGATACAGCAGGATTTAGATCATTTGGAGACTTGGGCGGAGAGATGGCAGATGGAGTTTAATCCGGATAAATGTGAGGTAATGCATTTTGGAAGGCCTAATACAGGTAGGGAATATACAGTAAATGGCAGAACACTTGCGAGTATTGACAGGCGGAGGGATGTGACTATACAGGTCCACAGGTCACTGAAAGTGATAACGCAGATGGAGAAGATAGTTAAGAAGGCATACGCCATGCTTGGCTTCATCGACCGGGGCATTGAGTTTAAAAATTGGCAAGTCCATGTTATAACTTTATAGAACCTTAGTTAGGCCGCACTCGGAGTGTAGTGTTCAATTTTGGTAGCCACACTACCAGAAGGATGTGGAGGCTTTGGAGAGGGTGCAGAAAATATTTACCAGGATGTTGCCTGATATGGAGGGCATTAGCTATGAGGAGAGCTGTCTGTGTGGAGTTTGCACATTCTCCCCATGTTTGCGTAGGTTTCACCCCCACAACAGAAAGAGTAGAGGGGGCATGGAATGCACTGCCTGTGGAAGTAGTTGAGTCGGAAACATTAAGGACCTTCAAGCGGCTATTGGATAGGTACATGGATTACGGTAGAATGATGGGGTGTAGATTAATTTGTTCTTAATCTCGGACGAAAGTTCGGCACAACATCATGGGCCGAAGGGCCTGTTCTGTGCTGTATTTATCTATGTTCTCTATGTTCTATGTGCTTGGTTGGTGCATTGGCCATGCTAAATTGCTCCTTACTTGAAAAAAAATGATAGGGTCACTTAATTTTCAAAGAAAAAGCGATGAGGAGAGGTTAGAGACACGTGGGTTGTTCTCACTGGAATGACGGAGGTTGAGGGGCGACCTGATAGAAGTTTACAAAATTATGAGGAATGAGTGGATAGTCAGCAGCTTCTTCTCAGGATGGAAGAGTCAATTACTGGGGGGGTTTAGGTTTAAGGGGCAAGATTTAAAGGGGATGTACGAGAAAGTTATTTACACAGAGGGTGACAGGAGTCTGGAACTCGCTGCTGGGGGAGGTGGTGGAAGCAGATACAATAGTGACTTTTAAGGAGCGCCTTGACAAATACATGAATAGGATGGGAATAGAGGGATATGGTGTCTGGAATGGGAGGGGGTTATAGTTCAGACGTGCAGCATGGTCGGTGCAGGTATGGAGGGCCGAAGGGCCTGTTCCTGTACTGTAATTTTGTTTGTTATTGTTCTTTGTTCTTTGTAAAACAGGGAGGAAATGGTACTTCACCCCAGGAGTGATGACTCTGACCAATCTTTTATGTGGAAACACACTTTAACTTTAACACAGAATTGATCAAGTTAATATCACATAATAATAATCTTTATTATTATTGAAGTAGGCTTACATTAACACTGCAATGAAGTTACTGGGAAGTCGCCACATTCCGGCGCCTGTTCGGGTACACAGAGGGAGAATTCAGAATTTCTAAATTACCTAACAGCACGTCTTTCGGGACTTGTGGGAGGAAACCGGAGCAACCGGAGGAAACCCACGCAGACACGGAGAGAACGTGCTGACTCCACACAGACAGTGACCCAAGCCTGGAATCGAACTTGGGTCCCTGGTGCTGTGAAAGAACAGTGCTAACCACTGTGCTACCATGCCGCACAATAGTTTTACAATGAACAGTTAAACAGTTATTGAACAAAAGGAAAAAATTGAATGTTCTATCTACCCCTGTCACTAATTTCAATTGAGCAACCCAATACATTTGAAAAACCATTTTAAATAAAGTTAACAAAAAGGTCACTTGCATTGCTGTGGAGACCCTTTTGGAGAGAGTGCCTTTCAAGAACAGATCCAGTCCACCTTTGTTAAACCTAACAGCATTTGGCAAAAACTGGTGTTCAACTTAAAATCCTACAACAGACTGCTAAACTACAGATAAACTTGGCTCCTCCCACTAATTGCATCATCTCTATCCCATTAAGTTACATGACCCATGGGCAGCACGGTGGCACAGTGGTTAGCATTGCTGCCTACAGCGCTGAGGACCTGGGTTCGAATCCCGGCCCTGGGTCACTGTCTGTGAGGTGTTTGCACATTCTCCCCGTGTCTGCGTGGGTTTCGCCCCCACAACCCAAAGATGTGCAGGGTAGGTGGATTGGCCACACTAAATTTCCCCTTAATTAAAAAAAAAGTTACATGACCCACTGAGCTAGGACAGAGCACCACTCTCCGATAAATCATCTACACTCCAGGGAATCCCCTGCAATCAAAACAATGTTCCATTCGTAAGTACCAAATCTTTTATTACACCTTAATTACAGCTTTCACAGACATACTGGACAGGATTCTCCATCCCTGGGATGCCCAGAATGCATTCCCCGATGGGGCAGGTGGCATGAACGAGTTCCACACCGCACAGCAGTGGGAGCATGGAAATAAAGGCAAATGGGTCGTACTGATCTATTTGCATCTATGTGGCAGGTCCGGTGCCCTATGCTCTGCCCTCCCATGATTCCCCAGTCTCCACAGCCCAGAATCACATGGATGAGGTTCATATGGGTGACCCCCACAGGGATGCCTGTAATAGGGGGAACCCCCACAGGGATGCCTGTAATAGGGGGACCCCCACAGGGATGCCTGTAATAGGGGGACCGCCACAGGGATGCCTGTAATAGGGGGACCCCCACAGGGATGCCTGTGATAGAGGAGCCCCCACGGATCCCCTCCCTAAAGGAAACCCATCCACAGACCCGCCCACACTCACAGACACCGCCCCCAACCCACACAGATTTCCCCTCCCACACACACACACAATTGGACCCCAATCTGGAAGCTAGAGAGCAGTCCAGACAGGGGCTGTGGGTGGCATTACGGCTGGAATACTTCCCTTGCAGCTTCACATGTCCATTTCTTGAAGGAGAGCAGCTGTGTCAGTTCCCACAGAATGGCGTGTGGCCAAACGTGTGACTTATTAATAAAAATTGGATCTGAAACTATTTTCGAAGGACACTGTATGCTTGTCCTCAGAATAGTGCACACGCTCCAAAAGTGCAGTGCACAGTGAAAAGATTTGGTGTTACAATGACAGTTTGGAAACAAAAAAGATCAGTCCTTTGGTAAGTTCCTCAGTCGCTGGGAAATTCATCTCTTGTGTAAAGCTTTCTGAATGTATCTACATGGCTTGCATCACATTGCTTTTGCCACAGGTAGGTTACAGGGGCTGACCTGTTCCTGTGGCCAATGTCTTTTCCAAGATTAATATTAAGAGTTCATATTGTGTTAAATTGCGAGCATGCATAAAATCACTAAATGTTTCACAACCTTGATTATTTAAAGAATCTAAACCCTTTAAACATAAAATCGATATTCATATAATCCCTCCCTAAGTAAATAGCATGCTTATACCAATTTAGATTTGTAATTAACATATCCAGAGGGAATGAAGCCAAAACAAATGCTACAAAGTGTTTTAGAACACAAATGATGCGTGAAATAATGACTAACTCTTGACTGATTTGCAGGGTTGTGTTTATGAGTACAGAGCTAAAGTCAGTTTGTGAGAACATAGAACATACAATGCTATTCGGCCAATCGAGTCTGCACCGATCCACTAAATCCCCGTAACCCAATAACCCCTCTGAACCTTTTTTGTCAGTAAGGGCAATTTAGCATGGCCAATCCACCTAACCTGCACGACTTTGGACTGTGGGAGGAAACCAGAGCACCCGGAGGAAACCCACGCACACACGGGGAGAACGTGCAGACTCCACACAGACAGTGACCCAGCGGGGAATCGAACCTGGCACCCTGAAGCCACAGGGCTATCCACTTGTGCTACCATGCTGCCTGCACTGTTAGCAGAGATGAGTAGCGAGACATCAAAGTGGCGGTAAGTGTGACTTTAGGTGATTATGTTAAGTGGGCAATATTGGATTAGTTATCGATTATACACGCAACCCAACTTTCATTTGAGAGTGATGTAGAATGAGGGGCCTATTCAGTATCGATAAAGTCAGAATTACTCTCAGCAAGTCACAGGAATTCAGCAATAAACATGGTAAGTTTTGAAATAATGGCATCAAATATTTAAGAGAACCAGAACAATATATTATAGCAACTCACACTGTAGCCTGCATTGTAATTTTACCCCAAACCACGGTTCGAACTTTGTGGATATCACATTTTGACTTCTGTGAAATCAATTGGATTTCCAGTGTGTGCAGAGCCGAGGAGTATGGCATTGTGAGTTATTCAGTGTTTTTAACAGCTGATATAACTCATTAATATTGACTAGAGATGCTCACTGCCCTGAATCTTTTTTCATGTGGCTGGAAATATTATTCTCTGAGTCATTCAGTTCTCCCTTCCTATCATTACTCGTGCTCCAGGAGTGATTGACTGGTGCAACTTTCATAGGAAAAGAAAATATTCCCCAGATTCTACCTCTTAGCAGATAGAGCTCACAGGGAACTGACAAAAATAATTACCAACAGTTGCAGGTGGGCATAAATGACAAGAACCTGATGCTCAGGAACTTAAACTCCTGACCATCTGGATGGAAGGCAGGTTTTCCATTGACTATACTACCGGGATATGCAAAATTATGGATATTTTTCAGCTGATGGCAAATATTCACCCAAGGCTAAACAAGTAATACTCTTATTTATCTTTTGAGGGATGCTCACTAATTTTAGTCTCAGCCTTACTGGTAGTTCACATTCCTCAGAGAGTGCTGTAGACACACCCGCCATTTTGATGGTTGCACAACTGTATATTATTCAGATTTTCGTTTGCAAGTGAATTCGACCAGTCCCCGTGGTTATCAAGAGTCAGGCGCAAAGACAGATGTGGTGAGGCCGTCATGTGTGTTCCTTTACCACCAGCAGCAATCGGAGAAAATAGGGCTAGACTACAGGAGGCACATTGCCCACAGCTGCAGCTCCCCAACCCTGGCACAAAGCCCAACTACTGAATTTGGAGCAGGAACAGAAGTGTTTGAGTGGTTTTTTTTTGCTGCAGATGTCACATCTGGAATTTTTTTTTTCTTTCTTAAGCGAGCAACTTTTCAATTTAAAAGCAAACAATTCGGCTCTCTGAACTGTGGTTTGCTGACAAGCCGCTACTGATTAATCATTGAGAATAACCGGCAAAGTTACAGCAATATCCTAACGCGTTAAGAGCTTGAGTGCAAGATTATTCCATGCAATTTTATTGATAGACCTTGTCTAGGAAGTGTTTCTCAGGCTCGTTTGACATTTCAATTTCTCAATCAAGACCAAAGTAAATTATGGTTAATTTAGAAAAGTGCTTGGAGCACAGTTCTTAGTGATGATAATTGTAACAAAACCCTGAGGAAGATCCACTTAGAGTGGCTGAAGGAGAAGCGTATTTAGTTATTTTCTTTCAATGTGCTGTCATGTTCGGCTCATCATGATCGATTTGAGAAATCAAAGTGAAGAGTAAGAATCTTCATGTCCTATCAGTTGGATTAATATTGCTTTAGTCTTAAATGTCTCATGAATATTCTGTCATTATTTTTGAATCGAGGCCAGCCAGACTGTTGAGATGAGAGTGCGCTCCTCTGGCTGTTTTACGGGCCAAAGTAGAATTACTTTTGGGAAGCTTAAGGCAGTTGCTGGGGGAAACTTTCATTGGGAGGGGGGATTTTCCGCACATCTTCATGGTGCGTTGCCCGGTGGAGGGAGGCCAGCCGTTGGCCGGCAGCTTAATGTTCCGACTCGCACCGCTGTCAATGATTCCCCATTGAATCTACCTCCCGCCAAAGATTCCGCTGGCGAGAACAATCAGAAAATCTCCACCCCCCCCACCCCCCATTATCTCCAGAACAAGTGAAAGATACGTTTCATTCCATTGCTTTCGTCAGTTCTTGTTGTTCCTTCAATTCCCACACCTGGTGGTGCTCAAGGCAGACTTTAATCTGTTCCCATAGCAAGCTTTTACCTGGAACAGGTCGCTAGCCAGTCACCAAATGCTTGTAGCTTGAGGGGCGCCACTCTGCATCAAGCATTGCTGCCCAGGAACCTCTCCCACTTTTATTGGCATTAGGATGCATTGGAAGGGTTTTGCAGGTTGATTCTCAATTTGTGAACAATTTTATATAGAACATAGAACAGTACAGCACAGAACAGGCCCATCGGCCCTCGATGTTGTGCCGAGCAATGATCACCCTACTCAAACCCACGTATCCACCCTATACCCGTAACCCAACAACCCCCCCCACCCTTAACCTTACTTTTTAGGACACTACGGGCAATTTAGCATGGCCAATCCACCTAACCCGCACATCTTTGGACTGTGGGAGGAAACCGGAGCACCCGGAGGAAACCCACGCACACACGGGAGGACGTGCAGACTCCGCACAGACAGTGACCCAGCCGGGAACCGAACCTGGGACCCTGGAGCTGTGAAGCTATGCTAACCACCATGCTACCGGGCTGCCTCCTTATCGAATTTGGTCTCCTTATCGAAAGAAAGATTTACTGACGTTGACGGCTGTCCAGAGAACTGGTTGATCCCGGGTATGGAAGGATTTTCTTTTGAAGAAAGGTTGAGCAGGTTGGGCCTGTCAACATTGGAGTTTAGAAAACTGATAGGTGACCTTATCAAGTCATATCGGATTCTCATGGGGCTTGACAGGGAAGTTGCTGAGAAGTTGTTTCGCCTTGTGTGAGAATTTAGGAACAGAGGGCATAATCTCAGGGTAAGGGGTCACCCATTTAAGACAGAGATGAGGAGGAATTTCTTCCCTCAGCGGGTCATAAGACCAGATGATGTAGGAGCAAAAGAAGGCCACTCGGCCCATCGAGTCTGCTCACCCATTCAATGAGATCATGGCTGATCTGATAAAATCCCCAACTCCGCAATTCCGCCTTATCTCCATAAACCTTGATTCCCACACTGATTAAAGAGGGTAGTGAATCTCTGGAATTCTTTACCGGAGAGGGCTGTAGAGGCTGGGCCATTGAATAGGTTGAGATAGACATTTCTTTGATAATTGGGCTGCAGAGGTTCAAGGAGGCAGCTCACCTTCACCTTTTCCAAGGGCAATAAGGGATGGGCATTATATGCCAGCAAAGTTCACGTCCGATGAATTACAAAAAAACGACTGTTGTAAGAGTAAATCCATGTAGAATTTATTTTAAAGTGGTGTAAATGGATAGAGGACCTGCAATGAGTGAGGTGATATGAATGCACCATGAGAAGAGTCAACCATCATGATTCAAATTACCTTTCTTGACTTTAAACTGAATGATATAAATCATCATCTGTTCACATAGACATCCCTCATCTCAGTGAGACAAAAACTGTGAATTAATTATGATAGACAATTTTGATGAAGAGACATTACAATTTAATTTGATAAAAATCCCGTATTCTGTAATATTGCATTCGGCCTGGTTTTAGACGAAATAATCTTCAGATTAGGCCAATAATAGAACATAGAACATAGAACAGTACAGCACAGAACAGGCCCTTCGGCCCTCAATGTTGTGCCGAGCAATGATCACCCTACTCAAACCCACGTATCCACCCTATACCCGTAACCCAACAACCCCCCCCTTAACCTTACTTTCATTAGGACACTACGGGCAATTTAGCATGGCCAATCCACCTAACCCGCACATCTTTGGACTGTGGGAGGAAACCGGAGCACCCGGAGGAAACCCACGCACACAGGGGGAGGACGTGCAGACTCCACACAGACAGTGATCCAGCCGGGAATCGAACCTGGGACCCTGGAGCTGTGAAGCATTTATGCTAACCACCATGCTACCCTGCTGCCCCATACATCCATCATTTTCAGCAAGCTCTCCGTAACCCCATGTTATCTTTCTGTAGCCTGTCTTTCAAGCAAATTGGTAACTGGGGAACACAGGCCACCACTAACAGTGGAGGGAGGTTAGGAGGCTTTTGGACAAAAGACTGTTGGATCATGAAATGTTGGAGGGAGGCGCAGTAGACATTGCAGCTTTTAAGAGATCATCCTGTGGAACAGAAGGGATAGATTGGGAGAAAACATTTCCTCTTGTTGATGGCCTCCCTTTGTTATCGGAGAGGGCCATTCCACGTGGGCAGAGAGTCATCGAAGAATGTCTATCGAGCCTAAATACAAAACTGCATGGCTTACCAATGTGCGAAGGGATGGGGAGTGGAGGGGGTGGGGCGCAGTGGGAGGGGAGGGGTTGTCAATTGTCTAATTTTGTTGGGGCTGTCTGGTATTTTGAGCTTGCCTTTTGCCCTTTACTGTGAAACAGCACTGGTGTTTGAGGTCACTTCTTGCACATTTTTCTCCCCAGTTCCTTTGGACATGCCAGATGTGCTGAAGTTCATCGGAATCCCAGCCGACCTCACAGGTGGTACCTTAGTTTAAATTGTGAATACATAATAGCCTAATTGGGATTTTATCATCTCTCATATATAGAAACATAGAAAATAGCAGCAGGAGGAGGCCATTCGGCCCTTCGAGCCTGCTCAGCCATTCATGATGATCATGGCTGATCATCCAACTCAATAGCTTAATCTCGCTTTCCCCCATATCCTTTGATCCCCTTCACCCCACACCATTTAGAACAGAGAAAATATATACTGCATGCCCAATCCATATATGCCGAGCTTTGGTGATGAGTGCTTCAATTTCAGATATTTTTGCTCTTTTAAGTGTCTCGATGTTGAGCACTTTGTCTTCCCAATTGATGCTCATGTTATTCTCAAAACGTGAGAGCCTGTTTATCATCCACAAATCAGTGTCTCCCAGAATAAAGGCACCCTGACTGCAATTAATCATCTCGTCCCCAGACATGGGTAAATGCACCCTGTGTCCAACATTGAGGTGGAATGTCACAGGACTCCCACAAGTTGCATTGTGATATCATCCAGAATTCCGACAGTTATTGCTTTGATCCCCAACGTGAACAGAACTCCAGGCAACAACCAGCAAGCATCGCGGTGGCTGCAGACTGAACTCAGACCGCCATCAAACCTGAAACCTTGGACCTCCCGACTGACTCGCTCTACGTGCCTTCGCCCGCTGTGGAAGTCTCGCTCTGGAAATGTGGAGCATTCTACAATCAGTTAGCCTCCCCTCGGAAGGAACATTCAAGTTGACTTCTGGTTGGGTGGGGTTGATAAGTTGCGGGGATAGGGGGGGGGGGGTGGACTTGAGTTTGAGTGGGGTGCTCATTCCAAGGGATTGTGCAGGGTGGATGGGCCGAATGGCCTCCTTCTGCACTGTAAATTCTATGATCTATGATTATGGATTCTGGGCACATGCAACCCCCGTAACTATTGGGGCAGCACAGAAGCCCAGTGGTTGGCACTGTTGCTTTACCGTGCCAGGGACCCACGTTCGATTCCCGGCTGGGTCACTGTCTGTGCGGAGCCTACACGTTCTCCCCATGTCTGCATGGATTTCCTCCGGGTGCTCCGGTTTCCTCCTACAAGTCCCGAAAGACATGCTGTTAGATGAATTGGACATTCTGAATTCTCCCTCTGTGTCCCCGAACAGGTGCCACAGTGTGGCGACTCGGGGCTTTTCACAGTAACATCATTCCAATGTTAATGTAAGCCTACTTGTGTCAACAATAAAGATTATAAGGCAGCTCATTCTCACTTGCCAGTGATGTCCGTGTCCTGCATTCAAGTAAACGATAAATATATGAAGAACATACATTATGGTGTATAGGAGGGAGAATTTCCCTTGGATTTGATAACATCACTATGACCCCTTCAGCCAATAAAACATTGACAATTGAAACCCTGGCTCATGACAAATCGTGCTAACATTGGATTGATCTGAGAGGAAGCATCTTTGTAGGTCATTTCATGTTGACATGTGATGTTATGAAAGCAGCCAATCAGATAATAGAAATGTGAATGTAGCTTTTATCAATAGGAAATAGTAGCACATGAAACAGCAGATTATTGAGCATTCGCCCAGATAGTCATTTTAAGTGTATATTTTAAATTGCCCTCTGTCAGGAATCCATCATGACTTTCTTTGTCACTTCATTTTTATGCCCCTTTATCTCGACTTTTTCCATTTCATAGTTTCTTTATTCCTGTGAAACAGTATTGACTGGGGAGTAACAACAAGGCAATAATCTAATCAACAGTTTCTGATGATATTGTGAATGTGTGTGCCGATCTCAAGCAAGGTTATGGTCCTGAGATTGCAGCATCAAGTTAAAATTATTCCAGGAATAGATTCTCTTCAATCTATGGTATTATTTTATTCAATTCCTCGCCTATGTTGCTGCCACCTGGGACCATCTTTGCGGAGAGTGATTGCTGTTCACCCATCTAGCCTGTGCTCACTGACCTACATTGTTTCCTCGTCAGGGAATGCCTTCATTTAAATATTCTCGCCCTCTGTTTTAAATTCCTTCATGGCCTTGCCTTTCTCTGCCTCGGCAATCCCCTCCAACCCGATGACCTTCTGTTGTCTCCTCCGGTTCTGCCTCTTGTGCCCCCTGGTTTTAATCGTGCCACCAATGCCAGCTATGTTTCCAGCTGCCACATCCCTGAAGTCTGACGTTGCCTTCCTCAGACTTCTTTGCCTCTCGAACCTCTTGCTCTCCCTTCTCAAGCCCTCTTTAAAACGTTCCCTCTCTAACCAAACTTCAGATCGTTACATGGAATTACATGGAATATATGGCACAGAAGGAAGCCATATGTTGCATGCCAGCCCCACGTGGGTCTCGTCTCATCCTTCCCCATCTAACTCCAGCAGCCATAATCATTTATTCTCTTCTTCCTCATGTATTTATCTAACCTACTCTTAATTGCATTTACACAAATTATTTCAAACTACTCCCTGTAGTAAATATTACTTTCTGGGTTAATACATTAATGAATTCAATGCTGGATTTCTTGGTGACTATCTTTCATTAATGCTTTCTACTAATGGTCTTCCCCATAAGAGGGACATACACTCTGCGTCTACTCTGTCAATGACTTTCAGAAATGTGAAGACCTCATTGAATCATAGAATTTACAGTGCAGAACGAGGCCATTCAGCCCATCGAGTCTGCACCGGCTCTTGGAAAGAGCACCCTACTTAAGACCACACCTCCTCTCTATCCCCGTAAACCCAGTAAACACACCTAACTTTTTTTGGACACTCAAGGCCAATTTATCATGGCCAATCCAGCTAACCTGCACACCTTTGGACTGTGGGAGGAGACCGGAGCACCAGGAGGAGACCCACGCACACACGGGGAGAACGTGCAGACTCCGCGCAGACAGTGACCCAAGCTGGGAATAGAACCTGGGACCCTGGCGTTGTGAAGCAACTGTGCTAACCACTGTGCTACCGTGCTGCCCTCAGTCGGGTCACCACTCAGCCTTCTGTTGACAAGTGAATAAAGTAATAAAGTCCCCAGCTGTTCATCTTTCCTTGATATTTGTCACCTTGTAAAGGGCCTCCAATGCCCTTTATTTGTTCGGTGATATCGCAATCAAAACTGCGCACAGCACCCCAAGTGTCGTCGAGTCAAGCTTCAGCGGAAGGTCAGCATAACTTCTACATTTTTCCGTTCTAACCTAAAAATACAGCCGAGGGCTAGGTTTAGCTTTTGCGACGGCTCTGTTGATCTGTCACAACTTTTAGTGGTTTGGGTAATTCCTGAACCCATTTGCTTCTCTATCTCATTCAGATCCCTATTCCCCGAGTAATATGTGTCTTCATTCCCCAAGTAATACGTGTCCTCATTCCCCGAGTAATATTTGTTATATTAGTACTATTAATAATGTTAATTATTGCTATGACACCCTTGGCTAGCGTACGGTCATTTCCAGCGCCACTTGACCCAGAATCGTTGAAATTAACTCTTTGTTTTAAAAAGTAATCCAAGTCTCTGGTCTTGGAGTGGATTTTTTTATTGTCACGTGTACCGAGGTATTTTCCTGCAAGCAGTTCAACAGATCATTACGTTCATGAGAATAAAAGGGAATAAAAGAAAATACCTAAGAGGGCAACACAAGATATACAATGTAACTACATAAGCACCGGCATCGGATGAAGCATACAGGGTGTAGTGTTAATGAGGTCAGTCCATAAGAGTGTCATTTAGGAGTCTGGTAACAGCGGGGAAGAATCTGTTTTTGAGTCTGTTTGTGCGTGTTATCAGACTTCTGTATCTCCTGCCCGATGGAAGATGTTGGAAGAGTGTGTAAGCCGGGTGGGAGGGGTCTTTGATTGCTGCCCACTTTTCCCAGGCAGCGGGAGGTGTAGACGGAGTCAATGGATGGGAGACAGGTTTGTGTGATGGACTGGGCGGTGCTCACGACTCTTTTTGGAGATGTGCATCCCTAGGAATTTGAAACTGCTAACCATCTCCCCTTGGCCCCGTTGATGCTGACAGGGGTGTGTGCAGTACTTTGCTTCCTTAATTCAATGACCAGCTCTTTAGTTTTGCTGGCATTGAGGGACAGATTATTGTCGTTACACCACTCCACTAGGTTCTCTATTTCCCTCCAGTATTCTGACTCGTCGTTATTTGAGATCCGGCCCACTATGGTCATATCGTCAGCAAACCTGTAGATGGAGTTGGAACCAAATTTTGCCACACAGTCGTGTGTGTACAGGGAGTAGAGTAGGGGGCTAAGCATGCAGATATGTGGGGCCCAGGTATTGAGGACTATTATGGAGGAGGTGTTGTTGTTCATTCTTACTGATTGTGGTCTGTTGGTCAGACAACCGAGGATCCAGTTGCAGAGTGGGGAGCCAAGTCCTAGGTTTTGGAGCTTTGGAGTCTTTGGCTGTCCAGTAACTCCAGTTACCAGGTTTGTAAATTTAAATACAATTAAATCTAATTAATAACAATAACTATAATCCAATAGGCAACAAATACAACTGGTTAATTGCTATCTAATTTCTAATTCCCCCCCTCTTTTAACACACCCCATCCTCGACACGCACACAAGGCAGACAAACACAGAGGGGAAAAAGGGGTGTAAAAACTATGTTAAAAGTAAAAGGATAACGTCTCTGTTTCGGATGGAAGATTTCCAGTCAGATTTTTCTTCGATCTAGGCCTCTAGTTGGATGATGTATTTGCTTTCAATCTGCAATAATTTTCACTGTGGACTCGTCAGTGTCTCAAAACCTCTCTGCAGACTCAGAAACAGCAGGCAGGAAACATTTGAAAGGAAGAGAGAGCCTCCCCTCTCAGCATCCAGGAGCTTTCTTTGATGGGTCCTCTGAAAACCCCCACCTGGCAGAGCCCAATCCCTGGCCAATCGAACCAAATCATTCCAGTCTCTTGGGTTCTTCTGTTGAAAATCTAAATCTTCAGAGCACAGTGTACTATTTAGTAACTTTTGTGTTCCTCAGTTCCCCTGCTCAATGTAAATGTATGTCTCCATAAAAGATCCCATGGATCAAAAATGATAATGACAAAATAAAAGAAATAGGGAATAAGGACCCTTACAATATCACTCCAAATTTGGCATTATCTGCAAACTTAGATATCTGGGGCGAAATTCTGCGACCCCCCCCGCAAGGTCGGAGAATCGCCCGGGGCTGGCGGGGGCGGGAATCGCGGCTCGCCGATCGGCGTGCCCCCTGCGGCAATTCTCCGGCCCGCGATGGGCCAAAGTCCCACCGCTGAGAGGCCAATCCCGCCGCCGTGGTTTGAACCACCTCTGGTGGCGGCGGGATCGGCGTTGCGAGTCCTGGGTTCCTGGGGGGTGCGCGGGCCGATCGGAACCCGGGGGGGGGGGTGCCCCCACGGTGGCCAGGCCCGTGATCGGGGACCACTGATCGGCGGACGGGCCAGTGCCGTGGGGGCACTCTTTTTCTTCCGCCGCCGCCACGGCCTCCACCATGGCAGAGGTGGAAGAGAATCCCCCAGCGCATGCGCGAACCGGCGAAGGCCATTCAGCCAGCCCCGGCGCCGGGCGTCAAAGGGCGTTGGCACCGGTTTTGGCACCAGTCAGCGTGGTGTCAACTACTCTGGCACGGGCCTAACCCCTCAATGTGAAGGCTTGGCCTTTTAAAGGTGCGGAGAATTCCGCACATTTGGGGAGGCCAGACGCCGGAGTGGTTGGCGCCACTCCGCTACGCCGGGACCCCCCCGCCCCGCCGGGTAGGGGAGAATCCCGCCCCTGATTTTTGATTCCAAAATCTTACTTGTGAACAACAGAGGTCCCCGCATTGATCATTGTGTAACCCCACTTCTGAACTTCTGCCACTGAGTAACCTTTTGTCCCTCAGAGACTCTGAATAACCTGCCCTTATTTATTAACACTTTATCAAAATCCTTTGCAAAATCTCAATATTCTACATCTACTGCATTACTCATGCCCTTGCACGTTGGTGAGGCTTGTGTTCTCTGACAATTCCTCAAGCAGTGCCACCAGAAAGCCTTAGTCATGGTAGTATCACAATGCCGGTGAGATCAGAGAGGGGTTCGAGACAAAGTTCTGTCCAAAAGTATCTCAATTGTCAAACTGGCAAAGGCAGACTGTGTATATCTCTGACTGCAAAGGTTTAAAAAGGCTGAAGCAACAAGGTGGTCTCAGTTATTGTGGTTCAACACGTTACTAAGTCTGACCACCTACTCTTTAACATCCTGTGCACAATGAGAATGTCCCAAGGTCTCCGTGTTAAACAAAGTCACGGACAAGCTCCGACAAAGACGCATATCTGCGCATTGAGAATTGACCTGTTCATTCACATAACGACCCATGGCAGAAACCCCATGACCCTCGGTGGATGTCAAATTGAGGGACCACTGATGATAATGATGACTAGTCTTTGTCTCATCCCTCTGTTAGTTCTTCATAGAATTTAAAGTGATTGATCAATAAGATATTCTCTTCAGAAATCCACGTGGGATCTTCTTCATTGTATTTTCGGTTCTGGAGTTTTTTTTTTTTAATTTCCATTTCGTAGGGTTTCCATTATTTTTCCAATTACTGGTGTTAAGTTGACTGCTTTGTCTTTCCCTGAGCATGTTCTATCTTCCTCCATTGATTTAAGGATTGCATTAGATTCCAACCAATCGTCTGGCACAATACCTTTTTCTATCATCCTATTAATTATGTGTAATAGTACCCCTATTATATCTGCCCTGGATTATTTCAGTTGTGCTGATATCTCTTTATGTGGATCATTGTCAAATCCTGCTTGATATTGCCCTTATGAAGCGCTTTGAGATTTTGGCCATGGTAAAGGTTCTATACAAATGCAGGTCGCTTTTGCTTGTGCATCCATGAGCGGAATATACCAATAGCATTCGTTTTCAAAGATTAATGTTTAGGACATTGTTAGCCAAATGTTGGAAGAAATTATTAGGTTTTGTTTTGTCTAGGAACTTCTTAGATCACTTTAACAATATTTTTACAGAGCAAATATCATTCAGGTTTACTGAATGAGAGATTTATCTGTGAAATTGAAACACCAGGAACAAATAGTGTGACTGACTGCTTGCTGTCCACTTGGTGATGCAACTTGTGAAATATTACGCTAATCCAGTAAATATGCTTTACTGATCATTTAGATACTTTATTCTTGTTTATTCTGTATGGATTTTCAATGCAATTGTTAACACTATTTATCTGTAATAATCTTCAAACAGCCAGAATCTTCCACCATCAATTCATGTGAATACCTTTTTATGAGGTATATCTTATCAATAGAGTGTACTTCCAGTCTTGTCATGACTTAGTATGCATTGCCGAAGAGGTTGTGGATGAGCAACATTGAAAAGCAGTAAGTGTTTGCAGGGGATTCATTTAGGGTTTACGGGGAAAGAGCAAGGGTGTGTAATTAATTGGGGAACTCAATCAAAGAACAAGCATAGACACAATGGGCTGAATGGTCTCCTTTTGTGCTTTATCATGCAATTATTCTTATCAATGTTGATCCAAAGTTTGCGTTTTACATCCATTGCAATTCCTAGACTCTAACCTTTCAATAAACAATGTGATCTGGGTTACCATGATAAACATCAACCAGAACTTTAAAAAAAAATTATGTTCTTCTCCTCTGCTCTCTGCCTAGAGGTAGGTCCGAACCCACAGCGCCATGAAGTCCACCACGGTAGGGCAAGGAGGCAGGTCCCAAATCCATGCCATCAAAATGGCATTTCCCCTCCCCTCCCCCCCTCCAGGAAGTCCAAATTGCAATGCAATATGACCATAAGACCATAAGACATTGGAGCAGAATTAGGCCTATCAAGTCTGCTCCGCCATTCGACCGTGGCTGATATTTTCTCATCCCCATTCTCCTGCCTTCTCCCCATAACCCCTGATCCCCTTATTAATCAAGAACCTATCTATTTTTCTCTTAAAGACACTCAGTGATTTGACCTCCACAGCCTTCTGCGGCAAAGAGTTCCACACATTCACCACCCTCTGGCTGAAGAAATTCCTCCTCATGTCTGTTTTGAAGGATCTTCCCTTTTGTCTGAGATAGTGTCCTGTGGTTTTAGTTTTTCCTATAAGTGGAAAACCCTCTCCAGGTCCACTCTATCCAGGCCTCGCAATATCCTGTAAGTTTCAATAGGATTCCCCATCATCCTTCTAAACTCCATCGAGTATAGACATGCATGCTGAGGACTGGAGGAGCTGTGAATGATGATGGCAGAGGCTCCAATTTTCTTATTCAATACCGAGAAACTCTCCCACTCTTACAGCCCGCCATTCGTGTATGTTGGAAGAATTTACAAGTTGATACTTAACCTGTGTGGCCACATGACGAATGTACCTTCCTTGACCATTAAGTTTCAGAGTGGGGTGTGAACCCAGAGCATCTCGCTCAGAGGCAGGGTTGCTACTCATTGTACCAAAAGGCCTCCATGTTTCATTTTAAGGCGCTTTGAATTTTTTAGAAAATTTATGGAAAAACAATTTTAGGCTCTGCCGGAATGTATTTTCGGCAACAATAGGATTTGGCAGAAATATTCTGCAGCATCACAAAGATAGGAATATAAATTGCAGCAATTTAATCATATTCCATTGATTTGAGAGATGCATTGCCAAAAAAGTACTCCAATCAGAAGTGACTGGAATTAGGCTCTCCGAAAGATTCCAGGATTAATTTTGAAATCATTTTCATTTTAATCTGAACTAAACGCACAATATCCTACCACGGTACAGTTAAACAAAATTTGCCACGTTTTCCTCCAAAGTCAATTGAGTTGTAGTTGCTACTTCACAAAACCATAGCTGGGCACCTCGATAAGGCTGTCAAGGTGTCAAAATAATTGTTGGAAAGTTCAGCTTTATCTCTTGTGCGAGCTATGCTGCAGCTTTCAATTTATGCAATAATTGCACCACAGGTGCCAAGATTTGCTGTGAATTAATGCAGGCATCTTAACCGCATGAGCGTATGATGTTATGAGCAAATGTGTTTCCAAAGCAAACCGCGTTAACCTGTTCACACTTAAATATTTGAGATCATCAGTCAAACGGTATTGATTCTCAATGTTACTTAACATGCAAGGACCACTAGTCTAATCCCACAATATTAACACGTTAAAATATCTACAAGCAGCTAAAGAGAGGAGGCTTCATTCTTTCCAATGGAAATAAAAATGACAGTTCAGTAAAACATTTTTGACATCCATTTCTCTGTAGCCCAAAAGTGAGGAGAGACTAAGCCTTGCTTAAATTAAATACAGCACCTTTAACAATAGTTAATCTTACCACCTCGGATTGTCTAGGGTAGTGCTTTTAAATATTAAAACAGCACCTGTTTCCACATCAACATTACTCATTGAATCAGAGAATTTACAGTCCAGAAGGAGGCCATTCAGCCCATCGAATCTGCCCCGGCCCATGGAAAGAGCACCCTGTCACAATATACATCTATGTATATGATGGAGTGCAGACAGGCAGTGATTGACACACAGGATGACCAGTGAGCCCACAGAACACAGCAGCCAATCACCAGACAGGACACCTAGTAACCCTACCTAACCTCTTTGGACACTAAGGGGTAATTTATCATGGCCAATCCACCTAACCTGCACATCTTTGGGCTGTGGGAGGAAACGGGAGCACCCAGAGGAAACCCACGACCACAGGGGAGAACGTGCAGACTCCGCACAGACAGTGACCCAAACCGGGAATCGAACATGGGACCTTGGAACTGTGGAGCAACAGTGCTAACCACTGTACTACCGTGCCACCCATCATTCCAGCTTTTCCTTGGAGACAGTTACAGCAGTGATACTAACATGAGAAACAGGAGCAGAAGTAGGCCATTCAGCCCCTCAAGACCGCTCTGCCATTCAATTAGGTCACGGCTGATACTGGGGTGTTAAATCATGACACATTTGCTGAGCCAGACTTTGGTCTCCACAGATTAAACGTGATTGCTGTGGGGCTGGATTCTCCATTTCAGGAACTATGTCCCCACGCCATCGTGAAAACTCTGGTCTTTTATGCCATAAAAACTGTCATCGAAAGGCCACAGGGCAGGGGGCTAGCAGTCAGCTGCAGTGGAGCTCGCAGCTCCAGCTGCCGATCCGGCCTCCCGCACTTCTGGGTCCACAGGCCGCGCTTGCGCACAGTGGCGGCCTCTAGTGGCTGCGCCGTGCTCCACGGTGGACTCAGATCTTGGGCAGGACCGCGCAAATAGTGCATCCGATCGGCCGCGTGCCCGACCCGGACCGCCCGCTCAAAAATACCCCGGTCCAGTATGAGGCCCCCCCCCCAGCCCTCCGATCGGCCCGCCGCCGACCATGAGTCAGTATCACGCGAGTATCCCGAATGGCAGCACCATGAGTGGTCCACGCCATCGGGATTTTGGCCGGTCGGGGGGGGAGAGAATAGCAGGGCGGGCCTCAGGCCATGGCCGCAGGTACGCGGCGCTGGGCCGGAGTGTCGAGGAACCATCGCCAGTCCCGAATCCATGCGTGGAACTGGATTCTCCGCCCTGGCACTGGACGCAATTTCAACGTCGGGGTATGGATAATCCAGCCCAAGGTTTCCGGTTTACCCCATTTTACAGCATTTTATTATCTGTCCCGTTTCCCAGCTGAATGACGGGAAGGACAGGGGGGGGGGGACAGGGGTGGGGAGGTGGCCAGTGAACCACTTTGTGACGTTTGATACCAATGTTAAGCTGAAAGTAGTCTTGCCTGCTGTAAGACAAGGTGCTCCAAACTCTCGGGCGGCACTACCAAAATGGTGCCTCGGCCATAATAAGCTGCATAATTTTCCAATTTACTTCCTGACCTTGACTGTTAGCATCTGCACAGACTGCCAGTCCCGACAGTGTTAACAGGCTTCAACTACGTTTCATAATCTTTGCTTGTGGCCAACTGGTGGATAATTTATGAAGTTACTTAATGCAATTTTTATGCACCTCAAGCAAAGCGTAATTATTTTGATATCACTAAGTCATCATAATCATTCTGCAATAAATGCTGTTTACATTATCACATTTCTAATATCGCAGCACTATTTTACTGGAAAAAAAATTGTTCTTTTCAAATGAAGGTTCTAATGAGTCTATTATTTGCACTTCCGCGCTCTGAATGTACAACAGCCAAGAGTCATTCTACTTCATTGCAGAAAGGATCCAAAATTGGAAACATGTACTTGTGATGCATCTTTGAAGCCAAAATGCAAAGTGAAAAAAAAGCTAATTAGAACCATTAAAGAACGTCAAATACAGCAATATATTAATGCATCCCAAGCAATCCCAAAGCAATCAATTCAGATTGAAACAGGTCCATTGCAAAGCACCGAAAGTGGAAAAAATTGCCTTATCTGCACTATTATGTGATAATTTATTTAATGAATAATCTCTCTATTTTAAGACCGAGCTTTGTAATTGCTCCACATTTGTACTGTGGGTCTGAAGGAATGGGGAGGTGGTCAGTGCTCTGGCGAACAGCATTTCTCCAGTCGCTTGGCTTAACAATTAAAATCAGTTCATAAAACTCCAGTGAAATGACTTTAAGACCTGAGGGGTTGAAAGCATTGGAGTTTAGGGTGTCAGAGAAATTCAGTAACCTTTGGAAGTCACAAGACTGCAGCAACAGACTGGTTAGTTATTTGTCTTGGACTGTTTGTTAGGATGTCGAACCTATATCAGAAGCCTATAATAGAAGTTACTGAAGTATACTCAATTAATAACACTATATACCCAAGATAAACTGGACTTTATTTTGTGCAGTATTTGTTTGTATGGGTGTTAACATAAACATAGATATATAATTTATGGTGCAGAAGGAGGCCATTCAGCCCATCAAGTCTGCACCAGCCCTTGGAAAGAGCATCCCACTTAAGCCCACACCTCTGCCCCATACCCGTAACCCAGTAACCCCACCCAACCCCTTTGGACACTAAGGGTAATTTAGCATATCCAATCCACCCAAACTGCACGCCTCTGGACTGTGGGATGAAACTGGAGGCCCAGAGGAAACCCACGCAGATACAAGGAGAACGTGCAGACTCCGCACCGACAGTGACCCAAGCCGGAAAGGGAACCTAGGACCCTGGAGCTGTGAAGCGACAGTGCTAACCACTGTGCTACCATGCCACCCATGGTAACACAGTTGAAAGTAGTCCATTGAGAACAGTCCACTGAAAGTATCAGCGTATTAATTAGGATACTGATGGAAGGACTAACCTGCAAATAGCAGTAAATTCATACAGGTTATGGCAACATAATGTTTATGTCACAAAGAACAAAGAAAAGTACAGCACAGGAACAGGCACTTCGGCCCTCCAAGCCTGTGCCGACCTTTCTGCCCATATAAACTAAAACCTTCGACACTTCCGGGGTCCGTATCCATCTATTCCCATCCTATTCATGTATTTGTCAAGATGCCCCTGAAACATCACTATCGTCCGTGATTCCACCACCTTCTCCGGCAGTGGGTTCCAGGCACCCACTACCCTCTGTGTAAAACACTTGCCTCGTACATGTCCTCTAAACCTTGCCCCTCGCACCTTAAACCTATGCCCCCTAGTAATTGACCCCTTACCCTGGGAAAAAGCCTCTGACTATCCACTCTGTCTATGCCCCTCATAATTTTGTAGACTTCTATCAGGTCGCCCCTCAACCTCTGTCGTTCCAGTGAGAACAAACCGAGTTTATTCAACCTCTCCTCATAGCTAATGCCCTCCATACCAGGCAACATCCTGGTAAATCTCTTCTGCAACCTCCCTAAAGCCTCCACATCCTTCTGGTAGTGTGGCGACCAGAATTGAACACTATACTCCAAATGTGGCCTAACTAAGGTTCTATACAGCTGCAACATGACTTGCCAATTCTTATACTCAATGACCCGGCCAATGAAGGCAAGCATGCCGTATGTCTTCTTGACTACCTTCTCCACCTGTGTTGCCCCTTTCAGTGACCTGTGGACCTGTGCACCTAGATCTCTCTGACTGTCAATACACTTGAGGGTTCTACCATTCACTGTATATTCTCTACCTGCATTAGACCTTCCAAAATGCATTACCTCACATTTGTCCAGATTAAACTCCATCTGCCATCTCTCCGCCCAAGTCTCCAAACGATCAAAATTCTGCTGTATCCTCTGACAATCCTCATCGCTATCCGCAATTCCACCAACCTTTGTGTCGTCTGCAAACGTACCAATCAGACCAGTTACATTTTCAGCACCCTTCCATCGCTACTCTCTGCCTTCTATGACCTCGCCAATTCTATATCCATCTTGCCAGCTCACCCCTGATCGCGTGTGACGTCACCTTTTGTACCAGTCTGCCATGAGGGACCTTGTCAAAGGCCTTACTGGAGTCCATATAGACAACATCCACTGCCCTGCCTGCATAAATCACCTTTGTGACCTCCTTGAAAAACTCTATCAAGTTAGTGAGACACGATCTCCCATTCACAAATACGTGCTGCCTCTCGCTAATATGCCCATTTGCTTCCAAATGGGAGTAGATCCTGTCTCAAAGAATTTTCTCCAGTAATTTCCCTACCACTGACGTAAGGCTCACCGGCCTGTAGTTCCCTTGATTATCCTTGCTACCCTTCTTAAACAAAGGAACAACATTGGCTATTCTCCAGTCCGCCGGGACATCACCTGTAGACAGTAAGGATTCAAAATTTCTGTCAAGGCCTCAGCAATTTCCTCTCTAGCCTCCTTCAGTATTCTGGGGTCTATCCCATCAGGCCCTGGCGACTTATCTACCTTAATATTTTTCAAGGTGCCCAACACCTCATCTTTTTGGATCTCAATGTGACCCAGGCTATCTACACACCCTTCTCCAGACTCAACATCCACCAATTCCTTCTCTTTGGTGAATACTGATTCAAAGTATTCATTCAGTACCTCACCCATTCCCTCGCCTGTCCTTCAGTGGGCCAACCCTTTCCCTTGCTTTTTATTTACGTGTAAAAAGCCTTGGGATTTTCCTTAACCCTATTTGCCAATGACTTTTTGTGACCCCTTATAGCCCTCCTGACTCCTTGCTTTAGTTCCTTCCTACTTTCCTTATATTCCACACAGGGTTTGTCTGTTCCCAGCCCTCTAGCCCTGACAAATGCCTCTTTTTTCTTTTTGACGAGGCCTACAATATCTCTGGTTATCCAAGGTCACCGAAATATGCCGTATTTATCCTTCTTCCGCACGGGAACATGCCGGTCCTGAATTCCTTTCAACTGACACTTGAAAGCCTCCCACATGTCAGATGTTGATTTACCCTCAAACATCCGCCCCCAATCTAGGTTCTTCGGTTCCTGCCTAATATTGTTATAATTAGCCTTACCCCAATTTAGCACATTCACCCTACGACCACTCTTATCCTTGTCCACCAGCACTTTAAAACTTGATGAATTGTGGTCACTGTTCCCGAAATGCTCCCCTACTGAAACTTCTACCGCCTGAAATGAAATGAAAATCACTTATTGTCACGAGTAGGCTTCAAATATAGTTACTGTGAAAAGCCCCTAGTCGCCACATTCGGGCGCCTGTTTGGGGAGGTTGTTACGGGAATCGAACCGTGCTGCTGGACTGCTTGGTCTGCTTCCAAAGCCAGCGATTTAGCCCTGTGCTAAACAGCTGGGCCGGGCTTATTCCCCAATACCAGGTCCAGTATAGCCCCTTCCCTCGTTGGATTATCTACATATTATTTTAAGAAGCCCTCCTGGATGCTCCTTACAAACTCTGCCCCATCTAAGCCCCTAGCACTAAGTGAGTCCCAGTCAATATTGGGGAAGTTAAAGTCTCCCATCACAACAACCCTGTTACTTTTATTCATTTCCAAAATGTGTTTACCTATCTGCTCCTCTATCTCCTTCTGGCTGTTGGGAGGTCTGTTGTAAACCCCCAACATTGTGACTGCATCCTTCTTATTCCTGATCTCTACCCATAAAGCCTCGCTGCCCTCTGAGGTGTCCTCCCGTAGTACAGCTGTGATATTCTCCTGAACCAGTAGCTCAACTCCGCCACCCCTTTTACATCTCCCTCTATCCCGGCTGAAACATCTAAATCCTGGAACGTTTAGCTGCCAATCCTGTCCTTCCCTCAACCAGGTCTCTGTAATGGCAACAACATTGCCACTCCAAGTCCTAATCCAAGCTCTAAGTTCATCTGCGTTACCTGTTATATTTCTTGCATTATAACATATGCACTGCAGGCCACCAGACCCGCTGTTTTCAGCAACATCTCCCTGTCTGCTCTGCCTCAGAGCCATGCTGGTCCTATTCCCTAGTTCTCCCTCAATGCTTTCACCTTCTGACCTATTGCTCCGGTACCCACCCCACTGCCATACTAGTTTAAACCCACCCGTGTGACACTAGCAAACCTCGCGGCCAGGATATTTATGCCTCTATGGTTTAGATGCAACCCATCCTTCTTATACAGGTCACACCTGCCCCGGAAGAGCTCCCAGTGGTCCAGATGACAGAAACCCTCCCTCCTATACCAGCTGTTTAGCCACGTGTTTAGCTGCTCTATCATCCTATTTCTAGCCTCATTGGCATGTGGCACAGGGAGCAATCCCGAGATTACAACCCTAGAGGTCCTGTCTTTTAACTTTCTGCCCAGCTCCTTGAACTCCTGCTGCAGGACCTCATCCCCCTTCCTGTCTTTGTTGTTAGTACCAATATGTACAACAACCTCTGCCTTTTTGCCCTCCCCCTTCAGGATGCCCACTACCCATTCGGAGACATCCTGGACTCTGGCACCAGGGAGGCAACATACCATCCTGGAGTCTCTTTCACGTCCACAGAAGCGCCTATCTGTGCCCCTGACTATCGAGTCACCTATGACTATTGCTCTTATGCGCATTAACCATCCCTGCTAAACATCAGAGCCAGCCGTGGTGCCACGGCTCTGGCTGCTGCTGTTTTTCCCCTGATAGGCTATCCCCCCAGACAGTATCCAAAGGAGTATACCTGTTCGAGAGGGGGACAACCACAGGGGATTCTTGCAGTGACTGCCTGCCCCTACTGGTGGTCACCCATCTCTCTGCCTGCACTTTGGGTGTGACAACATCTCTATAACTCCTATCTATGACTCTTTCCGCCACCTACATGCTCCTAAGTGCATCCAATTGCTGCTCCAACCAAACCACACGGTCTGTGATGAGCTGCCATTGGTTGCACTTGCTGCAGATGTAATCGACCGGAATGCTGGAAGTGTCGCAGATCTGCCACATCTCACAGTTGGAGCACTGCACCCCGCTGAGTGACATTTAAGCACTAATTAATGAATTTAAAATAAACACTTGAATTATTGTTAGATTGAGTTACAATTAACTATATGGCTCTGACACTAGATTATTTTTACTGGAAGATTAAATGCTAAATACCGATCTCTGCCCTTAGGTTTAGTTACTCCACTATCCAGTAAATCACTTAGATCTTTTTGGCAATATTATTTTGTTTCCAAATTTAACATATTCCCAACCAGCCAATCAGGTCACAGCTTTGCTGTGATGTCACTTACAGTCCCTCCTCGCACACACACAATTTGAAAAGGTAATAAAAATTAAAATTAAAATCACTTACCTTCCCAGGATGATATCTGGTTCTCTCCCTGCAGAGTAAAAGTTACAGGCCAGAAGAAAGAAAACAAAATGGTAGGAAAAAAGCACCTTCTCCCACTCTGCACCGAATTACCTCACTGCACCAAATGACCAATTCCAATTCCCACTCTGGATGTGTCTCACTCACGCAGGCTGTGTCTCCTTCACCTGCGCAAAGTTACTGAACTGGCACTCTGAAGATGTGGGCTTACATCCTGGTAAGGCAGTGGGAAAATTTAATTTGGTTGTTGTACGGGGGCAACAAAAGGAAGCCACACTGAGTTATAGAGAAAAACAAAGCTTATATATTTTTTAAATAAATTTAGAGTACTCAAATAATTTTTTCCAATTAAGGGGCAATTTAGTATGGCCAATCCACCTAGCCTGCACATCTTTGGGTTGTGGGGCGAAACCCACGCAAACACGGGGAGAATGTGCAAACCCCACACGGACCGTGACCCAGAGCCGGTATCGAACCTGGGACCTTGGCATCGTGAGGCAGCAGGGCTAACTCACTGCGCCACCATGCTGCCCTAAAACTTATTTTATTTGACACATTAACTATTATATACAGTTGTCGTAGTTCCCTACCATGTCTTCTCTTGTTGGTGCCTGACTGGCCGACTATTTACACAAAGGCACATGAACTGTATTAAGGGTCCCCTCTGTGATGATATTATCTGCATACTCGTCTGCCATTGGGCCAGAACGTCGGCTTACCATTGGCCCTGGTCGGTCATGTGCCTCTCGACCGATTGGCCGAGAGGCTGAGTTAACCACGCCTCTATCAACGAGGTATAAATGCTCAGAAGCCTGACGATCGTCCCTTTCCACTGTAGACGATCGCCAGGCTGTGTTCTAGTTAATTAAAGCCTGACATTGGTAAATCACTCGCCTCACGTGCAATCGATGGTGCATCACCCGCCCCCTTATCGGGGGAGCTTGTATTCACCCCTAACCCGTGAAACCCCTGTGGGTTACAACATTTATTGAATTAAATAAACAGTGAATAAAGATCAAGTGCCAGTAATGGTGACCATGAAACAACTGGATGACCCTGAAAGTGTCCTCAAGGAAATCTCCTGCCCTTAATTGGTCTGATATAGATATGATTGTCTATATATGATTGCAGACCCACAGCAATCTGATTGACCCTTAAATGCTGTGTCAGTGGTCTAGCAAACCACACAATTGTCACAAAGCCGCTCATCACCACCCCGCTTCTCATGGGCAATAAAGACTTGCCAGCATTCCCCATGTCACACAAAAACACTGGAATGCAAACTTCAAAGTAAGCTGCACACTGACTTCAGAGTGCGTTTAACAGAACCAGCCTTTATTCATTACAAGTTGTCCAAGGAAGTTAATCCACCCAATGTTTAAAATAGGAGCAGATTGTACAATGAGGACATGCCTACAAAATTAACAAGAGCCGGCTAAATGCAGAGATTAGAAGATGTTTTCACTACAACATGATTGATATGTTGAATTAGGTTTCAAGGAAATCCAATTCGGGGGTAATTTTATCAGTCTGTGTTTGTCAGTGAAGCTCTTCCCTGAAAGCTGTGTTGCTCATCACCTTAAAACAGCTGGATAATTGCCAGGGGGAATAAGAGGATCCTAGATTGGAAAAAAAAAACCAATTGGAGATGTAGATGACAGGGATCAAATACTCTGTGGAGTCTCTGAAATGTCATCCGTGCAGTGTAACAGCTCAGAACGAATTGCGGATGTAACTTTAGACTGACGTATGGAGGACCGTTTTCAGTCTGTTGGACTGAAGGCAACAATGCTCACACATTTGTCTTGGAAGTGAATGCTTACGTTACGATACTCAACATCTTAACAAAAAGTAAGCGGGAACTTTGACACCTTATCAGATGTTAACTGATATGATTCAAATGTGCTGCTTCAACAAATGGAAAGAGATACTTGGGCTAGGGACATTGCATCTTGGTTTTGGTATGGAGCAGTAAATAGAAACCAAAATTAAATGGATAAAGTTGGCCATGCTTTACAAAATTGGAATTACTTGTCTTTGAATTCATTGACTGCATTGAAAGCTTTTCAACTCTAAACTCCAGCCACAAAAGGCGTGGAAACCTGGAGTGCAGAAAGTCAACAAGGTTTCTGCAATTCAGTGAAGTACATTAGTGCCATAAATGTATCTAATAATGGTGACAAAGGTGAACAATATGTACTGAGTGCCACAGAAAAGGAATGGAAAGTATCAAAATAAAATCCGCCTTCGATAGAAGTGTCACTACATTTCTTGACGCGAAAGACACTTTTTTTTCCAAAGGATCGGAACTGCCTGCTGAGTGTGAAAGTAAAGCTGTTTTTTACCAGTTGTCTCATACGGAGGTAGTTTGCACTATCTCTTATCATCTTCCTTTAAGTTACTGTTTATGAAACTGTTTAAATTATTCCGTGTCTCTGATATCTGTAACAGTCCTTCTGTTTTGCAGAAGTGTTTTTGAGTGCAAATAAATTAATGAAGTAACTTTTTTTTCCTTTCCAGTCAAGGCTGTTTTTCTGTCCAGGCACATTGACGGGACATCTGCACGATTACCAGTTCAGAGGAGAGTGAAGATGTCTATTGAATTGGGTGAGGGGCATTCAGCCAACACCTTTGAATCCCACTTGAACCTGTTGAATATTGGAAAATTAATCATTTAGACTGTTCATAACTCTGAGCTGAAGACCTGGCGACTGTATTTGTACTCCACCGAGGTGAAAGCAAATCACCTGCTCAACAGCCCATCCACCACCTTGAACCTCTAGTCCCTTCATTACCTGCGCACAGTGGCTGCAGTTGTACCGTTTACAACAATGGCGGGCTATCTGTGGCCAATTGAAGCTCTGACTGCAGCCTACCAGACATTGTGCAGCGCGGTAGCATAGTGGTTAGCACTGTTGCTTCACAGCGCGAGGGTCCAAGTTCGATTCCTGGTTTGGGTTACTACCTGTGCGGAGTTTGTACGTTCCCCCCGTGTCTGCGTAGGTTTCCTCCGGGTGCTCCGGTTTCCTCCCACTAGCCCTGAAAGACGTGCTTGTTGGGTGAATTGGACATTCTGAATTCTCCCTCAGTGTACTCGAACAGGCGCCGGATTGTGGCGACTAGGGGCTTTTCACAGTAACTTCATTGCAGTGTTAGTGTAAGCCTACTTGTGACAATAAAGATTATTATTATTATTATTATTATTATTTTGTTGACGGTTGTTCACATGCAAGGCTGCCACCTTCCACTGATTTCCGTAGTTTTTCTGTTCCTACCGGTATGGCTGGAGTGATCTGCAGGTACAAACACGGGCGAGTGAAGTGGGACAGGTGCTGATTGCTCACAACATTGACTGCAACAGCTCTGCTTCCAAAGTGAAATTTTTATTTTGTTTTAACCACTTGAAGTTGATGATAGTTCTATTATTTTATAAATGATTAAGCATTTTCAAAAACTGGTTATCAAATATTTGGCGTGCTCTAAATGTATTTGACCTTATTCATGGAGTCAAGGTTAGTGAACAAGCTCTGATTGAAACCTTGCGGCCCATTGAGATGAAGGCGGGCCACTCACTGGCCTAGGCTGCCCATCACTGGTTTACAACATGTACCATGGCAACTCACCAAAGTTTCTTCGACAGCACTTCTACCAGCTGGAAGGACAGATGGGAACATTTCCAAGCTCTCCGCCAAGTTACACACGATCCTAACTGGGAAGTTAGGATGATATTTAGCCAAGATCCTGAAATTCCCAACCTAACATCACCCATGGGAGCCCTGGCTCACTCAGGCTGCAGCGGTTCAAATAGCTGGCTCACCACCATCTTCTTAAGGGTAACCAGGAATGGGTCTTTCCAAAGCGCACACTGACACAGCCATCTACAACAATGCTACGCAACTGGTGCACTGTCACCCCTATGCTGCTGCAGAGAATTGTCATGCAGAACTCTTTGGAATCAGTGAAGATCTTTGGGGACAGAAAGTGTTTTCCTTTTTTCCCTCCACGAGGCACCTCCTGATCCAGAAGAGGAGTCTTTGAGTTGCGGTGAGTATTTGAAATGGCAAAGCGTAGAAGGATACGGGCCAACTGCTGGAAAATGGGCTGAGAGCAGATGGGTGCTTGAAGGCCAGCACAGACATGATGTGCCGAATGGTCTCATTCGGTGCTGACAAAGTTGTTTATGGAGGCACGAGGACGATTTTAAGTCTTGCGGCCCATTGAGATGAAGGCGGGCCACTCATGTCTCTTTCTTTGGCTTGGGGGGGGGGTGGGGGGGGGCTTCATAGAATTTACAGTGCAGAAGGAGGCCATTCAGCCCATCATGTCTGCACTGACTCTTGGAAAGAGCACCCTACTTAAGCCCATGCCTCCACCCTATCGCCATAACCCAGTAACTCCACCTCACCTTTTTGGACACGAAGGGCAATTTAGCATGGCCAATCCACCTAACCTGCACGTCTTTGGACTGTGGGAGGAAACCCACGCAGACACGGGGAGAACGTACAAACTCCACACAGACAATGACCCAAGCCGGGAATCGAACCTGGGACCCTGGGGCAACAGCGCTAACCAATGTGCTACCGTGCTGTCCGAGGTCTGTGCACCAATCACTTATCAGCCATTATTCCTGGCTTTTTAATTTAGAGCCCACGCTGTTGTGTTCACTTTTCAACCCGGTAATGGTAAAGATTGAAGCCTAATATTCGGTTGGTCAGAATGGTTATGTTTTGTCCTGTGGTGATGATTGGTTGAAGAATGATGGAGGTGTCAGTCATGAAGCCTGTAAACAGTGACCCAGCAATTTCCTCCTCCCCTGTGTCTCTGGAGCAGCTTAATTGACAGATCTTCGTTTGGGGGCCTGGTGATTTGGCAATGCCTGCAAGGCCCTTTCCTGCAATATTCAGTTCAACTTGTGTCTTTTCATGCTCCTGTGCAATTCTGCTCGCGTAAGTAAATTTTGTCTCTTCATTTTCAACTGGAATGTCACCACCCGACAGTTTGATATTTACTGGCTTTTCCGAGCGGATGAGAGTGTGATGGTTGGCACGTGCGATCCTTGGTGTTTAGTTCTATGGAAAAAATATATTGTTAGTTTGAGTTCAGAAGAAGACACGGGTTATCATCTGGGGAACTGTCTCTTTGTTATGAACACATGAAATAAAACTGCTGAAGGAAACATACAACCAGGAGCAGTTAAATCTCTCTTAAAAATATTAACACTGCCAGGGCAGTGTCTGTGTGGATTTTTGTTGTGCCATGGAATGTCAACGTGAGAAATATGTTCGTTTAGGTGGCCCAGTGACAGAGTGCATTAATATTCAATAATGCTCGGTCAAGTGGGAGGAATAACCGTGAAGAAATGGTTGATCATTCTCAGCCATTTCTGCACATTCAAATAGGCTGCAGTGTTTGCTTACATTAAAATGTGACTGTCCTTCAGAACTGCTCCACTGGTTGTGAAGCATTTTGGTTTACCCTGAGGACAGAAAAGGCACTATATCAATGCAAATACATTCCTTAAGTGCTGCTTTGAACTTGGTGCAAATTGGATTGAGTCCCTGGCAGCTCAGTGTGAAGGCCTTGCCATCCTGTATCTGTCTGATCTTTACCCAGCTCATCGACAGAGCTGCGACTGCTCTATCGCGTCACGCAGAGCTTCAGTTCCCTACGTAGAAGGTTAAATCTACCATCAGATAATCCGGGTGCGTGAGTTTTAGATGCTTCACGTAAGCTTCACGTGGCAGCACGGTAGCATTGTGGATAGCACAATCGCTTCACAGCTCCAGGGTCCCAGGTTCGATTCCAGCTTTGGTCACTGTCTGTGTGGAGTCTGCACATCCTCCCCGCGTGTGCGTGGGTTTCCTCCGGGTGCTCCGGTTTCCTCCCACAGTCCAAAGATGTGCAAGTTAGGTGGATTGGACATGATAAATTGCCCTTAGTGTCCAAAATTGCCCTCAGTGTTGGGTGGGGTTACTGGGTTATGGGGACAGGGTGGAGGTGTTAACCTTGGGTAGGGTGCTCTTTCCAGGAGCCGGTGCAGACTCGATGGGCCGAATGGCCTCCTTCTGTACTGTAAATTCTATGAAAGAACTAAATGTTTGGGCCTCAAAAGTCCACAAGAGATCTATCAATCGCCTCTCGTAGTGCTGGTGGACGCCCAATGGCAAACCAGATAAATTGATATTGTACCTATTTGGATTATGAGACAAATCAATCTTGGTTTACAACAGTTCTATTCCCCCTTCTGAAATTTAAATACATGGAAATGTTGTATCTAAGAATGTACAGTTTACCTTGCTCACTTCACTGAGATAAGCAAAATATCCCATTGCATGCTGTAAAATCACAAGGTGCATATAGATTAAGGAGACCCACGGGCCCATCTCACACCAAACCCATAATGCCCACCCCCCACCCCCCGCCCCACATGCCAGAGTTGCACAGAGTTGCCCACGAAATCTGATTAAAACATCCCCTCACCCTCAACAACACAAAATACAGCAAGGATGCTGGGAAGTAGCAGTCTGAGAGGCAGCAGAGACACCAAAAACTGCAGCAAGGGACAGGAGCGGCGAACAAGCGGATCGGCAGACCCGCGAGGCAAGGGACCCCCGCCATTCCCGAGAGAGGGAGACCAGCGACCCGGAAAACGAGGTCCCCCCCCACCACTGCCAGGTGATGGATGGAGGACCTTCCTCACCAGGGGACTGAAGGAGATGAAAGACAATATTAAGGCCAAAATAAAAACGGCGGTCAAGGTGGCGGTGGGGGCGCTGGCCACCATGCAGGTGGCCCTCGAAAATATGGAAAAGAAACTGGAGACCCAGGGAAGCTCAATAAAGGAGCTGCAGAAATCCTCGCTGGACCAGAGCGACCGAATCGTCACCCTGGAGGCCGAAATCAAGGGGTTGGTGGCGACCCAGGGGAGCCTGAACGGGAAGGTGGAGTACCAAGAAAATTGTTCGAGACGACAAAATAGCAGAACAGTGGGCCTGCCAAAAGGGCCTGCAGGGACCGGACTGACTACTCAGCCCAAATGCTGGGTAATCTAGTGGGGAGAGAGACAGCTTCGCTAAGCCGCCAAGATCGACAGGGCCCACAGGTCGCTCCGGCCGAAACCCAAGGCGGTGAAGCAGCCGAGAGCAGTGTTTGTCAAGCTGTAGATACCGTGAATGGGAAAGGATCCTTCGCTGGGCTAGACAGACGAAAGCTTGCAGCTGGGAGGGACACAAGATCAGAGTCCTGTCATGTGAGAGTGCCTTTAAGAAATGGGTGTTTATAAATGGGTGTGTATATAAGTATCTGTAGTGAGAGTACCTTTAAGAAATGGGTGTTTATTACTGCAGTGATGTCAGAGAGTGGGTGGAGCTGGGCTGTCTGTCAGCTTTTTACTTTTGTTTTAGGCTGTTTGCTGCAGGGTGTGTTTTAGTTTCGTTTTCAGAGCTGGATAGCTGCAGTCACAGCCAGAAGGGGTATTAGAGTCTCTCTCTGCAATCTAAAGAATGTAAATCGATCCTTTGATGATTTAAAACTGATAACTGCTCGCAGTAGTGACTTTAACCTGATGTGCTTTTGTTTAAAGGTTGTTTTTAAGTCTTATGGATGTTAAAAGGGCAGCTTAAGGATTACATAGTGTTATAGTCTTTGGGGGTTGTATTTAAATTAATGGTTGCTAAGATGTTCACTGCTTGTTTTAAAAAGGTGAACTTGAATTCATAGAATAAACATTGTTATGCTTAAAAAAATACTTTTCCATTTCTGCTGTACCACACCTGTAGAGTGGGCCGTGTGCTCCCCATACCACAATCTATTAAAAGTTGTGGGTCAGGTGAACTCCATGATACACTTTGGGGTTCTCTAAACCCTGGCCCATAACAGTCTATCAGGACATTGGGGCAAACGTGGTAAGGCGCCAGGCGGATTTTAACAGGGTGAAGTCGGCCCTGTACAGGAACAATATCAAAATCGGGATGCTGCACCCAGCCAGGCTCTAGGTCACATACCAGGGCAGGGAACATTACGTTCTGATCAGCCGTGCCCTGGACGGAGCACGGGTGGTCCTGGTGAACGTGTACATGCCCAACGGGGATGACATGGAATTTGGAAAGAAAACCATGGCGGAAATCCTGACATGGACACCCAGAGACGAATCATGGGGGGATGGATGAATCCTGCTGCTGGCAAGGTCACGGCGCCCAGGAAGAAGCGGCTGGCAGTCTGGAGAATCCCGGTCATGGGGCCAGATTCTCCATTTCTCAGTCTAAGGGCGGCATTCACCGTTCCCCAATGCCGATTTCAGAATCGGCGATCAGGTGGAGAATCCCTTCCCATGCCGAAATTGGGGGCGCCGCCTATTTGACACAGGTTCTTCCGCTCCCTCCGAAATGGCGTAGTCGCAGAGCACACTGCACGCCATGGGGACGCCTCTGCGCGTCACTTGAACGCCCTCCCCCCGATGCCCTGCCTCCGATGGGCCAAGTTCCCGACCGCGTGGTTGACGTGTGGTCTCAGCGGCTGGGAAACCCGGCGTGGTGGCTGCGGACTGTGTCCAGCACCGCTACAATCGGGTGGGAGCTTCTCCGAGTGCTGGGGGGACTGGTGAAGAGGGGCACTATCTGGCAGGGCGGGTCCACGCGCAGCCGGCACCGCGTATTACGGCACGACCGCTGCAGGTCATCACCGTGTGCATGCACAGCCACGGACCTGGCCATTCTCCAGCTGTTTTTAATCGTGGGAGCCGGGAGTTTCACGAAACGCGGCCTATGGACCGGTGAGGGATCGGTGCCAATTTTCTTGACGTAAAACACCATAAATCCTCTGCACTTTGGCTCAAAAACGGTGAATCCAGCCCTAAGTGTTGACACCAATGGAGAATCTGTAAATATTCACGTCAGACAAATTGGCGCCAAACCCGCACCGATTCTGTTACCAGTGAGCAGCTAGTACCGGCGGTATGTGGAACACCATCAAGACCTATGAAACCGGCTGCGGTAATGGTGTGTGCCCATCCACTCCAACCTCACAGCCCACCTCCTGGCAGAAGTCCCCCCGGCCAGCGGCATGACTATCGGCGAAGTATGGCGGTGCTGGACACTGTCTGTACGCCCTACCATATGTGATTATGCGTGGCATGTTTCTCATTGACGCCGCTTTTGGGGAGGCGTAGCACTGCGTTTCACCGTCAAACCGGCCCCTGCCACGATTTCAGCACCGGCTAATGGAGAATGCCGTCCATGGAGTTTCTTCATCCGGGATGCTCCAGTCCTCAGCTGTGGAGACACAAAGATTGTATCATAGAATTTACAGTGCAGAAGGAGGCCATTCGGCCCATCGAGTCTGCACCGGCTCCCTGAAAGAGCACCCTACCCAAGCCCACACCTCCGCCCTATCCCCATAACCCAGTAACCCCACTCAACACTGAGTGCAATTTCGGTTTTCCTGCAGCCATTGCCCTCAATATGAATCAATAGACTCTGACATTAGCATGGTGCCGGTCAACCATGACACCAGAGGCTTTGAAGGACACCTGTGCAGACAGTGAAAGGAGTATTGCAGCAGAATAAGTGCAGTGTAACAACAGCTCGCTGAATTTCACAGTCAGTGTTAACAATACAGTCAGCAGCCCCCTTGAGTGCAATTTGCCTTTTATTCCGTTTTCTAACAGAAAGCCATAATCTGTAAAAGGCCTGGTGGAGTGACAGTAGCTCTGAAGTCACACAGCAGCTGTGGCACCATGTGCTGTTTTTTACAAAGTGTGCTTTTTCCTGCACTGAAACTGCAGCTGTAGATTCAGAGGGACCGCGGTTTTAAGCGTCACAGGCTAGATTCATCTTTAAAATTTGTGCAATGCAACCAGCGAGGATCACAAACTGCTTGCTGCCTTCCCTGGGCCATTGCTACGTGTGCCGGCATCAGAGTGTGGGTGGCACGGTAGCCCAGTGGTCGGCACTGTTGCTTTACCGTGCCAGGCTCCCACGTTCGATTCCCGGCTTGGGTCTGCACGGTATCCCCGTGTCTGCATGGGTTTCCTCCGGGTGCTCCGGTTTCCTCCTACAAGTCCCGAAAGATGTGCTTGTTAGGTGAATTGGACATTCTGAATTCTCCCTCAGTGTACCCGAACAGGCGCCGGGGTGTGGCGACAAGGGGATTTTCACAGTGACTTCATTGCGGTGTTAATGTAAGCCTAGTTGTGACACTAATAAAGATTATGATGGTTACTGAAAAGGTAGAAAATGCCACTCAGGATTCTTGCCAATTTCTTGCTATTTTTCCCCTTTATTTCAGTGCCAAATGGCAACAACATCAGTGTAACATTAGCAATGGCCACCACCAAGCCCAAATGGACGGAGCGCCAATTGTTGCATGGGACAGTGTGGCGATTCACAAGTTACGCATCTCCCACTCATGTTATTTCCTCCCTGTTGCCTCCAGACCTGGAAAATAAGCTGGAAATTCGCGAGCTCTGATATTAAACAAAAAAGCATTCCAGCTATTGTGTGGAATGACAACAGAAAGTTACACAGACGGAAGAAACACACACTGCAATCAAACAATAATTGCATTTGGTTGATTGAAATTGCTTTTATTTTTGCTCTTCAGGCATTGGCCACATCGAAGCAGAGTTACTGGGTCACCTGAGCTGCTGCCTGTCTCCTGAGAAATATTCAATATTACAGACGTGACTAGTGTGAGTGGGCGGTAGGTGGAGAGAAGTTTAATTTTGATAAACGCAAATTACTGTGGATGCTGGGATCTGAAACAAAAACAGAAAATTCTGGTCAATCTCAGGAGGTCCTCCAGCGTCTGTGGAGAGAGAATGTTTCGAGTCTGGATGACTCTTTGTCAAAGCTGGAGGAACTGGAAATGGGGTCAGATTTATACTGTAGTGGGGGGAGTGGTGGGGGGGGGGGGGGAGCGGTGGGGCTGGAGAATGGTGAGTACTGTGTCAAAGGACAAGCTGAACAGGAAACAGGTGGCCTGAGTGGGGTGGGGGAGGGTGAGGGGGTTGGCGGGGGGAATAAAGGTGAGGGAATAACAGACTAATGGAAGAAATGAAAATAAATTGATAGGACGCAACATGGGGTGAAGGTGAGGGAGAGAGTTCACAGTCCGAAGTTGTTAACTCAATGTTAAGCCCGGAAGGCTGTAACGTGTCTAATCGGAAGATGAGGTGCTGTCCCTCCAGTTTGCGCTGGGCTTCACTGGAACATCGCAGCAGGCCAGGACGGGACAGTGTGGTTGAGAGCAGACGGGGATTGGTGGAAAAAGGCGGCCAACAACAGACAAGGTGGGGGGGGGGGTCCTATGGCGGGGAGGGGGGTTGGGGGGGGGGGGGGGGGGGGGGGGGGGGGGGATGTACTGCAAAGCGGTCACCCAGTCTGCATTTACTCTCTCCAATGTAGTGCAGACCGCATTAGGAGCAGCAAATTCAATAGACCAGATTGAAGGAGGTGCATGTGAAATGCTGTCTCACCTGGAAAAGATGTTTCGGGCCTTGGATGGCAAGCAGGGAGAAGGTAAGGGGGCAGGTGTTACACCTTCTGTGATTGCATGGGATGGTGCCATGGGAAGAGGGTGAAGTGTTGTGGGGTAATAGAGGAGTGTGCCACAGTATCCCAGAGGGAACATCCCTGTGAAATGTAGACGGGGGAGTGAGGGGGAAGATGGTGGAATCAAGCTGGCATTGGCAGAACTAGCGGAGGATGACCCTTTGAAAGCGGGGGCTGGTGGGGTGAAAAGTGAGGACAAGGGGGGTCCCTATCCTGGTTCTGAGAGGGAGGAAAGGGGGTGAGAGCAGAAATGCGGGAGATGGGTCAGACACGGCTGAGAGTCCTGTCAATCACAGTGGATGCTAAACCACGATTAAGGAAGAATGAAGACATGTCGGCAGCAACATTTTGGAATATGGCATCATCGGAACAGATGTGATTGAGGTAAAGGAACTGGGACAATGAGATGGAGTCCTTATAGGATGTGGGGTGTGAAGAGCTGTAGCCGAGATAGCTGTGGGAGTCAATGGTTTGTAATGAATATTAGTGGACAGTCTATCCCCAAAAATGGAGAAAAAGAGGTCAAGAAAGGGAAGTGTTGGAAATGGACCATGTGAAGGTGATAGGTGTGTGGAAATTAGAAGCAAAATTGTTAAATTAGTCCAGGTCCAGATGGGAACATGAAGTGGCACCGAAGCAGTTGTCGATGTACCGATAAAAGAGTTGTGGGATGGAGCCTGAGTAGGACTGGAACAAGGAATGTTGCACATACCCCATAAAGAGACAGGCAAAACTGGGACCCATGCGGGTATCCATAGCCACACCTTTGATTTAGAGGCAGTGCGACAAGTTAAAGGAGTTTAATTATGATGTGTGTTTGTGTAAAACGGGCAGATGTTTCTACATTTTTCCCAAACTTTATCCCTGTTAACTTCAAGAGCACTTTGGTTTTCTATGTGAGTGATACGATTGGACAAAGTCAAGTTTACTCCGTGCACTGTCATCAAACTCAAGTGGGGCCTAATTAATCATGAAAGTGACAGCAGAAAATGGGAAGGGGACCATTTTAATATAAACTGCCCCAACTGCAAAGTTGCCCGCTTGATTTCACTTCCCATTTTGTCTACCATGGAAACTGGGCAGCCAACTCAATCCGATTGGGGCGACACGGTGACACAGTGGTTAGCACTGCTGCCTCACAGCTCCCGGGACCCGGGTTCGATTCCGACCTCGGGTGACTTTCCGTGTGGCGTTTGTACGTTCTCTCCGTGTCTGTGTGGGTTTCCTCCGGTTTTTACATTGTTCCCAAACTTTATCCCAACAGATGGAGGGTGAGAAGGTAAAATCAAACACTAGTGTTTTGTGCTTAAACAAAGGAGATTAAATTGGGATGAGAGAAGAACTAGCTAAGGAAGACTGGGAGCAAAGACTTTGTGGTGGAACAGTTGAGGAACAGTGGAGAACCTTCCATGTGATTTTTCACAGTGCTCAGCAAAGGTTTATACCAACAAAAACGAAGGACGGTAGAAAGAGGGAAAATCGACCGTGGATATCGAAGGAAATAAGGGAGAGTATCAAATTGAAGGAAAAAGCATACAAAGTGGCAAAGGTTGGTGGGAGACTAGAGGACTGGGAAATCTTTAAGGGGCAATAGAAAGCTACTAAAAAAGCTATAAAGAAGAGTAAGATAGATTATGAGAGTAAACTTGCTTAAAATATAAAAACAGATAGTAAAAGCTTCTACAAACATATAAAACAAAAAAGAGTGGCTAAGGTAAATATTGGCCCTTTAGAGGATGAGAAGGGAGTTTTAATAATAGGAGATGAGGAAATGGCTGAGGAACTGAACAGGTTTTTTGGGTCGGTCTTCACAGTGGAAGACACAAATAACATGCCAGTGACTGATAGAAATGAGGCTATGACAGGTGAAGACCTTGAGAGGATTGTTATCACTAAGGCGGTAGTGATGGGCAAGCTAATGGGGCTAAAGGTAGACAAGTCTCCTGGCCCTGATGGAATGCATCCCAGAGTGCTAAAAGAGATGGCTAGGGAAATTGCAAATGCACCAGTGATAATTTACCAAAATTCACTAGACTCTGGGGTGGTCCCGGTGGATTGGAAATTAGTAAATGTGACACCACTGTTTAAAAAAGGAAGTAGGCAGAGAGTGGGTAATTATCGGCCAGTGAGCTTAACTTCAGTAGTAGGGAAGATGTTGGAATCTATCATCAAGGAAGAAATAGCGAGGCATCTGAATAAAAATTGGGCAGACGCAGCATGGGCTCATAAAGGGCAGGTCGTGCCTAACTAATTTGCTGGAATTTTTTGAGGACATTACCAGTGCGGTAGATAACAGTGAGCCAATGGATGTGGTATATCTGGATTTCCAGAAAGCCTTTGACAAGGTGCCACACAAAATGTTGCTGCATGAGATAAAGATGCATGGCATTAAGGGTAAAGTAGTAGCATGGAAAGAGGATTGGTTAATTAATAGAAAGCAAAGAGTGGGGATTAATGGGTGTTTCTCTGGTTGGCAATCAGTAGCTAGTGGTGTCCCTCAGGGATCAGTGTTGGGCCCACAATTGTTCACAATTTACATAGAAGATTTGGAGTTGGGGACCAAGGGCAATGTGTCCAAGTTTGCAGATGACACTAAGATGAGTGGTAAAGCAAAAAGTGCAGAGGATACCGGAAGTCTGCAGAGGGATTTGGATGGATTAAGTGAATGGGCTAGGGTCTGGCAGATGGAATACAATGTTGACAAATGTGAGGTTATTCATTTTGGTACGAATAACAGCAAACGGGATTTCTATTTAAATGATAAAATATTAAAACATGCTGCTGTTCAGAGAGACATGGGTGTGCTAGTGTATGAGTTGCAAAAAGTTGGTTTACAGGTGCAACAGGTGATTATGAAGGTGAATGGAATTTTGTCCTTCATTGCTAGAGGGATGGAGTTTAAGATGAAGGAGGTTATGCTGCAATTGTATAAGGTGTCAGTGAGGCCACACCTGGAGTATTGTGTTCAGTTTTGGTCTCCTTACTTGAGAAAGGATGTACTGGCACTGGAGGATGTGCAGAGGAGATTCACTAGGTTAATCCCAGATCTGAAAGGGTTGGATTACGAGGAGAGGTTGAGTAGACTGGGACCGTACTCTTTGGAATTTAGAAGGATGAGAGGGGATCTTATAGAAACATATAAAATTATGAAGGGAATAGATAGGATAGATGCGGGCAGGTTGTTTCCACTGGCGGGTGAAAGCAGAACTAGGGGGCATAGCCTTAAAATAAGGGGAAGTAGATTTAGGACTGAGTTTAGGAGGAACTTCTTCACCCAAAGGGTTGTGAATCTATGGAATTCCTTGCCCTGTGAAGCAGTAGAGGCTCCTTCATTAAATGTTTTCAAGATAATGATAGATAGCTTTTTGAAGAATAAAGGAATAAAGGGTTATGGTGTTTGGGTGGGAAAGTGGAGCTGAATCCACAAAAGATCAGCCATGATCTCATTAAATGGTGGAGCAGGCTCGAGGGGCCAGATGGCCTACTCCTGCTCCTAGTTCTCATGTTCCTCCCACAGCCCAAATGTGCAGGTTAGATGGATTGGCCGTGCTAAATTGTCTCTTAGTGTCCAAATGTGTGCAGTTTAGGTGGAGTTATTAAGGTAGGGCAGGGAAGTGGAGCTGGGGGGAGTGGGCCTAGCTTAAGAGGCCCTTTCAGAGAGTGGGTACAAAATGGCCTCCTTCTGCACTGTAGGAATTCTCTGATTTTATGATTCTGAAGCTCGCAAATCAGTCCTGTCACATTCGTACAGTGTCATTTCAATTTACCAATCCGACTGCCTAACATCCTGTTCCAAACCCAGGGAGGTAGAAATTGCTCAATGGTGTTGCAATCATCCAGTTTCATAGGTTATATTAATATTTTAGAGGTGATCTTTGCTTATGGAAAGATTAAGCTTGTAAGCCTATGGGAATTGAAACAGTCTCCTCTAAAAATTGCCAGAACACCTCACGTCATGGCTCAAAGGGAAGTCTCAAATTGAGTTACTGAAGGGGAGACGACTGATATTTACATTTGAGCGCAATCATAGCTGTTGCCATGTTCAAAATCGCTAGACTTTAACAAACCCACTGTTACGACTATCAAGGTTATAAATAGTTGCGCTTGAAATCTGTCTCTTTCTTTTTAAGATGAAAGACTGTTGTGGTCAAAAATAGCTGATTAACATTGAGGCAGTGCCAAGGTGAGTCCTGTTGCATTGGAGAAGGGAATCATAGAATTTACTGTGCAGAAGGAGGCTATTCGGCCCATCAGGTCTGCACCAGGACTTGGTAAAAGTGCCCTACCTAAACCCACACCTTCCCCCCTCTCCTCGTAACCCAATAACCCCACCTAACCTTTTTTTGGACACTAAGGGGAAATTTAGCACGTCCAATCTACCTAACATGCGCATCTTTGGACTGTGGGAGGAAACCGGAGCACCCGGAGGAAACTCACGCAGACACGGGGAGAACGAGCAGAGTCCGCACAGACAGAGTCCCGAGCCGGGAATCGAACCTGGGACCTAGAGCTGTGAAGCAACAGTGCTAACCAATGTGCTACCGTGCCGCCCTATTTTTCGGATGAAGTTACAGAATTTCCTTTAAACTCCAAAATATCAAAGCCCGATGCACTTCAGCTGTGGTCTTGGGTAGTTTGTAGTTCATTGAGTTAAGGCAGCCCTAAAGAGACAAACGTTAGCCAGACCTGTACCTTAAGCAGAGAAATTCTAACTTTCTTCTTCACCACATGGAATACAGGTAGAAATCCAAGTTCTAGTTGAGAACAGAGAAGCAGTTCAACTTGGAGAAGCCAGAATTGTTTGGAAAATAATTTGCCAGGAGCTGCTGAATAGCTGTGGACCAAGGGAATACACCGTGGACTTATTAATATTCTGTTAAACTGCGCAGGAATTGCGAGTGAAGCTCAGGCTTGAGCTGAAAAGTCCCGAGTCTCACAAAGGAAGTGGGGAAAAGTTTGGACCTAGTTCCAAGAAAGTGGGTAACCTTCACAAACCTGATGAGTTGTGAAAGATGTTCTGGTGGACGTCAGAAGTAAAAAAGGAAAGTTCAGTGAAAATGTTACTTTAAAGTAAGTGTGAATTTATTTAATTATGCTACGGGCAGCACAGTGGTTAGTGTCATAATATACACATCAGTATATGATGGTGCAGAGAAACACACTGACTGACACACCGCTCGACCAATCAACACACACAACACAGCAGCCAATCACCAGCTAGGGCACGGTCACTATAAAACCAGAGGGCACTAGTTTTCCCGCTCATTCGGGATGCAGCCTCTGAGACAGACAGAGCCCGTGGTCAGTAGCACAAACATCCACCATGTGCTAGCAGTATAGGCTGGTCAGGTTAGGCATAGGTCTTCAATCAATCTAACATAGTGTCGATCCACAGTGCAAGTATGTTCAACAGCTCTTAAGTTAATAAAGTAGTGTTGTACCATTACAAGTGTTGGTAGCCTGTCTATGTTACTGCTAAGGTAAATGCAGTCTCCAAAGATACAGAGTACCCAACACATCAGGTAGCACAGTTGCTTCGCAGCGCAGGGGTCCCAGGTTAGATTCCTAGCTTGGGTGATTGTCTTTGCGGAGTCTGCTCGTTCTCCCCCTGTCTGCGTGGGTTCCCTCCGGGTGCTCCAGTTTCCTCCCACAGTTCAAAGACGTGCAGGTTAGGTGGATTGACCATGTTAAATTACCCATAGTGTCCAAAAAGGTTGGGTGAGGTTACTGGGTTATGGGGATAGGGTGGAAGTGCGGGCGGCTCTTTCCAAGGGCCGGTGCAGACTCGAAGGGCTGAATGGCCTCCTGCTGTACTGTAAATTCTATGCTTCTGTGATTCAATGTGAAGTGTAAGTATTCACCTAAGATGATGTCTATTTAGCTGACTTCACTTTGCTTGCGCCTTGTTCGTTAAGATTCATTTGTTTTAAACTTGTACGCAATATTTTCAGCTGATGACTGGGTGTTACAATTTCTCTTTAAACACTGACAGTCTTGACAAGGAATCATAACAGCAGCCATTTCAAGCACTAATTAAAGGAATCCTCAATGTGCTCCTGTAAAGCTGTCGGAGGCTTTCGGATCCACTTTTTGCACACATAGTTGTGGGTATTTTGATTTAAAATGGTTGAATATTCCTTGAGCCACAATTGCAAACTCTGAACATGAATGGGTCTCTTGCTTCACAATTGCGTCTTTAGCTGTCTGGGTCTGAAGCTATGGAATTTCCTTCCCACGCCACGCCACCTCTTTTCCTCACTTTCCTTATTTAAGGCACTGGGTTAACAGGGTTTCCTGTTGAACGCACCCTTCGTCACTGGGAAACCTGTCGGCGTGAGTGATCAGAAATTTCGGCCAATGTTTCCTTCGGTGGTGCAGCGTCTTACTTGGTTTATGATGGTCCTGTGAAGCACCTGGGGACATTAGATTGTGTCAAAGGAGCTATATAAATGCAAATTGTTGTTGTTGCTGTAGAAGTACCTCAAAGAGTTTCTCTTTGGGAGGAGAGGGAAGGAAGGGGTAAACTATTACACCCGGAGAGAGCGGTCTGCAGTTTAGAAGAGCATTTAGCTTCATTTTGTCAGGCAAACAGTGGCAGACTTTTGCCCTGCAGTCAATTTCTATAGATGGCATAGTCTCAGTCACTGCCCCTTCAAAGATAACACATGTTGCCAGCGACATTATCCAATTTGCTGTGCTAAGCTGCTGACCGACGCCTTGCTTTCCAGAGCAGTTTCTTCACTTTTTGCATATTTAGAAATAGTCAGGAGTAGGGTCACTGCCCACACATGGGTTACCCATGGCACAACCACATTCACAGTTTTCAAAGCGTGCTATTCGCCGGGGCTGCAATCGGTTTCGAGTTGCCCGATTCCCAGCATCTTTTTGTTGGAAAGCCAAAATGGATCCCAAACTATTCCACGGGCTGGATTCTGGATTGGATTGGATTGGATTTGTTTATTGTCACGTGTACCGAGGTACAGTGAAAAGTATTTTTCTGCGAGCAGCTCAACAGATCATTAAGTATATGGGAAGAAAAGGGGATAAAAGAAAATACATAATAGGGCAACACAAGGTACACAATGTAACCACATAAGCACCGGCATCGGGTGAAGCATACAGGGTGTAGTGTTAATGAGGTCAGTCCACAAGACGGTCATTTAGGAGTCTGGTGACAGTGGGGAAGAAGCTGTCTTTGAGTCTGTTCGTGCATGTTCTCAGACTTCTGAATCTCCTGCCCGATGGAAGAAATTGGAAGAGTGATTAAGCCGGGTGGGAGGGATCTTTGATTATGCTGCCCGCTTTCCCCAGGCAGCGGGAGGTGTAGATGGAGTCAATGGATGGGAGGCAGGTTCGTGTGATGGACTGGGCGGTATTCACGACTCTCTGAAGTTTCTTGCGGACCTGGGCCGAGCAGTTGCCATGCCGGGCTGTGATGCAGCCCGATGGGATGCTTTCTATGGTGCATCTGTAAAAGTTGGTAAGGGTTAATGTGGACATGCTGAATTTCCTTAGTTTCCTGAGGAAGTATAGGCGCTGTTGTGCTTTCTTGGTGGTAGCGTTGGCGTGGGTGGACCAGGACAGATTTTTGGTGATGTGCATCCCTAGGTATTTGAAACTGCTAACCATCTCCACCTCGGCCCCGTTGATGCTGACAGGGGTGTGTACAGTACTTTGCTTCCTGAAGTCAATGACCAGCTCTTTAGTTTTGCTGGCATTAAGGGAGAGATTGTTGTCGTTACACCACTCCACTAGGTTCTCTATCTCTCTCCTGTATTCTGACTCGTCGTTATTCGAGGTCCTCCCACTGTGGTTGTATCGTCAGCAAACTTGTAGGTGGAGCTGGAACCCAGTTTTGCCATGCAGTCGTGTGTGTACAGGGAGTAGAGTAGGGGGCTAAGTACACAGCCTTGTGGGGCACCGGTATTGAGGACTATTGTGGAGGAGGTGTTGGTGTTCATTCTTACTGACTGTGGTCTGTTGGTCAGAAAGTCAAGGATCCAGTTGCAGAGTGGAGAGCCAAGTCCTAGGTTTTGGAGCTTTGATATGAGCTTGGCTGGGATTATGGTGTTCTCCGGTCGCGGACGCCAAAATCACATTCGGTGATCGACTGGAGAATCAAAGTTCCTGACCAAATTGGGGGCGGCGCTGCTTTTGTGATGCTCCGCCCCCTCCAAATCGCCGTATTCCCCGAGTACGTCGCATGCCATGTATCAACGACATCAGGGCATTGCTTGAGGCCCACCTCTCGATGCTCCGCCTCGGGTCGGCAGAGTTCCCAACGGCGTGAGTCTCTCGTAGTCTCATCTGTTGGCAACTCGGCGAGGCAGCTGCGGACACAGTCCAGCGCCGCCACAGTGAGGGGAGGGCCAATCCATTGGGAGAGGCGACTGTGCCAGGGGCTGGGGCACAGTTGGGGCGTGGTCCGCGACACGCCAAGCTGGCCAAAGGCCAAAGGGGAGGGTCACTATTTTGCAGGCTGGGTCCACGAGCGGCCGCTGCCGTGCGCAAGGACCCGGAAACTCTCCGGGCCATATCGGCAGCAGCTAGATCCTGTATCGGCAGATAGAGCTGGGTGCTCTGCGCTGCCAGCATGCTAGCCCCCCCCCACCCAACAGAGGATCGGTGGCCTTTTTCCTGGTTGTAAAACACCACTGCTCCCACGTCGGCGTGAGGACATAGCCTCGGAATCGGAGAATCCAGCCCCATATCTTTGGAATGCCATTGTGACTTCGGGACCCACCGCCCTATCCGTGGTGTTAGTCTCAACCTCCTGCTCGGCCCTCTGCTGCTTCAGACTGTGTACTCCATGCACATCGCGGGAGGAAGAGCAGAGAGAGCTCAGAGAGCTCCGATTCCCAGCAGACAGCAACGTAAAAACAACTGCAACTTCAACAATCAGAATTAGACTGCTAAAATGAGAATCTGGAGATGGATGGTAAATAGGCCAAATGGTTTGATATAAAATTACAATTCACCACAAAAGGCTGCAGATTTCAGTGTGCTGTGGTAGCAGCCACGCCTTCACGTAAGAAAGCTGGATATAATGAAGTGTTAGCTTCTAAACAGGCTTGAGAGATGACAAATGAAAGTAATTTTCTACATGCTTCCCGGGATAAATAGAGATGAGGAAAGTCATTCAGTATATTCCAGCTCTTCCAAAACAAAACAGGCAGAGCTCTATTGGCTGCCGTGGGCAGCAGGTTTCCTGATCCGGTGGAGAACCAGGCGCTGGCTGGAAAATGGGATGAGCGCAGGGTGCCAATCCCGTTCCAACGGTGGTGGCAGCGGGTCACAGACCGCACGCTGGTGGCATCATGCAACACCGCGATTTACGTGGTTTTAATATGATTAATGAGCTGGAAGTCCGATGCTCCACCCCGCTGTGATGCTCCACCCTTTATGATGCCCCACCCACTGTGATGCTCCACCCTCTGTGATGCTCCACCCTCCGTGATGCTCCACCCACTGTGATGCTCCACCCCTCCGTGATGCTCCACCCCTCCATGATGCTCCACCCTCTGTGATGCCCCACCCACTGTGATGCTCCACCCCTCCGTGATGCTCCACCCACTGTGATGCTCCACCCCTCTGTGATGCTCCACCCTCCGTGATGCTCCACCCTCCGTGATGCTCCACCCTCCGTGATGCCCCACCCCTTGGCGAAGGCCCACCCCTTGGTGATGGCCCACCCCTCTGTGATGCCCCGCTTCTCCCTGATGCTCCACCCTTCGTGATGCCCCCAATGTGTCCTTCATAGGCCCTCATCCAGCATCCTCTATGGACAGGCCTTAAGAACTATGTGGAGATGAAATAAAATTCAGTTTATATCAACCCAGTGCGATCACTCAAACAGACGTGGGCTGGATTCTCTGATTTTGAGGCTATGTCCGGAGGAAGCATCTGGTCTTACGACCAAAACGTCGGCAGCGCCCCCACACCGATGCTCCTGCCGTTTGGGGGGCTAGCAGCCATGCTACGCCAGGCTTTACCTGCAGATATTGACGGAGACTGGCCGGGTCCGTGGCCACGCATACGCAGGGCGTGACCTGTGGCGGCCGCGTTGTACTTCATGCCGCTGGCCGTGTGCGGATCCGGCCTGCCAGATTGTGCCCTCCTGTAACCCCCCTCATCACCACCGGACCACCCATCACTAGTCCCCCCAGCCCCGAACAAAGCCCCCCCTGCCAGCGGAAGGGCTACCTCCCCCCTCCCCAACTGTGGCGGTGCTGGACACGGTCCACAGCCACCACGAGAGGTCCCCGAAAACTGAGTGGACATCGGGATGTTGGCCCATCGGGGGCAGAGCATCGGGGTAGAGTCTTGGGTGAAATCCTGAGGTCATTCGAATGGCGTACCCAGCGATTACGCCATTTTTGAGGGGCTGGATCATCCGAAAAATAGCACCGCCCCTGATTGCGATGTAAAAGCGGATTCTCTGGTCAATCGCAAACGGGATTTCTGCCTCGGCAATCGGAGAATATAGCCCATTATACTGTAAAAATCATTTTCATTCATGAAACCCATTCAGAACTGTAAATGCCATCAAATGGTTAATTTATTGTTGATACAAACAAATACCTATTTTACAGATCACATCTAAGACATTAAAATTTCACTGGCAATACATAATAATAATTGCTTATTGTCACAAGTAGGCTTCAATGAAGTTGCTGTGAAAAGGCCCTTGGTCGCCACATTCCGGCGCCTGTTTGGGAGGCCGGTACGGGAATTGAACCTGCGCTGCTGGCATTGTTCTGCGTTACAAGCCAGCTGTTTAGCACACTGTGCTAAACCAGCCCCCATACATCCTGTCTATACAATATCTATACTATGACTGACCTGATTAATACTACACTCCTGTATGCTTCACCCGATGCCGGTGTCTATGTATTTACATTGTGTACCTCGCGAAAAGTCACAGATGTGCAACATCGACTCTGCATTTTTCTCCACAGGCGGTACCTGACTTGAGTACTTCCAGAATTTTCTGTCTTTATTTCAGATTTTCAACATTCCTGGTTGTTTATTTTCTATCAGGCACCAAGACCTTCCAACTATTGCCTCAGCCGCAGGTTTGCTGATGGCTGAGGAGCAAGTGGCATTGGGCATGGTCAGTACTCATGGCCATAACTGAGAGGCCCGATGGGCCATTTTCAGAGGCCACTTCAGAATTAATGACACACCTGAGGGTCAGGAGTTACAGTTAGGCCAGGCAGGGTAAAGGCAGCAGATTTCCTGTCCTAAAGGGTATGAGTGAAATGGAGGATTTTCCATTTGGCAGACTTGTTCTCCCACCGGAGCTGAATTGCGTGAGTTTTACGGCCCCCCTGGTGGTCGTGAAGCATGATGCAATTCAGCGTTCTCCGCCATGCAGATTTATGCATGGTTTGGAATACGATGGAATTCCCAGGGGTCCCACTATCGGACCTATATCTTGAATGGGTGGCCCGATAGTAGAGTCCCGCAGCCTGCAACCCCCCACTACAAATCGACCCCGACCCCCCCCCCCCCCCACCCCCCGCACTGCAAATTGGCGCCGACCTCTCCCCCCACCACCCCACCCCCATCGCACGGCAGACCCCATCCCCAAATTGCCTGGGTTGTTCCCTACCCCTGAATACTGGGGTGACCTGACCCCCACCCCCCCTCCAGACAAGAGACCCCTGTCTGGAAGCTGGAAAGCAGTCCAGACAGGGGCTGTGGGTGGCATTATAGCTGTAATACTTACCTTGTAGCTCCACGTGTCCATTCCTCGAAGATCAGTACCGCCTCTGCGTCTGGTTCCCACAGATCCACTGTCTGCAATCCATTCATGGCTTTCGAGTAGTGGTCTGTGATGTGTTGGGTATGCTGGGTCTGTGAGGACTGCGTTTACCAGAGCAGTGAGAGAGACAGGCTACCAACACTTGTAGAAGTACAACTCTATTTTATTTAACTATGAGTTGTTAAACATACTTGCACTGTGGGTCGACACTATGTTAGGTTGACTGAAGACCTATGGCTAACCTGACCAGACTATACTCCTAGCACATGGTAGATGTTCGTGCTACTGATTACGGGCTCTGTCTGTCTCAGAGGCTCCATCCCGAATGAGGGGGAAAACTAGTGCCCTCTGGCTTTATAGTGACCGTGTCCTATCTGGTGATTGGCTGCTGTGTTCTGTGTGTTGATTGGTCTTTCAGTGTGTCAGTCAGTGTGTGTCTCTGCACCATCATATACTTGTGTGTATATTATGACAAACCCCTCACCCAAGGCAATGCTCAATGATTGACAGCTCGTAAAAACCATCTGCTCCCCGAATTTGTCGTGACCCCCGATTCTGGGCGTCCCAGGGACAGAAAAATCCCATCCAACAGCTTTTAATAACAATCCATTAATTTTCTTCAACCATTGCTGCCTTTTATTGTCGATATATTTATGAAGTGAATTTAAATTCCTCCGCTGTCTTGGTGGTGTTTGGACTCCCATCTCGGGGGCCGTCTATCCAGGTAACATACCCACTGCATTGAAACACCTGCTCCTCACCGCACAGTCTAATTAGGTTTTGTTAAGCACACTGATCATTTTTAAACTCCCCCCTGTTTTTCTGAGTGAGGGCTGTCATTGTCCTCTGCAGAACATGAACTTTCTCCCCAATTTACTTGCCTGGCAGAGGGCAGAGAAAAGCAATGAGAAATGGCTGAACAGGCAGCCAATTGGGAGAGAGGACAATAAACACAAACAGTTCCGCAAAGTGACAGGGTAAATAAAACAGGCGGCCACGGTTTAGTCTCCATTCAGTTTCTCATATAAAAGCAGGCATCCATTTGAGCAAGCTATTTGCTGGATAACAATACAAATAAGGCATGCAATTTAACTCCTTTCAGCGTGTCTACTTATTTTAGGCTTTGTAACTCTACATTCAGTCGAAGAATTATTCAGTAGCACGGTGCTGTTGGAACAAGCACATCTTATAATGGATTAACAATTGATTAGTTCTTGCATTGCATAAAAAGAAACCCATTTGCTCTTCAGTTGCCGTTGTGTGGCGGTTTACTGTGCTAAAGAGATATCGGTACAAGCTGTTATTGTTCTAAATGCTCTGCCACAATAGATTGGCTTAAGTAGCACAGTGGTTAGCCGTTTTGCTTCACAGCGCCAGGGTCCCAGGTTCGATTCCCGGCTCGGGTCTGTGCAGGGTCTGCACGTTCTCCCCGTGTCTGCATGGGTTTCCTCCGGGTGCTCTGCTTTCCTCCCACAAATCCCGAAAGACGTGCTTGTTAAGTGAATTGGACATTCTGAATTCTCCCTCGGTGCACCCGAACAGGTGCTGGAGTGTGACGACTGGGGACTTTTCACAGTAACTTTACTGCAGTGTTAATGTAAGCTAGCGTGTGACAATAATAAAGATTATTATTAAGAATTGTTCAGTGGCACGACGCTGTTGGAACAAACACATCTTATAATGGCTTAACAATTGATTAGTTCTTACATTACATAAAAAGAAGCCCATTTGCTCTTCAATTGTCATTTTATGGCAGTTCACTGTGCTCAAGGCGTATCAGTGCAAGTTGTTGTTATCCTAAATGCTCTGCCACAATAGATCGGCTTAAGGTTGTCATGAAATGCCTTATGCACAGCACCAGGACACCACAGGCTCCTTGGAGAATAAGAGCGTGGCTGTTAGGTCGGACACACACTCTCGAAACCAGCATGCCCGGTTTGACGGGAGCAGAGCAAATGTTTGTCTGCAGTGTAATGAGGTTGTCACTTGAAAACACTAGCCGGGTCTCCTCATCAAGCAATAACAACCAGGCGAGGTGACAACTCGGGAGAAGCACATCGCCCAAGTACCAAAAGATTAGAATGTTAATGCACTACATCAGAATGTTAATGCGGATCGTTCTAATTACGAACCTTGCATTCTCAAAGCTCGGCACTGCGGCCCGACTACTTGTTTGCCAACAGCAAAAGCAAAACAAAACACACACACGCGCAAATTGTTTCAAAGTCATCACAGACATGCCTGGATTTCACCCGGAACCTATCGGGTGAATCTGCAAGGTGGGGCAGGCTTTTTCCTCATCTCAATTTTCATCATTAAATGTTCCACGGTTGGAAATGTTTGTTGTCAAGGCTTGATGTGGGATTCCACAGAGTCACACATTTTAGCTCCCAGCACAAGATCGCAGTACAAAATGGTGCACATTAGCAGCAAATGGCATTAAATTGCCTGCCCACTCACATAGCTGGACTGCAATGTGGAAAAGGGGAAAGGTGTCATGCCTGATGTGCACCAACAAGGGGTACGGTTGTTGGGGTATGGTTGAAATAATATGGACGCATGACAATCATTTACCATGAATGTGACCTTTGCACGAGCAGGAGCCAGTTGTGTCGTTATTCTGCAGTCATCACAAGCAGCCAACCCTAACTGCTATAACAGCCTTGCCAAAGCCAGCAATTACTTCAAGAGGAGAGACCCCTGATGTGCCGCTCGGTTCCCAGCAGCTTGAACATTCCTGCTGCATAAAAGCCGAGAGGGGAGCTCAGCTTCAAAGGCCAATGATGCGGTTCACTCAACAACACTAAATATTGAGACCCAGGCAGGGTGGTGGTCTGAAACCCACGACCTGAAAGGGTGGTCGGAGGCCGGAGACATCATTGCAGTGATAAAAACAATACATGGATATGCACGTGATGTGTCATAACTTACAGAGCTCCCGACCAAGTGTTGGAAGGTGGAAAGAGGCTGGGTAACTCCTCAACCGACACAGATATGATGTGCAGAATGGCCTTCTTCTGTGCCTTAAATGGCCTCGTTTTTTATGTTTCTAACTTCCGTTTATATTTACGCCACAAAGATAGTAAATGCCCCCCCCCCCGCCCCCACACACACACACAAGGCACTTCACAACATTACCAGGCAAGGAAAGATAAGAGAAATTGGGCCTGTTCTCCCTGGTGCAGAGAAGATTAAGAGACAACCTGATTGAGGTGTTCCAAATCATGAGCAATTCTGACTGTGTTTATCCTGTTTCCACTGGTCAGTGACTAGAGGTTACATTTTCAGGATGGTCAGCGAGAGAGCCCGGAGTGAGATGAGGAGATTTACTCAGAGAGTTGTTGGGGTTTGGAATGCGCTGCCTGGGAGAATGGTGGAGGCGGATTCCATCGGAGGTTTCAAAAGAGAACTGGATACATATTTGAAAGTGACGAATTGAGAGGGTTTCGGAGAGAGGGCCGGGTAGCTCTTTCGGGAGCCAGGGGAGAAACGATGGGACGAATGGCCTCTTTGTGTGCTGTAAAATTCTATGATTCTATTTGTTGCGTTAGTAACAGCCAGGTCCCCTTCTGTACTGTGGGAAGGGTTCGTTTCGAAGCGCCGCCAATGAAATCACCACAGGAAACTTCAAATCTGGAAGGGGTGAGATTCTGCAATATGGTCGCCCTGCTGGAATTGTGGGAGTGCAGAGCTTCCAGGCACCACCCCCCCCCCCCCCCCCCCCGGATGCAGCCATTTAAGTATATGGGTGGGGGAGGTGGAAGAGTAGGGGAGGGAGTGCCATACTGCAACAGTGTGACTGAGGTGTGCCTGCCCTACAGAGGCAGCCTGAGTGACCCCAGTCTTCCCAAGAACAGGGGCTGGAAGCCTAGAACACTCTAAGAAAACAAGAGTATTTTCTCGGTTGCATTTCTCCCTCCAAGGGAACAGAACGGCAAAATGGGAAAAGATAGTCGTTCCCTCTGCAAATATTTCAAATTGCATTGTTATCTGGGAGCCCATCGAGTTCATTACAAAAATGGGGGTGGGGGGGAGTGTGCAGAATGAGATCTATTGGCCAACGGGGTGGGGGTTCACTGCTCATTAATTGGGTAAAAGCCCACGGTCAAGTTTCTTCCGCCAATTCCAAACTGCGCGCCCACCATCTCGACTTTTGCTTTATTTGTTCTCGTGATGTGAACGTCACTGGCGAGGTGAGCCTTTGTTGCTGGTCCCTGAATGCCCTTGAGAAGGTGAGCTGCCATCTGGGGTCGCTGTATTACAAAACATGCTTGCCATTTCACTCTGTCTTTGACAAATGCCATCACAGATTAGTGCTGCATGACTGATTTCATGGCCTTCCTTTATCACCATATGGTGCCTGCAATTTCACAGTTTGATTAATAGCTTGAAGTGGTTATAGACTGTACGAAGTTGGACTAGAAATTCTAATGCCTGTTTTTCTAAGGGATTAGGCATTTGAATGAGATGTTTGCAAATGTAAGAGATTATGTCATTGAAGAAATATAAATATAGTAAATGTTTTTAAGTGAATGCATTTTTCATCTCAGCATGGCTCCCGAGGTGTGCCCACAGCGGACACTGGGTCAATTGTCATGGAGGGTGTAAGGGCAAAGGGCACTGTGTGGGGGAATTCATTGGCATAGGTTGTCATAGGGAGACAAATGGCCCATTCGATGTGGACAAAGGGGAAATGGAGGATATGAGGAGCCATGCAGCTGGGTAGAGTGACATTGTTTGACATGGAGGGTACAAGGATCCTTGAAGATTAGGTGACAGGGACAGTATGAGGGACCCATGGGAGATGGGTGGCGACCAGAGTGTTGGCAAGGATTGGGCATAGGGTGTTTGGAGAGGTGAGAGGGGGTGAGAGTGGGGGGATGGAGAGCTGTTTTATGCTTTATTGTATTTTTAAAAAACCGCAGCGGGGTGCTGGAGCACCAAGATAGGCATTCTGCCCGCCTCATCTCCGAAGCCTGGCAGCTTCTACACTGGTTTCGGGGATCACTTGGCCTGACATGGAGAGAACTCCATCACCCCAGAACAAAAAGCCAAAATTCAGGACACATTATCCTGGATCAGGTTTACTGGACGAGGAAATGTCTCTCACTCCAGCATCGTGTTGAAGTTGCTGGAAGAAATAGGCAATGCAGAATGTTTAAGAAGAAGAATGGAAGAGGATAAAATGGCAGAAGGAGAAGTTCCCAGAGAAATAGGGATAGAGGGAAGGTAAGATTTGATGATAAGAGTTAAATCTGCCAATAGCGCACAGCCGAACCTAAAGACCCAAGGATTGGTGAATCTGAATCATTAGCTCCTCCATCAATGTACTCACCAGGAGCTTGTTGGGTTGCCAAACCTTCAGGATTGGCCTGGACGCTCCAGGAATTGAAGATCAATAGTGAGAATACTGTTGTGTGCAATCCCGGAGGCAAGTTTCCAGGCTGGTAAAGAAGATTTTTTTTTTTGTAAATTTCATTAAAGATTTCTCTTCATCAGATTTTAAAATATTGAAAACGCATAATAAAAACATGATTTGGCTTTGAGAGTCAAGCACCATCCAATTGGGTCATGAGTCTATTTGTTTTCCAACTGCTGTTGGAGGACTGTCACAAGGATGGATGTGTCAGCTGACCATTGCCGGAGCATGGGGGCAAGTCATGTGATAAACCCTTCGGGAATACATTTAATCACAGTTGGTAACCCTAGGGAGCTGCCCGAGCTGGGCACCCATTCCCAGGCAGACCACTCAGGCGAAGACTTCAATGTCAGACAATGGGCGGGGTTCTCCAGCCATTCGCTGGTGGCGGGATTCTCTGATCCTTCCGGCAGCGCACCACCCTTCCCGGGTTTCCCGACGGCAGGGGAGTGGCTTCATTGGGAAACCCCATTGACAAGCGACGGCAGCGCAGAATCCCGCCACAAAGCAAACGCTGCCCCAAAATTCACCACCCTCGCAAGAACCGGTAACAGGGCGGAATTGCAATGGAGAATCCCGGTCATTCTGCCTGACTACAGCAACCTTCAAATAAGCCTTGAATGGAGGGATTGAATGGGGCTAAAGTGGAAGGCAGACGCAATGACGATGAGAGAGAACTCCTGTTCCTCACGTCCCGAAGGAAATTTTAATAAAGGAAAATGTATCTTCAATTGGCTCTTTTCGTGCAGAATCCTCTTCCCTCAGCATTCACCAGATGGAAAAGTTACAATATCTCCCTCCCAACTCCGGGCAGATCATAATAAATGCAGTCAGAACAAGCAGGGTTAAAAAGATCCTCATTTCTGAGCATTTATTGTCTCTCTTCTGCTGTTCAGACCATTCTGCGTCCTGCAGCGCACTTTGACCCAAAGAAATAAACAAGATCCTAAGCACAGGTCTCTATCAATGATGGATAAGCATTTCTCTGCTGTCGATATGTCTAATAACACTGTGTATAGTTGCGAAGAATTCCTACGTCACGGAGTTGAATTTACTGCTAATCCTCTGCCGTGGAAATCCTGGAGAAATAGTGGATCAATCGAATCCCCGTCGACATTCAATCTCCAACAGCAAACCGAAGCCTTGCCACAATTGTCTTCGCAATGATTGCTTTAAAAGTGGCAGAGAGAAAAATTGTAATATTTTTGGACTGTTCAGTTTTTTTCCCCTGAACAATCCTGACAATTAGAATATAAATGATTTGGTACCATCATAAATGAATCATTAATATATGGCAATAAAGGAATTTCACTCCATTTCCAGCTCCACCTGTTTCTCGGCTTGCACTCTCATTACCTTTAATTTTTCACCCCAATTTCAATTCCATTCAGCAGCTGGTTTTGCTCTGCAATGGTCCATTATTGAACCCTGCACTCTATCAAACACCTGAGCTTCGAATATTCAAATCCTGAACTAAATTACTGTCATGTTCCCTTCCCAGTGGGCGTGTACTTTGCAGGTGATTTACTGACAGACCAGTGGAATAAAATGAGTCATAAATCCACCAGGAAATAACCTAGATACTGCATGATGCTCTAAATCTCTCTGAAATTTGATCAGTGACCTTATATTGAATTCTGTTTTGCTTGCATATATTCCATCCAGTCCACTTCACCTTCCCCTGATATGACAGGCAGTAAATTTGATTGATTTCAGATATCCCTGCAGGTTATTAAAGAAATATTCAGAAAGATGGTCTCTTTTAGTATTCCATTGCAACCTGCCACCAGTGCGGGGAAGAATGCTTAAACGAGGTGTCACATATGTTGCAGGCATCTGGTGGCTTTCTGCTTTGTTCAATTCGACACTTCTGGAAAAGACAAACAGAGCCCCAGCTCACTATTATTTATAATGCATATCAAAACGTAGGTTTGAACAGCATGTTAAAATAAGGCAAACAATCTGTACAGCAATACATGTCCTGGAATCCATGTAAGCAATTAAACAATAATGAACTCAAAGAGCCACGCTAATAGATGGATGATGAAAGCAAGGGGTAGTTCATCACAAGATTAACCATGAATCTTAAATATTCCAACAGATGATTCAGGCCTTTGAATTTATTTACGCCATTGGTTAATGCTCAAAACCAATTTATTCTGTACGTAAAGAAGTGAATTGTTTTACAACAAGGTGTTCGCTAAAGGACAGTTCTTGTCAGAGAATATCAGTCGAAGTGTAACACAAGCTGAATGTTAAATCACTCAAGTTCGATTCGTATTTGGTGTCTGGTGTGCTTGCACTCTCCTCTTTCAACTCTTGGCCAAAGGTTTAAATTTTAAATGACAGTCTCGAACCAGGTGTAGGTGGTATGAGGGCACCGCACAAAGCTCCCTGCGCAGTTCTATCCTATCTGGCAGTCTGGCTTATCGCAAATGCCATGTGAGGAAAAACCTTTTCCAAGAACGAGTGGTTGGGATCTGGGACGCACTGCCTGGAGATGTGATGGAGGCAGCTTTAATCAAGTCATTTTCAGGAGGGCTTTAGATGATTATTTGAAGAGAAACAATGTGCAAGAGCACGGTGAGAAGGCAGGGGAGTGGTATCAAGTCATAATGCTCGTTTGAAGAGCTGGTGGAGACATGAAAGGCCAAATTGCCTCCTCCTCAGTAACCTGTAATTTTGTTGGTCAGATGGACGATGTTCTGGGATAATCTTCGGAGGTGCGAATCCGCCGCACCTTCAGGGACTAGGCCGGCGGGGAAAGGGCTTGGCACCACGCCAACTGGCGGCGAAGGGCATCTGCCGGCAGGCGCAAGTTGGCGCATGCGCGGGAGCGCCAGCGTGTGCTGGCTTCATCCCAGCATATGTACATGGGGGGGGTTCATCTCCGTGTTGGCCATCACGGAGGAATAGCAGCCGGCGCGGAGGAATAGAGTGCCCCCACGGCACGGGCCTGCCCACGGATCGGTGGGCCCCGATTGCGGGCCAGGCCACCGTGGGGGCACCTCCTGGGACCAGATCCCCCCGCGCCACTCCGAGGACCCCAGATGCTTCCCGCGCCACCATGTCCCACCGGTACGTACCTACTCTAATTTACGGCGGCAAGGCCGGCAAAAAACGGGCAACCACTCGTCCTATCAGGGGCAGGAGAATCGCCGGGGGTGGGGGCCGCTGCCAGCAGCCGCTGACCGGCGTGGCGTGATTTCCACCCCCGCTAAATCTCCGACGCCGGATAATTCGGCAGCCGGCAGGGGCAGGATTCACGTCACCCCCCAGCGATTCTCCGATCCGGCGGGGGGGTTCGGAAAATCCCGCCCGTTATTTGAGAAATAAAGAGATGGCTTCGTTTTGCTCATAACCAATCTGTATATTGATATGAGCACGTAAACCAAAACATCTTTGCTTCTTCATAGAACACTGAATGTGGTGAAGCTTAATAACTATTACATGGAAGATGATTATCCAGAAACTACTGCCCTGTATGTTGGAATGAGTATGGCTCAGATTTAAGCTCAAGGATTCTGAGGTCGGACCTCACAGCATCAAGGATCCAGGTTTGATTCCGACCTCGGGTGACTGTGCGGAGTCTGCGCGTTTTCCCAGTGTGTGCGCCAGTTTCCTCTGGGTGCTCCGGTTGCCTTCCACAGTCCAAAGATGTCCAGGTTGATGTGTTCATCTAACATCGATTGCAACTGGATGCAGTAAAACGAGAAACAGGCTTCCGACACAGGAGATGGTCCAACACTGTTTTATTGAACCTATTGATTGTTGTACATAATCTGCTGTGGGTTGACACTCTATTAACCTAACTGATAACCTCCTATTGGCTTGACCAGAATAGTTCTCAACGACATGGTGATGATGTTCATTGGCCTGTGCACTGTGACTATCTCCCTAGCTGTGTCCTGTGAGAGAGGAAGAGCCTTAATGCCCTGCGGGCTCTATAGTGGTGGTGTCCTGTCTGGTGATTGGTTGTTCTGTGTCGTTGTTATGTGTTCATTGGTTATCCTGTGTGTCAATCACTGCCTGTCTGCATCTCATGATATACATGAGTGGATATTATGACACAAGTTAGGTGGATTGGCCATGATAAATTGCCCCTTAGTGTCCAAAAATCTGTAGATTAAAGGAATTGGTCTTGATCTATGGATGGGGTTGCGGGAATAAGGTGGGGGAGTGGGTCTCGGTAGAGTGCTTTTTCGGATGGTCGGTACAGACTCGATAGGCCAAATGGCCTCCTCCTGCACTGTAGGAATTCTATGGATCTCCTATGGATTTCAAACAGATACATTTGCTACAGGTGGGGTTGACCAAGACAATTTTGCTGTATCCAAATTTCCATGTACTATAGTCACAATACACAGCCGGTGCTGACATTTAGAATCCTTATTTATTGTTGCTTATTTCTAGAATTAATAAGATTACAGAATTTAGCCATCGCCATATTCAAAGGCAGAAAAACAAAGTGGGTGGGACTGGTCTTTGACAATAGCACAAGATGGGGGAATCATACAAATCGATTGTCCAATTGCCCTCCCCATTTTCTTTTCCTGTGGAAATGTGCAACGTTGTTCGGATGCGGAACATAGTCCCGTGAAATTGCTGCTTTGCCCCAGCCTATTCTGCGTCCCAAAAAAAAAGCCTGGGCAGTGTCCAATTACACCCTGTCTGAATCGTCACATTTACAGGATGGGAAGTATTTGAGTGCTGTTAATCCCACTATGGATCGTTAGCTTTTAACAAGAAATTCAAACACCCAATTATCAACTGAAAGGAGTTATGCCACAGGATTCCACAGCTTAAAAGAAATTAATTTTATCGCACAAGGAACAAATAAAGTAAACACGACCGAATAAAGACTGGGCTAGATTCACCGTTTGGGAGACTAAGTTCTCCCGCCAGAGTATGATCGCTCCTGGTCTGTGGCGGCATTTGAAGCGGTACCCAGGAGCGATTCCCTCCCCACCTTGTCGTGCAAATTTATGCATAGCGTGAAGCTCCCAGGATTTTGTTCCCAATCCCACTGTCATGCCACCATTTTGAGCAGGTGGCCCAATACTGAGGTCCGCTGGCTGGCACTCCCCAACCCCCCCAACCCCCCACCCACCCACCCACAATGCAAATCCTCCCTCCTCACCCAGGGGAGTTGCTGGGTCATCCTCGCACAGAACTCATGCTGGGTGATCCCCCATTGACCCCTCCCCATTGTACCCCCATAATCAAAGACCCCTATCAGACTCCCCCATAAGACCCCCACCATCAGACTTCCATATTCGAGATACCCCCTCCATCAGTCACTCCTGCCTGGAAGTTAATCGCTGCTTTTTCACTGACCTGCCCCATGTAACTCTCAGATAGAGGTGTAGAAAGCAGCAGCTGGTCCTTCATAGAAAACCAAGACCACATCACAAGGCATTAAGCCTCACCAGATCCTTTGATCTGTGAGGATTCTATTCACTTTCAAAGAGCAATAGCTTTTATTAGGTTGAAGTTAACAGGGTAATAGCTTCCAGAGGCCCAGGTGTCTGGATTATTTATTTTCATTTCCCTTCACGCTTGAATGCATCTCCAGTGCCCTGCTCTGAAGCTAACCACAGTATTCATAAACATCTAACTATAATTGACAGTCCATCACCACATCAAAAGCAGTTAAGTGCTTTCTGCTGAGAAAATAGGAAGTGAAAGCACTTATCTACGAGATGTTATATAAACATTGTGGTCTCTGATATGGGGTCTGATTGGGGGGGGGATTCTGATGAGGGCTGGGGTGGGCAGTATTTGCATTGTGGGGGCCCTACAATGGACTCGAGGAGCACTGACATTAAATACCCACCCCCCCCCCCCCCCCCCCCCTTGGCTAACAGCAAGATCCACCGTGCCAGGGCTGTGCTTAAAAGTACTTGCCCAAATCCACACCTGTGTGAATCTAGGCTGAGATGTCAGGAGAGCATCACGGAAGCAGAGAATTCAATGTCCAGCCCGTTAATCGGATTCAAATTGGTTCAAATGACCAATATGCGTTCTTTCGCCAGTGCGGGGTGTGTAACTCATTGCCCCCTCCCGACGGCAATTCTATTTTTTGCTCGATGCGGGATTCTCCACCACATTGGGAACTCTGCTACTACTGGTGGAAGGCAGAGATTCCAGCCCACTGCCTTGGGTGACAATTAAAATCTTTTAGAGAAAAACACAACGAACAAAATCACAGATACTTCAGCATAGAATTCTCAACTGAGTCCTGGTGACATTCTCAGAAAGCTTCCTGCTACATATCAGCTCCTTTAATGTTCCTTCACCTCCTGGGACAAAACCAAAGTGCTACCAGTCTCAGGGATTCCTTTTGATTCCTTTTTGATGTTCCTGCTGTCTTCTGAGGTATGAGCTTTCTTTGGCCACATTATCCTCCATCTGAAAGATCCGTCAGTGCTCCTTCCGCACCTCACAGCTGTGGACACTCCAGCTCAAGTGCAGTGCTCCACTGCACTCTTGCTCAGTGTCTGAACTTCAGAAGTGCCGTTAATTTCTGACAACCCTTTGTGCCTGCTCTACTGCTGCATTTCAGCTCTTGGCAGACTCTTTCGTTCTGTCTCTGCCTGCTGAACTCAGGGCTGACCTGCACCAACTTGAGTACACTTTGCTCGACCCAATCCCAAAGCTCCTCTGGAAAACATCCCTCAACATCTCAGAGTTCTAACCAAGGCCCCACCCTGAATTCTAAATCCCCGTGGCAACAGAGGTTAGTTGAGATGTCCAAACGATTTTTAGATTAAGTCACGTTCAGCTTCAATATCAGGCCATTACAGATGCGAACTAATGGCCTCCTCGCGCCCGACTCGGTGACACATTGCGACACCAGTAATGCCTCGCGAGACCTAATGAGACATTGCGATCTGGACCTTGCCCTTACTGAGCGAGGTCCAGGTTAACATATTTAAATGAGCCATTAGGCTCATTTAAATATATCTTTGTGGATTCTACCAATGCCCAGGAAATAACGGCCTCACATGGGGGATTGAGCCGTGGTGCCGTTCAGCACTCGTCCACACAAACGTGTGGCACCTGGGGCAGGGGGTTCTCAGGCAATCGGAGGCCCCCGGGTGGTCAGGCTCTGGGAAGGGTGGTATCCTTGTACTCCCACTGGCACCCAGCCACATTGGCATTGCCAGCTTGGCACCTTGGTACTGCCACCCAGGGTGTCGGTGCAGCACTGCCAAGATACCTGGGTGCCAGGTTGTCCGTGCCATGGATCGAGCCCTTAAGAGGTGGGGTGTGGGGGATTTGAAGGCCCTGAGAGGTATGTTGGGGCAGTGGTGAGGATTGGGGAGGGGGCTGTTGGTGGTCCGGAGGCCACAGTGGAGGAGCAGAGTGGGGGCCAAAGGATCAGGGCGGTATTCAAAAATCACGCCCCGATCCGTGAATTCTCTTCCTGCATTGGTGAGCTGTGGTCATTCTTGGCACTGCAGATTTGAAAGATGCCCAAAACGGGACTCTGGATTTTGCGTGTTAAATCGCGCCCTTTGATTCTGGGACCCACCTGAATAATTCAAAATTCCAGTGAAGTCAGAGCAGGTATTCTCAGACTTACTGTCTGCAGTTAAATAAGGCCACCTGCTGTTTTAATGGCTTTCACTATCCGACCACTAACCTCACAAGTGCACAAGAGGGTGGGATTTTCCCGCTTCCCAGGAGCATGTTTTCTGGTGATAGAGGCACCCATGGCCCTGCCATCGGGGAGCTCACCACGGAGTGGGGGTGGGGTTACCTTCGGCGGGAGCGGAATACCCTGCCGGTGGGAACGTCCGGAATCTCCCAACCTTTTATCTGCCGTTATTTGAGGTATTCTGGAAATTTCTAAAGTCTAGCGTTTTAATTACATCACACCAACCTATCCAAAACTAGAAGTTGCCGGCAAAATAATAACATGAACCATGATCTCGATGCTTATGACAGTGTTTGGCCACGAGTTTGTGGAAGGCCGTCCCTTTCCATTAAGGGGAGGCGGTGGCATAGTGGTATTGTCACGGGATTTGTAAACCAGTGACCCAGAGTAATGCTCCGGGGCCCAGGTTCAGATCCTGCCACTGCAAATGGTGAAATTTGAATTCAATAACAATCTGGAACCAGTGTTGGCCGTCATAAAAGAAACCCCATCTGATTCACTGATGTCACTGTCAATTCTATGTCTTTCGGGAAAGCTATCTACCATCTTTTTTTTTAAATTTAGAGTACCCAATTCATTTTTTTTTCCAATTAAGGGGCAATTTAGCGCGGCCAATCCACCTACCCTGCACATCTTTGGGTTGTGAGGGCGAAACCCACGCAAACACGGGAATATCTGCCACCTAACATGGTCTGACCTAGGTTTGATTGTGGTTCACTCTTAGCTGCGCCACCCCCTCTCAAGGGCAATTAGGGATGGGCCATAAATGCTGGCACAGCCCATTCCATAAACGAACAAAAAGAAAATTATGCTCTCCAACCATAAGAACAGGCCACACAATCCTGATTTTAAAAAGCCAAATGTTGCCCTGGAAATCTGGGGGTGGGGAGGAGAAGCCACGATTGTCTGTTTCCTCACTGTCACTGGTACTATCTCAGCTGGGGGGAATGTGCAAACAACATCAGCTGATTACAAAAGGCGCCTTGGGAGAAGATCAGCTTTCCCTGTTTTAGCGATTTCTGATTTAAATGCAGTGGTGGATTTAGTGAGTCTCTTTGAAATGTAAATTGAAAGTACTTAAATACATGTTACGTTCCACGGCCCTCTGAGTTTTCCTCTTAATTCTGTTGTTGATTTGGTTGGAGGGAGAAAAGGATGTGATTGGTGTTTACTGGCAATGTTAATTAGGCCCCTTAAAAATGGAGGATGCAGAACGGCAGATCAAAGTTGTTTGACTGCCTGCAGTTCCTCCGGCCTGATCCCGGGTGATTGCTCGTGATAGCAGAAGATGAGAGGCAAGAGGGAGGGGCAGCTGGAATCAAGAATAGCCGGGAAACAAAAACTTACTGGGCACAGAATTGTATTGACTTGCAGGGCGCACATAATAACGCTTGTTAATTAACCTTCGAAAGTAGTTGTGCCGCAGAGCCCACATCTCAGTTCATTACAAAATACAGTTGCTCTGCTGATGTTTGGTGTTCTCATGTTCTTGATATTGGATTATGCATGACCATCTGGGGAAAAGGGAAGACTGAGCAAGGCAGAAATTCTGATTGAAGCAAGATTAAAAGAAGTTTATGTGAGTGATCCGAGAGCATTGTTGCTCAGCCTGTGTCTTCATTTTCGTGGTTTAAATATTGAAATCCATCAGACAGACAGTGAAGGTCGTTTTCTCCTGCAGGAGTAGGTCATTTAACCCATCGAGCCTGCCATTTAACAAGAGCATGGCCGATCTGACAGAAAGGGTGGTAGAAATGAAAATCCGAAAACTGAAAACTCGCACAACATTTCTTTTAAAAAGGAACCTGGCTGACTAGAGTACGGGACGTTGTGTCAATGTTTAAACCAAAGTCTTACGGCAGTTGTAGGGCCCTTGTGTAATAAAGAACAAAGAACATTGCAGCATAGGAACTGGCCCTTCGGTCCTCCAAGCCTGTACTGGTCATATGCTCGCTATTGATGGGCAGAGAATGTACCATGGACTGTGTTTGCCAGCTGTTGTGGATTGGCTAGATCAGCTCCTTCTTAAAGGGTTATCTTCGGGCACCATATTCGCCATATGAGTTTATTTTCTTGGGAGAGGGATGGGGTTGAGGGGGATGCGGAGAACGAGTGAGGGGAAGGGGGCTGGCACAGAATGAATGTTGTTGGTCCATCTGTGCCCGAACCCCCGCCCACCACCAGTCCGCCCAGACAGCCAGCACCTTCTATTTGAGGAGCTTGTTGCTTTTCAGATTCCTTGACCAAAATCCCCTCCCAGGGGTGATCTGAGTGTCAAGAGTTGGGCTGGGGGCTGGAAACCTGCCAACAATATGCCAGTGAGACCTGTGAAAATGGTTCTGGACTCCCATTGGTTCTTTCAGATGAGTTCAGCAGACATCTCAACTGACCCGTGACTGATTTGCACCATAGTTGAATATTACCTTCATGATAATTTCACGAATGCTATTCCGGAGAATCACTTGGCGATGTCGGGCTGTGGCAACACATGATGTCCAGTGAGTGGCCTTGGCAAATTGCAATTTATACAATCTGATACAACATAATTGTCACAGCCAGAATTCATGGGCGAGGTCTTCCAGCTGTTCATGCCCGTGGTATCGTCCGGTCCCTCTGTCAATGCCCCCCCCCTCCCCACACCCACCCTTCTCTGTGCCCTTGTGGGTTTCCCGGTGGTGTGAGTGAATTCTTCTGCCTCCTTCCCTTCTTAAACAGTTGTGTTACATTAGCCACTTTCCAGTCCTCTATGACTCTTTCTACTTCTGGTGATTCCTGAAAAATCACCATCTCCACAACCCTCTCAGCTCCCTCCTTTAGAATTCGGGCATCTGTCGGGGTGTGCCACGTAGGCGTACTGTGGGTTCACATGTAGGAGGTGGATTTTTTCAACCAAGGGGTCCGACTTATGGGTCTGTACATGCTTCCGAAGGAGGACGGGTCCAGGAACTGTCAGCCATGTTGGGAGCGAGACCCCGGAGGTGGACTTCCTGGGGAAGGCAAACACACGTTCGTGAGGGGTCTCATTAGTCGCGGTGCAGAAGAGCGATCGGGTGGAGTGGAGCGCGTCATGGAGGACCTCCTGCCAGCGGGAGACCAGGAGGCTTTTAGACCGCAGGGCCAGCAGGACGGCCTTCCAGACCGTCCCGTTCTCTCTCTCCACCTGCCCGTTTCCCCGGGGGTTGTAGCTGGTCGTCCTTCTCGAGGCAATGCCCTTCCTGTGCAGGAACTGACGCAGCTCATCGCTCATGAAAGAGAATTCCCGATTGCTGTGGATGTAGGTGGGGAAACCGAACAGAGTGAAGATGCTGTGGAGGGCTTTACTTACCGCGGGAGAAGTCATATTGGGGCATAGGATGACGAAAGGGAAGCGGGAGTACTCATCAATCACATTCGGAAAGTACGTGTTGCGGTCGGTGGAGGGGAGGCGCCCTTTGAAGTCCATGCTGAGGCGCTCAAAGGGACGGGAGGCCATCACCAGGTGCGCTAGATCTGGCCGGTAGAAGTCCGGCTTGCACTCCGCGGAGATCTGGCAGTCCATGGTGACGGTCCTGCTGGAGTAGGGCAGGTTGCGTGCCTTGATGAAATGGAAGAACCGGGTAACCCCCAGATGGCAGAGGTCATAGTGGAGAGCCCGGAGTTGGTCCACCTGTTTGCTGGCACATGTGCCGCGGACTAGGGCATCAGGGGGCTCATTGAGCTTCCTCGGGCGATACAAGATCTCATAATTATATGTGGAGCTCGATCCTCCACCTCAAGATCTTGTCATTTTTGATCTTGCCCCGCTGTGTATTAAACATAAAGGCAACCGACCGTTCGTCAGTGAGGAGAGTGAATCTCCTGCCGGCCACATAATGCCTCCAAGGTCACACAGCTTCCACAATGTCTTGGGTCTCCTTTTTGACAGAGAATGGTGAATTTTGGAGCTATGGAGGGTGCGGGAAAAGAAGGCCAAGGGCCTGCTTGCCTGGTTGAGGGTGGTGGCCGGAGCTACGTCCAAATGTATCACTCTCTACCTGGAAGGGGAGGGACTCGTCGACCGCGTGCATCGTGGCTGGGCGATGTCTGCCTTGATACGGTGAAGGCGTGGCGGGCCTCAGCCATCAGGGGAAAAACTGTGGAACGAAGGAGTGGGCGGGCTTTGTCCGCAGAGTTAGGGACCCACTGGGCATAATAGGAGAAAAACCACAGGCATCGTTTCAGGGCCTTGGGGCAGTGGGGGAGGGGGAGTTACATGAGAGGGCGCATACGGTCGGGGTCGGGCCCTCGGACTCCATTTTCCATGACATAGCCAAGGATGGCTATGCGGTTGGTGCGGAACATGCATTTCTCCTTATTGTATGTGAGGTTAAGGAGTTTGGCGGTCTGGAGGAATTTTTGAAGGTTTGACATGATGGTGACATTATCTAGGTATGGGAAGGTGGCCCGCAGTCCGTACCAGTCAACCATTTGGTCCATCTCTCGCTGGAAGACCAAGACCCCATTAGTGACGCCAAAGGGAACCCTAAGGAAGTGATAGAGGCGGCCATTTGCTTCAAGTGCAGTATATTAGCAGTCCTCCAGGCGGATAGGGAACCGGTGGTAGGCGGACTTCAGGTCCACTGTGAAAGCACTCGATACTGCGCAATCTGATTGACCATGTCAGATATGCGTGGGAGGGGGTATGCGTCGAGCTGCGTGCAATGATTGATGGTCTGACTGTAGTCAATGACCATCCTGTGCTTCTCCCCAGTCTTCACTACTACCACTTGGGCTCTCCAAGGGCTGTTGCTGGCCTCAATGACCGCTTGCCGCAGAAGCCGTTGGACCTACGACCTGATAAAGGTCTTGTCCTGGGCACTGTACCGTCTGCTCCAAGTGGCGACGGGTTTGCAATCTGGGGTGAGGTTTGCAAACAGGGAAGGTGGATCAACCTTAAAGATCGTGAGGCCGCATACGGTAAGGGGTGGTAGGTGCCGCCGAATTTTAAGGTTCGGCTTTGGAGATGGCACTGAAAGTCTAGGCCAAGTAACAGGGCAGCACAGAGGTGGCGGAGAACGTAGAGCCGGAAGTTGCTGAACTCTACGCCTTGGACGGTGAGGGTCGCGGTGCAGTACCCCCGGATTTCCACGGAATGTGATCCGGAGGCCAGTGAAGTTTTCTGGGTAACGGGGTGTACCGGGAGGGAGCAGCTCCTTACCGGAGTGGGGTGGATGAAGCTCTCTGTGCTCCCGGAGTCAAAAAGGCAGGTCGTCTTGTGCACATCGATCTTCACCGTCATCATCGCGGTCGCGAGGTTGCGGGGCAGGGACTGGTTCAGGGTGACAGAGGTGAGCTGCAGCAGATACTGAGAGGTCCCGGGCTGGTCAGCGGTGGTGGAGGTAGCAGCAGGCGATGAACGGCCAAACGAGCAGGGGTCCTGAGGCGCCGTCCAAAATGGCGTCACCCACGAGGCGCACATGGCGGTCAGCATCAAAGATGGCAGCCCCCATGGGCCGCATGTGGCTTGCGAAGGGGAAAATGGCGGCGCCCCTGGTTCCCACATGGGGGGGGGGGGGGGTGTAGGAACGGTAATCCGGGTCTGGAAACAGAAACAAAGTGTCCCTTCTCCCCACAGACATTGCATGTCGCGCTCCGTGCCGGGCAGCGCTGCCTGGGGTGTTTTTTTCCCACAAAAATAGCACTTTGGTCCCCCGGAATTGGCTGGCTGCCGCGCGGCGCAGGCTTGCAGTGAGCTGGAGTCGGCAGCTGGTGGGGCCCACGATGCCCACGAGGGTGCTGCACGATCGGAGGCGTAAGACTGGACGTTACAGGAGGCCAACTCTAACGAATTAGCGAGGTGCCTAGTTCCCGCAAGATCAAGCGTACCCCCTTCCAGTAGCCACTGGCGTAACGTAAGCATCTCGAATTAAAAGTTCTGTGTGCTGGACTGCCGAAACTGCCTGGCACTCACAGTTCCTCCCCAGGATTTGCAGGGCACGCCAGAAATCATCCACTGACTCCCCGGGGAGTTGCTGTCTCATGACCAGGAAGTGCCTGGCGTATACTTGATTGACTGGTCGAACGTAATGTCCCTTCAGGAGCTCCATCGCTTCAGAGTAGGTGGGCGCATCCCGGATGAGAGGCCAAATGTCAGGGCTCACCCATGAATAGAGGACTTGGAGCTTCTGCGAGTCCGAGGATTCCTCAGCGGATGTTCGGAGGTAGTTTTCGAAGCAGGCTAGCCAATGGTTAAAGGTGGACGTAGCGTTTGCTGATTGAGGGCTCAACTGCAGGCGATCAGGCTTGATGTGGAGATCCATTGTTGACAAATCCTTGCTCAATAAATTGATGCACCATCAATTACCACAAAGACGAGAATAGTGGATTAATCAAGGCTTTATTAAGCAAAGATGTGGTGCCTCCTGTAGCTGGAACCAGAATGGCTGCAGCACCGGCGAGCAAACACATTTATACGCCGTCTACTGGGCGGAGCCAGCAGGCAGGGATTTACCCATATACCTCTACCATACGGGCAGTGCCGTAATACATGTAATATACTACTAGTGGTGACTACCACATAGATGAAAGGCAAAGGCAGTTAGATAACAGGCACAGAGCACTGTACAACAGTCTTTACACTTCAGTTAGTTGGGGCCATGCTGCCCAGGGTCCTGCTCCCAGAGCCTCGTGCAAACCCTCCATTGGCCAGGGTTCCCGTGCTCCCACGCGATTGGCCCTGAGCAGGTCATGTGGTCAGTGGAGCTGGGGCTGGTTTAGATCAAGGGGCTGGTTTAGCACACTGGGCTAAATCGCTGGCTTTGAAAGCAGACCAAGCAGGCCAGCAGCACGGTTCGATTCCCGTACCAGCCTCCCCGAACAGGCGCCGGAATGTGGCGACTAGGGGCTTTTCACGGTAACTTCATTGAAGCCTACTCGTGACAAGAAGTGATTTTCATTTCATCAGGGCCATGCTACAAATTTCCTCCTCCCTTAAGTCCCGTAATACACTTCCACATCACAATGCACAAAAGTCCCAATCATTAACAAGGCAACCGAGGAAAGAGAGTCCATAAAAAAGTCAGTCGGTCTGGATCACTCCGGGTCCTCCGAAGACCAGCTACTGGCTCGGCACTCCTTTAGGTGATTGGGTGGCCCACAGTTGATGCCAACTCGGGCATGACCCCTTCACCGAAGAGTGAACTAGCCTCACCCCCCTCGACAGACACAGCTGCTTGAACAGCTGCTACTGGCTTGGCACTCCTTTAGGTGATTGGGTGGCCCACAGTTGATGCCAACTCGGGCATGACCACTTCACCGAAGAGTGAACTAGCCTCACCCCCCTCGACAGACACAGCTGCTTGAACACAAGCGGAAGTGTCTGGCTGGACTGAGTTACAGGAATATTCATGGTGCTCGTCGGACTTGTTGACTCCACGCTGTGGGTTACCATCCCTCGATTCCTCTGGTGGTCGACTTGCTTCTTATTTGTCTCCTGTTAACATCAACCCCATATGACACCGGCCCTGACCTGCCCACAACCGTCCTTCTAACCAAGGCGAACCTGCTGCTAAATCACGGACCAAAAACTGGTCTCCCATCTGGAACGACCAGTCCTGACCTCTGCTCTGACCTCTGACTGGGAGGCCTGACTGGGCGGAATGTGGTCACATGCACCTTTCAGGGGGTAAGCTCTATTGACCATGTTAGCGGCTTGTGGTCAATTGAGCGTGCAAATCCCATCCAATGGGGAGTTTGCATGGTACCCTGGGAGCAGGGCCTCGGGTAATCTGGACCATGGAGCTGGAGAGTAATGGCCTGTTACATCGTGTTCTGCCGCAGACCTCACGATCGTACCACCCCTTACTTGGTGAACCTCCCTTAAGCTGTGCTTTGAAGCTCCATGGTGCCTTTTTCAGTGCACTCCATCGCCTGAGCAATTGTGATCGCGTTTTCCACCAGAAGCTTCATCTGGAGATTAACATTTTGGATCCCACAAACCAGCCGATTATGCAACGTGTCACTGAGTGCGATCCTGGAACTCGCAGTGCCCAGCAAGCTGGAGAAGCCTGGCTATGAAGACTGTGATAGACTGTGCATGGCCCCTCACTGCAGAATTAAACTTACAACATTGGAGGATAGTCAACGACCTTGGGCTGTAATGTTCTTTAACCAATTTCACTATCTGGTCAATGTTCTTCGAGTCGGGTGCATCAGGGCAAATGAGCTTCCCAATCAAATTATAGGTCTGGGGCCTGCAGATTATCAGAAGTGTCACCCTCTGCTTGTCCTTGCTTGTGATCGCGTTCATGGTAAAGAAGAAATGGGGCGTTCGTTGTCCTGGTGCCATGACTGAACTCCTTGTGTAACTGGTCTGATTTCCCAATGATAGGCATTTCCACACAGTTTAAATGATTCCGACTCTTGCTGGAGCCACTTTGTTTTCTCAATTGTTCCTCCCTTCCCTCCTCACTTCACAATGACTGTCAGCTAGGAACAAATATTTTCACCTCGCAATTGCTCAAGACAGACAGTGGAAGCTTCGAGTAATATCAAAAGGGTTTACTGATGAATGGCAAAGGCAGTTATATAACAGGCAAACAAAACTATACAACAGGGGTCTTTACACTTCAGCTTCCGGGGCCACGCTGTCCGGGGTCCTACTCCCAGGGCCACATGCAAACTTCCCATTGACCGGGGTTTGTGGGCTCCCACGGGATTGGCCTGGAGCCCATCATATGGTCACTGGAGTCGCCCCCTTAAAGGGGCCAAGCTACCACACAGCGTTTCAGCAATCGGCCATTCACAAATCTTCTAGACATTCCTTTTGTTTCTTGCCCTATCGCCAAGCACTTTGACCTTACAATATGGACTGTTTGCTATTTATTCTCTCTTTCTTTCCAGCCTACTACCCACGTTGGGCTGGATTCTCAGGTCCACAGACGCGCGTTTCTTGGCAGTGCATCATTCGCCGGAGGCAGGATTCTATCTTCACACCGCTCAGCAATGGGATTTCCCATTGCAACCATCCCGCGCCACCCGGAAACCCACTGGCGATGGTGCTCTACCAGCGGCAAAAGCAAATCGCAATGGCCGGAAGATTTTGCCCTTTATCATTTGTTCTTTGCCCCTCTCTCTGGTCTTTCATTTGTTTTAACATTTCCAACTTTCCCCAGTTCCGACAAAAGGCTACCAGCCTGAAATGCTGTCCAAAGATGTGCAGGTTAGGTGGAGTGGCCATGATAAATTGCCCTTCGTGACCAAAAAGGTTAGGAGGGGTTATTGGGTTATGGGGATAGGGTGGAAGCGAGGGCTTAAGTGGGTCGGTGCAGACTCGATGGGCCGAATGGCCTCTTTCTGCACTGTATGTTGTATGTTGCTAAAATTCATTAATTTTCCGACTGTTGACTCCTAAATATATGAAATGCAGAGCTTCCAAATGGAATTATCACAGCAGCAAGCAGATTTGGATTCTGTGCAGAATGTCTGACATAAAATGATTTCTATATTAGAACCAACTTTGCTCGCCTCTTGTGCAGCTTTTTAAAAAAAAATCTGACTGTACGAATTGACTGTGGATTGTTTCTTGAAGGTTACATGTCATGTAGGCATTGGTAAATTGCACTTGAAGCTCAGTGGCTGATTTTACTGATTTCCTGGGATGCCTGGCACTGAGTTGCCTCTGTAGCAACATCTGTTCCCATCTCAATGCCCAGCACGGAGCAATATAGTGTTCAGATTTTGTTAACAAAGAGAAAGAGTGAAAGAGAGAAAGGAAGAAAATAGAGAAGGAGAGAAAGATTGAAAGAGAGAAAGGAAGAAAATAGAGAGGGAGAGAAAGATGGAAAGAGAGAAAGGAAGAAATAGAGAAGGAGAGAAAGATTGAAAGAGAGAAAGGAAGAAAATAGAGAAGGAGAGAAAGATGGAAAGAGAAAAAGCAAGAAAATAGAGAAGGAGAGAAAGATTGAAAGAGAGAAAGGAAGAAAGAGAGAAAAAGAGAAAGGAAGAAAAGAGAGGAAGAGAAAGGAAGAGAGGAAGAAAGGAAGAGAGGAAGAGAGAAAAGGAGAAAGGAAGGAAGGAAGGCAAGAAGGAATGAATGAAGGAAGGAAAAGCAAATGCTGAGAACATACCTGTGTTCTATAGATCTATAAGATGAAGGTTTGAAGGTGGACAATCATACTCGTTAGCAAGTGATTGACGAAGAAGAGATCAGGGTAAGTCTGATACAATGGCTGAAATGTCCTGATTGTTCCGATTCAGTTTTCCCGCTGGCAGTGCACCCGTGGGGTGAATTCAATGGGAAATCCCGTTGACAAGTGGCAGGGAGATAGAATCCCACACCACCTAGATATACGTGGCTGGGGAAATGGAGAAACCCAGCCTAATGTCCCAATTGATGATCAATTGGGGGCAGCACGGTAGCATGGTGGTTAGCATAAATGCTTCACAGCTCCAGGGTCCCAGGTTCGATTCCCGGCTGGGTCACTGTCTGTGTGGAGTCTGCACGTCCTCCCCGTGTGTGTGTGGGTTTCCTCCGGGTGCTCCGGTTTCCTCCCACAGTCCAAAGATGTGCGGGTTAGGTGGATTGGCCGTGCTAAATTGCCCGTAGTGTCCTAAAAAGCAAGGTTAAGGGGAGTTGTTGGGTTACGGGTATAGGGTGGATACGTGGGTTTGAGTAGGGTGATCATGGCTCGGCACAACATTGAGGGCCGAAGGGCCTGTTCTGTGCTGTACTGTTCTATGTTCTATGTTCTAATTGTTCAACAATCAACCACACCATGAAACAAATGCATTATTGGTCAAAGATGGTCAACAACAGGTTAACATATAATTCTTTCTTCAGTAACGCATCAGCAATGGGTCTTCTCATTTCTATAACATCAATGGTACACATCACTTGATATTCTGAACCAACATGCAGTTGATGCCACACAGCCTTCGCCACCCCTCTCCGTTACTTTCAAATGTCCCTCTGGGCACACTGGCAATATGGAAATATATTCTCATTTCTCTTTTTCTCGTCTAATTTGATTCCAGCCATTGTAAAAGGCTCATTCTGAATAAATACGCAGGTGTTATTTATAAGGATTCTCTCGTTAAGTTCATTTTTAAACTACCTATTCCCTTTCAATAAGCTTTCGGACAATAATTCTTGTGATAGGCTTGGCTCGGGTGACAAGTTGCTAAAGGTTACCCACAATTATTAAAATAATTTTTTTTTAATGAAATTGATAAATTCAGAATTAATTTGACAAGTGATCTTACATTTTGATTGTGAGTCTTATTAACTAGAAGTTAAAGTATGCAATTTCCAAATGTCCATGCCACAGCTTATTAAATAATTCAATCAGCAAATCAAAAGCTACAGCAAACACTCACCAAAATAAATTTTTAAATAAAAGTAATTGGATTTTGAAATGTGCGGCGTTTGGTACTGGATTCTCTTCATGTTGGCGAAATGTTATTAAGACTATTACCCTCTGTGTTAGCACTGACACTAATAGTGATTCTGTCTGCCATGGTGCCAGACACATATTCAAGTGACACATCGAAACAAGGGATTATGCAACTTCAGAAACATATTAAAATGCTAATTGAAATGTACCTTCAGTACAGCAGAAGTGCCAGTGGCTAAAATAATAGGATGGAATGGGCTGGAATTTAGGAAAGCAATTAATCTGATTAGGAACAGTTTAAAAAGAAAATAAATCATAGATAGACCCCCTGATAGGAATGAGGCGTTTAAAGTTTTATTCAGGTTATGGTTTCCACTTTCGAGACACGTGAATTGGGCATGTGTTAACGAATCACTGGCTTTTTTCACTTCCTCCTCAATTGTGAAACACATGGAGAGGATTGCTTAAAAAAAAGTGGGGAAGTGACAGGTCAGTTGCACAGAGCTTTGGGGTGGAATCCAACCATCTGGAGATGAAGTTCACTGACTGGGGCAGGAATATGGATGGTTTTCCAGAGCAGAGGCCAGCAGGACACCATGCCATGTCCTCCAGAACATGGCCTCATTAATTACACATTACACACCTGGTATTCCGTTGGTGGGGGGCGGGGGGGGGGGGGGGGGGTCTCCTGATGGCACGTAGCCCACCATCGTGCCTGGGCACCCTATTGAAAAGGAGTCCAATATCACTGAAAGAAAGTAGATTGAACCTCCTGAAAATGAAGATGGACACCCGAAGAAAGAAGATGGATCTCCAGGGACATTCCGAGGGTGGAAGGTGGACCTTACCTGACGACACGAAACCTAGAAGGCCCGCAGTATCTGAAGGCAGCCGCAGGCTTTGTTCAGGTTCATTCACCCAGCTGCAAGTAACGTTGTTCCAAACGTGTTTTGCATCAGTGTGGTTTTCCCATCGGTGCAGGAGAGGATTGGGCGGAAGAGCCTGGTCGGGCTTACCATCCGCGATGCGCTGGTGGAATGCAAATCAGTTTCACAGCAGCCTCCCGTGGGTTTCACAATCTGCTATTGCAGGCACCAGCGGAAGATCCTGTGGGAAATTCACGGTGGTGTGAAACCAATTTTTTGAATTCCCACTGACAGCGATGGGAATAGACATGACATGCCATCTCGCGCTGCCAAGAAATACGTGGCTGAGCGACCACAGAATCCCGCCCTATGACCTTTTGGGATCCTTTAGGTCTTCTTTTGTTAATCCTAATGTGTTCCGCCTGTGTCGGCCTTCATTCTCAGTTGCTAGGCAAAATGTTATGGCTTGGTGGTCTGGTTAATACACACCTGAATCAAGGAACCAGCTCTGTACACTGTTTAAACGTCTTCAATTTCCTTTCTAGTGATGTCATTAACGAACATTAACTAAAAGGTTTTTAATTACTCTTTCAAAATGGGGACTTCAGGGGGTGACGATGAGCTGAACAGTTGCACGAAAGGTGGCTCTCCCCAGAAACTGCAACTTTGGACCTTTTAACTGAACAATTGGCTAAAAAAACCATCAACCCCACCCCCCCCATCCCGCTCCCCACCACCGCCCCAAAACAAGCTACCACCCAAGGGAAAGCCCTCAAACCAGTCGAAAAGCCAACAAGACAGGAGAAGTAGCAAATGCCAGGAGAGGATAGCCCAAACTGCAGAAAAGAGGAACAGAGGAGCAAAGTAGAGCAGGACAGGGCAGGGCAAGAGGGAGCGCCAACGCAAACATCGACCTACCCACCGACAGAATAATCGATGGACCTTCTAACGCAAGGGCTCCTGAAGCCATAGGGGCAATATTAAGGAGGACCTCATGGTAACCGTGCAGGCGGCCGTAGTGATTGCGATGACCTTCTTTAAGGAGGCACTGGAGGGGAAGGAACGGCGATTGGAGACCTAAGAAGCGACCGTCTGGGAACTGGAGAAAATGACCACCAATCAGAATGACAGGATCATCTAGAAGTGGCAAGGTTGGTGGTGGCCTCGGGAGTTCTTAAGGGGAGAACAGGTCTCGCCACCAAAATCTCAGGATCGTCAGGGTACCTGAGGGCACGCGGGGCAGAAACCCAACATTGTACATAGCACAGATTCTGGGGAAGCTGGTTGGCTGAGAAAACCTCTCCAAGCCCCCAGAAGTAGATAGGACCCGCAGGTCATCTACCAGAGGCCCAGAGCAGGAGAACTACCAAGGGCGATCGTTGCTAAACTCCACAGATTCTATGATGAGAAGTGTATCCTGAATTGGGCGTGGACAGGCTGTCCTGCACATGATCAGAATTTACCAGGACATTGGGGCCAATCTGGCCAAGTGTCAGGTGGAGTTCAGTATGACCATGGCAACCCTATTTAAGAGGAAGACATGATTTGGCATGCTGTACTTGGAAACACTTTGGGTGACATTTGCCAACAAAGAACACTACTCTGGGGGGTGAAGGGCAGTAAAATACTGAGCTGAGAAGTGGGGGGGGGGCTGAACAAAATGGGTGAAGGGTAAGAGTGATGCTCCCAGTGGGGCAGCCACCACACTGGCGGACATGCTGGCCATTTTGGATAGCCCACAAACAAAATCTTCCCCCAAGAGACACACTTGAGGAAGAAGGGCCAACTGAGGGTAAGAAAAAGCTGGATGGGACCAACCTACCAAGCGAGCTATGGGGCGAGGACAAGGGGGGCTGGCCATACTGTTTGATAAGAGGATGACCTTTATGGCAACCTTTACGGTGACAAACCCAGGGGGGACAGTATGTCATGGTCAGTGGCGTACTGGATGGGGCAGAGGTGGTGCTTGTGAATGTGTATACCCCTAACTGGGATGACACAGACCATGGCAACAATCCCCGACCTCAACACTCACTTACTCATCATGGGAAGGAGACTTTAACTGCATACAGGGCCCATAATCCAACCCTAAAGGGAACTAAAATCCTTCGTGGAGCAGGTAGGGGATGGAACCGTGGAGGTTCGCACATCCGAGGAAAAACAAGTTCACCTTCTTCTCCCACATCCACAAGGTATATTCCCGCATCAACCCCTTTGTAATAGGTAAATCGATGTTTCCAAGGGTAGTGGAAGTGGAATACTTTGCAATAGTAATCTCCGATCAAGCTCCGCACTACGTGGGTGTGTGTTTGGAGACGGGCTGGACCCAGTGCCCTCCTTGGAGGCAGGACACAGCCCTTCTTGCCGACAGGGGGTGGCACGGTGGCACAGTGGTTAGCACTGTTGCCTCACAGCTTCAGGGACCCAGGTTTAATTCTAACCTTGGGTGACTGTCTGTTCGGAGTCTGTAAATTCTCCCCGTGTCTGCATGAGTTTCCTCTGGGTGCTCTGGTTTCCACCCACAGTCCAAAGGTGTGCAGGTTTGGTGGATTGGCCATGTTAAAATAGTCCTTTAGTGTCCAGGATTATGGGGATAGAGTGGGGGAGTGGGCCTATGTAGGGTGCTCTTTCAGAGGATGGGCCGAATGGCCTCCTTCTGCACTGTAGTGATTCTACGGCGCTCTGCAAATGAATTTCCCAAGCCATCCATGGTTAAATAAACTGCAACCAGAGTGGGGAGGTCTCACCCTCCACATTCTGGGAGGTACTGAAGATGGTGATAACGGGGAAATAATAGCGTAGAAGTCCCGCAGGGACAGAAAACAGATGGAAGCTAGACAAGGGCTGGTCAACTCCAAATCAGAGGTGGATGGTTGGTACTCCACAGCCCGACCCTGGAACTACCGGCACAGAGGAAAAAAATTACAAATCAAGTTTGACCTGTTCTCCACCGGGAAAGCTGTGCACCAACTCCGCCAGTCATGGGGGATCTTCCAGGAGTATGGAGGCAAAGCCGCCTGCAGGCTCACCAGCTGAGAAAGCAGCCAGTCACGAGGGAAATAGCATCAAGCATGTCACGGAGCCTGACAAGGTCAGTGAGGCCTTTGCGGCTTTCTACCGGGAACTGTACACCTCCGAGTCCCGGTAGGGGTCTCAATGGTGAGACAGTTTCTCAATGGACTGGACATAACAGTCGTGGGGAAGGAAAAGGAGCAGGAACTGGAAGCACCACTGGAACTGGGGGATTCGTGGAGATCATTACCTCCACGCAGGTGGGAAAGGAGCGGGTCCGAACTGATTCCCACTGGACTTGAATGAAATGTTTGCACCTACCTCAGTATCAGTGATGCCTAAAAAAAAAACAAAGACTCGATGGAGTGCTGGTCATATGAACCTATCTCACTCCTGATACTGATGCCAAAGTCCTGTTGGAGGCCCTGTCGAGGCGGCTGGAGAGTCGCGTGCCACACGTAGTCACGGAATGTCAGACGAGGTTTGTCAAGAGCAGGAAACTAATGATGAAGATCTGGTGCCCGCTGAACGTGATCATGGCCCCACCCAGGAAGAAGACACCAGAACTGATCATCTCCCTGGACACAGAGAAGGGTCTTTGACAGAGCCAAGTGGATGTAGATACTGGAAAGGATTTGGTTTGGGCCAGGGTTCACCTCGTGGGTGAAACTAATGTACAGCGCTCCCATGGCGAGCATGCAGACAAATAACACCAGCTCTGCCTACTTCTGGCTGCACAGAGGCATGATGCAGGGATACCCTCTGTTCCCGCTGCTGTTTGCTCGGGCAATTCAACCACTGGCCGTCGCTCTCAGATCTGTGAAGGTATGGAGGGGCATCCAGAGAGGAGTCAGGGGGCACAGAGTCTCACTCCATGCGGATGACCTGCTCTTCTATGTCACAAACTCCCTAGCCAGCATGGGAGAAGTAGTGCAACGTCGAGGTGAGTTTATGACCTTCTCAGATTACAAACATGAACCTGAGCAAGAGTGAGATATTCCCTGTGAACCCCAGGGGTTGGGCGGGGGGGGGGGGGGGGGGGGGTGTGCTGTGGGGGAGGGGGGGGGCAGGACTTCATCCCCGAGGCCCTCTTTGCTAGTTAGAAAAACTAGTCTTGGCTTTTGTGTGGGGGCGGAAGACCCCTTGGCTCCGCAAGAGCAAAGAAGGAGAAACATGGGAGGCCTGGCCCTTCCAAACCTACAATTCTACCGCTGGGCGGCCACTGCAGAGCGAGTGCGGGGCAGGGTCGCAAATCAGGGGGCGGAATGGATAAAGATGGAGGAACATCCCAGTGCGGGAACATCACTCTGGGCCCTGGCCACGGCCCCACTCCCACTCCCACTGCCCAGTGGTGGTGGCCACGCTGAGAATGAGGAACCAGCTTAGGAACCACTTCAGACTGAAAGCAATGTTCACTATGGCCCCCATCTATAGTTCTAGAACCATAGATTCCCCCCCTGGTGACACTAAACGCCACCTTTAAACGGTGGAGACAGGATGAGGGGACGCAAAGAGTAGAGGACCTATATATATATAGATGGCAGGTTAGCGACCCTGGGGGGACTGACGGACAACCCTCAGTATCGAATGGGAACGAGTTGCTGGAGATCAGTGGCACCACGCACGGCCTCAGACAGGCTGTCTGACTTAGCAGAATGAGGAGGGGGGTAAAGGATGCAGAAGGGACCAGGGCACAATGCAAACAGGTAGGGGAACCAGAGGGAACACTCAGCAGTGAAGTATGCAGGTATAACCTCGCCAGCGGTATGCCTCGGTGGCACCACAGGGCCCCTGGTCAGTTCTAGTAGTGGGAGGCAATGCGCCCAACACCGGAATGGCACAGAGGGAGTGGCCGAGGTGGGGGGACCTCAAAACCAGCGAGGAGGAGCTCAAAACCAACAATATTACCTTTACACGCGTGGTTTTGTCCCCCTCCAGGACTTGTACGTCATTATCATATTCTCTTCCTGAACATATGTAAATACATACACAGTTTTTAAAGATTTCTATGATGCTGCTTAAATGTCCTCTGCAATGTAACAATAAAATGCAAACCAATAAAAACAATTTTTTAAAAATTACTTTCAAAATGCCATGTGGGCTGCCGATGGCCTTATTGGAGACCGGCACAATGACATCGGGTTTGCAAGCCCAAGCCATTGTGCCGGACATTAGGCTTCTGCGGGTTTGGCTGTTCTATCTTTACAATATAAAATTCAACCCCTTAAACCGATGCTCAGTCTGCCTTTGTAGGTGGACAGGAAAGATCCCACGGAGGTATTTTGAAGAGGGGCAGGAGAGTTATCCTTTGGTTTTCTGGTCAATATTTATTTCTCAAATCAATTTCAGAAAAAAACAGATGAGCTCTTTGTTGGTGTATTGCTGGTCTGGGGAGGCTTATTATGCAGAAAGTAATTGCTGCATTTCCGACAGTGACCACACACCAGGATGCACCAATGGCTGAAATCAACATTGGGGGATTAAAGTCAACTTGCCGATGCATCAGCACCCGATTCACCTGTGGTATGAAATAGCTGTGATCGTTTGAAGTTTGCCATTCTTGTGTTTGTCCTGAAGTGTGCAAGTCAAAAAGCTTCAGCAACATATTTATTGTTTCAGCAATAAAACTAAATTCCATCAGTTCTAATGGAACTGACTGATCAGTTATACACTGACAGCCAATTAAGCATCTGGCATGCTGGTTCAGAAATAAAGTCAGGGTAAGTCTATGCTTGACAGTTGTTAAAAGTAGCAGCAATGACAGGAAGTGGAAGTGCCAAAGTGCTAATCCAATCCATGTTTTCTAATTGACATAAACATAAGCTGACGATCACATCTCATGCCAACAAAAGGGATAGCAGCAGCGTGGAAACAAAATTGGCTGAATCATCGGAAGCAGAAAGTAACGGTTAATGGGTATTTTTCGGGCTGGAGGAAGGTTTTCACTGGACTTCCCCAGGGGGTCGGTATTGGGACCTTTGCTTTTCCTGATATCTATTAATGATCCAGACCTTGGTGTGCAGGGGTCAATTTCAATGTTTGTGGATGATGCAAACCATGGAAAAGGCCATAGACAAGTTGGTGGAGTGGGCAAATAGGTGGCAGATGATGTTCAATGCAGCAAAGTGTGAGGTGATGCATTTTGGTCGGAGGAACATGGAGAGACTGTATAAAATAAGGAGTATATATCTTAAGAGGGTGCAGCAGCTGAAGGACCTGGGTGTATATGTGTATAGATAATTGAAAGATGGAGAAAGCAGTTAATAAAGCATTAATAGGGGCACAGAGCACACGAGCAAGAAGGTTATACTGAACTTATAAAAGGCACTGGTTAGACCTCAGCTGGAATAATTTGTACAGTTCAGGATGCAACATTATAGGAAGGATGTGAACATATTGGGGAGAGCGCAGAAGAGGTTTACAAGAACGGTTCTGAGAGATGAGAAACTTCAGCTATGAGGATAGATTGGAGATATTGGGACTGTTCTCTTCGGAGAGAGGAATACCAAAGGAGATTTGATAGCGATGTTCAAAATCATGGGGGCTGGAGAGAGTCGATAGGGAGAAACTGTTCCCGCTCAGAAAAGGATCAAGAACGAGAGGGCACAGATTTAAAATGATTTGCAAAAGAAGCAAATGTGATGTGAGAAAAAACTTTTCACACAGCGAGTGGTTGGGGTCCGGAATGCACTGGCGGGAAGTGTGGTAGAGGCAGTGGAGAGGCAGTGGCGTAGTGGTATTGTCACTGGACTAATAATCCAGAGACCCAGAGTAATGCTCTGTCTGGGGCAAAGGGTTCGAATCCCGCCAGGGCAGATGGTGGAAGATTATTTCAATAAAAACAACTGGAATTAGAAGTCTTAATAATGACCATGAAACCACTGTTGATTGTAAAAAAAACATCTGCTTCACTAACGTCCTTTAGGCTATCCTGGTTTAGCTCACTGGGCTAAATCGCTGGCTTTTAAAGCAGACCAAGCAGGCCAGCAGCACGGTTCGATTCCCGTACCAGCCTCCCCGGACAGGCGCCGGAATGTGGCGACTAGGGGCTTTTCACAGTAACTTCATTGAAGCCTACTCGTGACAATAAGCGATTTTCATTTTCATTTTTAGGGAAGGAAATCTGTTGTCCTTGCCTGGTCTGGCCTACATGTGACTCCAGAACCACAGCAACGTAGTTGACTCTTAAATGCCCCCAGGATGGACAACAAATGCTGGCCCAGTCAGCGATGCCCACATCCCATGACGAATAAAAAAAAAGAGGTAGGTTCAATCGAGGCATTCAAGAGGGAATTAGGTGATTATTTGAACAGAAACAATGCATTAGGATATGGGGAAGAAGCAGGGAATGGCATTAAATCATGATGCTCATTGGGAGAGCCGTTGACACAAGATGGGCTGAATGGCCTCCTTCTGCACCATGACAGTTCTGTGATAAGCAGGTAAGCGATGGCTGAAAGCAGTTCGTACAGGTTGTTTTGAGCAGTGCAGCTGGGTTGCTCAGAGCTACGTGTGTCATGAATCTTTGTTCAGTTTACTAGTGATGAGGCTCGCAGTTTAAACACACAGCAACTGTGTTTCCAGCTGCGTCGCCTGCTTTAAACATTTGCTAAAAAATGGCGGCGATGGTTTTCCTCTTGTGTTTGAGTTATTGGTCGCCTCAGCTTCATTTGAATGTGATGAGGAAAATGGAACCACTAATTTTAACATGTCGGCACTGTGTTTGATACGAGGGCAATGTTACAGAATAGATGTGCTTTCATAAATAATTCAACAATATGCATTTATGAAATTCTTGGAAACTCCCAGAATCGGAACAGCCTAATAGCCGTAATAATGCTCACTGAATATTTGATGATGCTAAAAAATTCTGCAAGTATAATATTTGCATTCCAATAGACCAAGGGAAAATTATTGAAACAATTAATGCAACTGAAACCATTGCTCCATGTTATGCAAATTCTCCAATGTGAATTTTAAAAAAAAAAATTGATACAATCAAAACCTGTACATCTTTATGCCTGCAAAAATGTGCATTGTGGTACCAACACGATAACTTTGGCAGTCTGAAGTGAACCTTTGCTGTACGGAACAAGGTTCCTCGTCTCCCGCCCCAGCCAACACCACTTCAAAAAAATAGGTTATCTGACCATTAATTGCATTTGCTGCATGTGCCACATTTGCTGCATGTGCCACATTTGCTGCATGTGCCACATTTGCTGCATGTGCCACATTTGCTGCATGTGCCACATTTGCTGCATGTGCCACATTTGCTGCATGTGCGTGCATGGGCTGCTGCATATCCTGAGTTTACAACAGTGACTACATTACGAGCGTACTTCATTTTCTATCGATACAGTTGGAATATCTTGAGCTTATCAACAGTATATACCATATACACCTCTTCCTTTTTAATTTGAATTTTTTGAATACTAAACTTCAGGGAATGACCAATCACAGCACCAAAGAATGACTGCCAGTTGTGCCAGGAGAGTGAGTGACACACAACAGGAACAATCGGTAAAATGCACAAGGGTAAGAAAGCGAGCAATCAGAACTCAAACCATAACTGTTCACCCAGAGGAAAATCCTGAAGATTTGGCAAACACTCATTCTGCAAGGGAATGCCATTTTGAGGCACCAAGCAAATAGATTACAGCTCAAACTTCCAATTAAAGTGCTAAAAATACGTCTTGAGATTGAAGCGACCGAGACCCAACTGCAATTGTAACAATTTAACTCTAACTCCCCAAGTCAGTTTCATGACCAGGAGGATGGACTCAAATTGTCTCCATTGAGTGCGCATAGCATTTCATCCAGTGATGCCAGTTAAAATTGCTACTTAAGTTGTCCAACACAGTTGATGTTTTGACAAATTCACTACCCCAGACCACCTAAAGCTGATGTCACCATATGGAATAATTCATTAACATAATAATAATAACATAATAACCTTTTATTGTCACAAGTATGAAGTTACTGTGAAAAGCCCCTAGTCGCCACATTCACATAAGAGACCAATAGGAAGATTTCTGATAGAAGAACCTTCAACGTGCTTCAAGCAGCCAGGACCTGCAAATCCAAGTAGATCAGTGTAGCATTCAACATTGTGCAAGTCCAAGTTAAGGGAGTAAGTTGTCACTAGACTCAGAGTAAGTATGTCACGTCTGTAAGAATGACTCAATATTGTTCTATAGCAGCAATCCGGACAATCGGCCGTAGCTCACACCATTGGTCCCAGAAGCTCCTCAGTGGCCTATGGCCAAAATTTTAAAGCTTGTTTCGAAAGGGAAATTGCATCACAATTTAAATTAATAGATTCCCTCCATTATGGGTGACCTTCGGCTGACAAGGTTCCCTGGGATGCAGTAGGGTTTACACCAGCTGCCTGTTGACAAGGGTTCTGTTGTTATTTTCCAGGCGTGTAGAGGGTGGAAAGAAGGGATGGGGTGAGGGAAAGAATTAACTACTCAGCACCTCTTACTCTACATTTCCCCCTACAGTCAAAAATTAGTCAACTGTTTCAGCAAGACAGAATCTCAAAAGTAGGGGCGCTATTTAGTGGTCCCGTCAGCCATGAACGCAAAACATGTCATGTCCACAAAATTTCACTCGAGGCCAAATAGGATTTGTGCCAGCGATATTTCAGATCACAATATTACTGGGCCCTCTCCAGGAAGGGAGCAAATCTGATTTGCATCAATTTGAATTATTAGCTCTATTCTAAAACATGCCGACGTTAAATGCAAGGGTATCCCAAAACCCAGAAATGTAATTTGGAATCCCAGTTTGAAGCGGTGTATGTGTTCTTTCTATATAATGTGAGGAACTATGTGCAAATCAGTGCATCAGGAAACGTCCGGGCTGCCGGCAAAACGGAGAACCCCAACAGCCCCCCGTTTCCCCAAACAAAATCCAATATTCAGTAACTTCATGAGCTAAATCCAGCAAATAATTACCACAGCCGGCTTAAAGTGGCCACATCTGGGAAATAGTCTTCAGGTTCCACGACTAGGGGTGAATCACAAGCCCCTTTATCCCAAAGGTAAAATGTTTTCGGTACTACAGCTTTTTAAGGAGCTTGGGATTGACTGTCTTCACATTGTGCTTGGCCTAGGCTGAGAATGGGATTACTCCGTCACACTCTTTGGCCGTGGGGGAAGGGAGGGTCCCTAGCTCTTTCCCACAACTTAGAATGAGGTACCATTTGGCAGGATGGAGACGTGACAGGATTCAACCCCACATTCCTGACCCTCCGTTTGAAAATTCCTTTTTACTCCCTCCTCCTCTCCATCCCGGAAATTTCAAGCCGATGGCAGCATTCTACAAAGCACAAAATGACCTAGAAAAAGATGTAAAATCCCTACTTTGGTGAATACCACAAGCTGCTGTGTCATGTTATTCTGATGTGCACTTCAGAGCTGAAAGTATTCATATTCAGCCAGTTTTGGGGCCGTGTTTTCCGCCAAGTAGCACTGATACTTCAAAACCTGTTTTCTGTACAGATGAGGCTTATTTTTTGTAATTGAAAGTGAGGGATTGGGTACGGTGAATCACACCATGGTTTCATTTGCCAGCCTGATTAAGAGCAGACAGAAATCAGAGAGTAACCCGCGGAAACCGGCTGTTATGGGTTGTTGTGCGTATGCTCTGTTCAGTGCTGAATTCGAGCTGCTGTGAGATGTGGTCTGCATTCTTATTCACTGATTATGTGAGGCAATCTAAAACTCACAGTACAAAACAGAATGTTTGAGATGCTGTAACAGATTTCACCTTTGAAGTATTGTATCTCATCCTTAATAAAGATAAAATAAGATGACGTGAAACATCTCCTCTGAGCTGAGTCTATGATTGAATGATTTGTGGCTGCAAGAAGATGCTCCGCTGTAATTTCCTTTCGAACCATTGACTTGTTTGATGCTGCACTTGCAAATTGTTAGTTTCTCTTCATATTCCTCACCCCTAATCTCCAAAATGCACACAATACCAATCAATAACGCAGCAATGGAAGCAATTTTAACCGAACTGTTCACAAGGTCGGCCGACATCAATTGGAAGGGAATCAACTGTTGATTCCCTTAATTCCTATATCTTTCATTTTGTCATTATCATTTTTGATCCACCCTTTAAGTCAAGTAGAGGAAGTGAGGAACTCAAAAGTTGCAAAATGATACACTGTGCTATTGGAGATTTGGATTTTGAAGAAAAGAACTCAGATTTTCTGGCACCCGGGAGATTGGAGGGAATCAGTTCTCATTGGTTTTGAACATTTAAACAGGTTGATATTTAGAGTGAGGATGTGCTGGAAATTTTGAAAAGCATCAGGATAGAATAGGTCCCCTAGGCCTGATGGAGTAGACCCAAGGTTACTATGGGAAGCGAGGGAGGAGATTATTGCGCCGTTGGCAATGATCTTTGCATCCTCTCTCTCCATTGAAGTAGTACCGGATGATTGGAGGGAGGAAAATATTATTCCCCAGTTCATGAAAGGGAATAGGGAAATCCCTGGGAATTACAGACCAGTCAGTCTTACGTCTGTGGCGAGCAAAATATTGGATAGGATTCTGAGAGTAAGGGTCGGAATTCTCTGAAAATGGGCTATGTCCCCACGCCCGCTAGAAAACGGGCTCGGATTCTCCGTTTTGAAGGGGGCCAGCAGGACACCCGACTGCACCTCCCAGCTCCGGCTGCCAATACGGGGCCCCTGCACTTCCGGCAGCGGGTCTGCGCATGCGCACGGTGGCTGCCTCTGGCGGTGGCCCTAAGCAACATGGCGGTCCCACACGGCGGCCGGGCCCCGACGATATAGACTCCCGCCCTCCACCAAGATCGTGCGTGCCCGACAATCGTTGGCCCCCGATTGCGAGCTAGGCCATCCTGGAGCCTCCCCCCCACCCCCCACCACCCCCCGGCCGGTGACAGATCCCCCCTTCCCCCCACTGCAAGCTCCCGCCGGGTGGAACCATGAGTGAACTACGCCAGCAGTTGCCGGCAGAAAATCATCGCGGGGTCTCTTTCAATGACCCCCCCCCGACGGTACTGCATTGACCGGGCGCACAGTTCCTGGAGAATCACCGGAAGGCGTCGGACCCGATCGCAGGTCTGACGCCCCATTCTCCGCCCCCGCGCTGAGAGCGATTGCCGTACGGAGGCTCAGAGAATCCCGGATTTCTGATTATTTAGAAAAACATAGTTTGATGAAAGATAGTCAGCATGGCTTTGTGAGCGGCAGGCCATGCCTCACAAGCCTCATTAAATTCTTTGAGGATGTGACGAGACACATTGATGAAGGTTGGGCAGTGGATGTTGTGTATATGGATTTCAGTAAGGCATTTGATTAGGTTCCCCATGGTAGACTCATTCAGAAAGTCAGGGGGTATGGGATACAGGGAAATTTGGCTACCTGGATACCGAATTGGCTGGATGAAAGAAGAAAGCGAGTGGTAGTGGATGGAAAATATTTTGCCTGGAGGTCAGTGACCAGTGGTGTCCCGCATGGGTCTGTTCTGGGACCTCTGCTCTTTATGGTTTTTATAGATGACTTGGATGAGAAAGTGGAAGGGTGGGTTAGTAAGGGGCAGCATGGTAGCACAAGTGGATAGCACTGTGGCTTCACAGCGCCAGGGTCCCATGTTCGATTCCCTGCTGGGTCACTGTCTGTGCGGAGTCTGCACGTCCTCCCCGTGTCTGCGTGGGTTTCCTCTGGGTGCTCCGGTTTCCTCCCACAGTCCAAAGATATGCAGGTTAGGTGGATTGGCCATGATAAATTGCCCTTAATGACCACAAAGAAAAGGTTAGGAGGGGTTATTGGGTTACAGAGATAGGGTGGAAGTGAAGGTTAAGTGGGTCGGTGCAGACTCGATGGGCCAAATGGCCTCCTTCTGCACTGTATGTTCTATGTTCTATGTAAGTTTGCCGATGACACAAAGGTTGGTGGAGTTGTAGATAGTATTGAGGGCTGTTGAATGTTACAACAGGACATTGACAGGATGCAGAGGTGGGTTGAGAAGTGGCAGATGGAGTTCAACCTTGATAAATGTGAAGTGATTCATTTTGGAAGGTCGAATTTGAATGCTGAATACAGGGTTAAAGGCAGGATTCTTGGAAGTGTGGAGGAACAGAGGGATCTTGGAGTCCCCGTACATAGATCCCTCAATATTGCCACCCAGGTTGATAGGGTTGTAAAGAAGGCATATGGTGTGTTGGCTTTCATTAACAGGGGGATTGAGTTTAAGAGCCACAATGTTTTGCTGCAGCTTTATAAAACCCTGGTTAGACCACAGTTCTGGTCGTCTCATTATAGGAAGGACATGGAGAGGGTACAGAGGAGATTTACCAGGGTGCAGCCTGGACTGGAGGGCATGTCTTATAAAGAAAGGTTGAGGGAGCTAGGACTTTTCTCTTTGGAGAGAAGAAGGGTGACTTGACAGAGGTGTACAAGGTGATGAGAGGCATGGATAGAGTGGATAGCCAGAGACTTTTCCCCAGGGCAGAAATGGCCATCACCAAGGGGACGTAATTTTAAGGAAATGAAATGAAATGAAAATCGCTTATTGTCACGAGTAGGCTTCAAATGAAGTTACTGTGAAACGCCCCTAGTCCCCACATTCCAGCGCCTGTTCGGGGAGGCTGTTACGAGAATCGAACCGTGCTGCTGGCCTACTTGGTCTGCTTTCAAAGCCAGCGATTTAGCCTTGTGCTAAACAGAGGAAGGCATAAGGGAGATCATAGAATTTAACCATAGAATTTACAGTGCAGCAGGAGGCCATTCAGCCCATCGAGTCTGCACCGGCCTCTGGAAAGAGCACCCTACCCAAGGTTAACACCTCCACCCTAATATTTCAGGGTCTCGAGGCTTCTCTGCACTAAGAAACAGCAGGTAGGAAACATATCCCCATAACCCAGTAACCCCACCCAACACTAAGGGCAATTTTGGACACTAAGGGCAATTTATCATGGCCAATCCACCTAACCTGCACATCTTTGGACTGTGGGAGGAAACCGGAGCACCCGGAGGAAACCCACACACACACGGGGAGGATGTGCAGACTCCACACAGACAGTGACCCAAGCCGGAATCGAACCTGGGACCCTGGAGCTGTGAAACGATTATGCTATCCACAATGCTACCGTGCTGCCAGATGTCAGAGGTCGGTTCTTTACACAGAGAATGGTGGGTGTGTGGAATGCACTGCCAGTGAAGGTGGTGGAGTCAGTCATTAGGGACATTTAAGCGACTCTTGGACAGGCACATGGACAGCAGTAAATTGAAGGGGTGTAGGTTAGGTTGATCTTAGATGAGGATAAGTGGTCGGCACAACATCGTGGGCCGAAGGGCCTGTACTGCGCTGTACTGTTCTATGTTCTATGGTTGCATCATAGCCAATGAATTAGCCAAGGACTCTGTCTTGCTTGGCGACAAACAGCGACCAGGTCCTAACAGGTAGGGTTTTGGGTATTTCAGAGAACTCAGCAGAAAGTGCATTGACGCTGAGAGAAGAGCATGTATGTGTGTGCGTGTGTGTCTCTCTCTCTCTCTTTCTCCCAAATGTTTCCTACCTGCTGTTTCTTAGTGCAGAGAAGCCTCGAGACCCTGAAATATTGTTTTCATTTGTGTTGTGACTCTGGGTCAAGTGGGGCTGGAATTGACCACGCACTGGCCCAGGGTGTCGTAACAATAATGAAGATTAAAACCGAGTGGGGTGCAAAACTAGCATTGTCTTTGTTTCCCAACCTGGGTTTCAGGTTATAATTGCCCCCTTTTCAAACCATCCAATGTGCAAACGCTCTGCTAACGACTGGAAGAGTAAAGCATGTTTAAAGCTCAGTGTGGTGCCCTTGCATGTTTGGTCTGATGTGATCGATTTAACCTAAACCACCAGTTGGAAATGCGACAGGATCGGGTTAAGCATTAGTTCTTACACCTTGCCTGAATCCACACGCCACTGAATTCAGCAGAGCGTTATTTAGCAAATGGCATTCCAAGAGATTCTGAGGTCTTCCTAACCATCAATTTAGATTAATAGTACCTAGATTTCCAGTCCCAGAGACAGGCTTACATTCTCTCAAGCTTTTAGCCCACTTCTGCCCTTAGACATTACAAATTGTGAGATTCCATTTCACTTCTGTTATTGGCATCCCTGAGTTCTGCCGCACTCAGTAACAGGTAAGAGCATTGTATTATAGAGCATTGTATTATAGAGCATTGTATTTTAGAGCATTGTACTATAGAGCATTGTACTATAGAGCATTGTATTACAGAGCATTGTATTATAGAGCATTGTATTATAGAGCATTGTACTATAGAGCATTGTATTATAGAGCATTGTACTATAGAGCATTGTACTATAGAGCATTGTACGATAGAGCATTGTACTATAGAGCATTGTATTATAGAGCATTGTATTATAGAGCATTGCATTATAGAGAATTGTATTATAGAGCATTGTATTATAGAGCATTGTACCATAGAGCATTGTATTATAGAGCATTGTATTATAGAGCATTGTATTATAGAGCATTGTATTATAGAGCATTGTATTATAGAGCATTGTACTATAGAGCATTGTATTATAGAGCATTGTATTATAGAGCATTGTATTATAGAGCATTGTATTATAGAGCATTGTATGATAGAGCATTGTACTATAGAGCATTGTATTATAGAGCATTGTACTATAGAGCATTGTATTATAGAGCATTGTACTATAGAACATTGTATTATATAGCATTGTACTATAGAGCATTGTATTATAGAGCATTGTATTATAGAGCATTGTACTATAGAGCATTGTATTATAGAGCATTGTACTATAGAACATTGTATTATAGAGCATTGTATTATAGAGCATTGAATTATAGAGCATTGTATTATAGAGCATTGCATTATAGAGCATTGTATTATAGAGCATTGTACTATAGAGTATTGTATTATAGAGCATTGCTTTATAGAGCATTGTATTATAGTGCATTGTACTATAGGGCATTGTACTACAGAGCATTATACTATAGAGCATTGTACTATAGAGCATCGTATTATAGAGCATTGCACTAAAGAGCATTGTATTATAGAGCATTGTACTATAGAGCTGTGTACTATAGAGCATTGTATTATATAGCATTGTACTATAGAGCATTGTAGTATAGAGCATTGTATTATAGAGCATTGTATTATAGAGCATTGTACTATAGAGTATTGTATTATATAGCATTGTACTATAGAGCATTGTACTATAGAGCATTGTACTATAGAGCATTGTACTATAGAGCATTGTACTATAGAGCATTGTATTATAGAGCATTGTATTATAGAGCATTGTACTATAGAGTATTGTATTATATAGCATTGTACTATAGAGTATTGTATTATATAGCATTGTACTATAGAGCATTGTACTATAGAGCATTGTACTATAGAGCATTGTACTATAGAGCATTGTACTATAGAGCATTGTATTATAGAGCATTGTATTATAGAGCATTGTACTATAGAGCATTGTAGGATAGAACCCTGTACTAAAGAAGTTTGCTTGCTTTGACAGTGATATTTACTGACGCAAAACTGCTCCAACAAAGTACTTGTTCCAGATATTTTCCAACCCTTCATCACCACCAGAATTCAGGAATATTCCATTGCTCCGACAATTCTCTCTTGCAGGTATGGCAAGTGATTTCTGTTCCTATTTAATGTCCTCTGGTACCTCGTCCTTCCAATTGTTCCTGCTTTCAAATGCACTTTGACCCACTTTTCTTCTATTTTTTCATTTCTTCTATTTCTACAGACCTCTGTCCTCAGTACCAATTAGCATGTTGGAAAGAGGTTTGGGTGGTGACAATGGGCTCGTCCTGTGTATTTTTGGTCCCGTCGGCATAAATTAGACCAGGTCCTTACCGACGGGACCTGGCTCTGCGGGCAGCCTGCGGAGTCTTTGGGAGGGCGTGGGGGCATGTAGCCCTGGGGGGAGCCCCCACAGTGGCCTGTCCCGCAATCGAGGCTCACCGATCCGCGGGCGGGCCTGTGCCGTGGGAGTACTCTTTCCCTCTGCGCCGGCCGGTGTAACGGTTCACCATGGCCGGCGCAGAGAAGAACCCCCCTGAGCATGCGCTGGGATGAAGCCAGCACATGCTGGCGCTCCCGCGCATGCTCCAACTTCCGCCGGCTGGCAGAGGCCCTTCGGCACCAGTTGGCGGGTGCCAAGCCCGCCGGCACCGGCCTAGCCCCTGACGGTGCGGGGGATTCCGCACCTTGCAGGCGGCCCGCCGCCTGAGTGTTTCACACCACTCCTCGGCGCCGGTACAGCCGCCCCACCGGTTGGCGGAGAATCCCGCCCCATGTGTCTCAGGAATGTAAGAGGACACAATTATTTTCTGCTTCAAGGATAGGCAAAGCTAATAGGAACCCTGCTTACTCAGGCTGCATCATTCCAGGATTTCATTCCTGGCAGGCCTTTACACCTAAGCCTCCCAGACACCACTCCATGATTTATTTGTGCGTCCACCCCTCCCTCAGGCCGGGCACCATGTTGCCTTCTCTTTCGAGGTATCCTGCACCCAGCCCGGAAGGCCTGCCTTCATTCCTCTCATCACGCCTACCTCCATGTCATGATGAGCTGAATCACACAGCGCTCCGAGAACTTGTGATACAACACAGGCAGCAGGCTTCAGGACCACACACACCAGCATTGACGCCCATCCCAGAAACCCCTGAACACCCCTACCCCACAGAGCTAAGCTGGAGGCTCCTGGAATGGCTACTTACAATAAGGAACATGGACGGACGCAAAGCATTACGGGAAAAATGGACAATGCATGGTTCAGGCAGGCTCAGAGCCTGAATGCCTATTTGTAAGCGAACAATCCAGACGGTATCGAAACCCCCAACCGATTAGCATGTTGATGGCCCATCTCCGTCAGACAAAGGACTGATACTCGAGCGACCGATACAATCCTAGACATTACGGCGCCACTCCCTGTACTCAGGAAGCGTAAACAACAGGGTCAATGACCGCTTAGGACACGCCCAGCCATCACGGCACCCGCCCCTTTTTTGGTTCAAATCAAATCCAATGATCAGGAATTACCCAATTAGTGGGGTCCAAACTGAAGGACCGCCCAGAAGAGCGCAAAAACCCCCAAGGATAAAAAGAGAGACCACCATGTGTTCGGTCTCTCTTGGACTCTGGCGCTCCAATTGCAGCGCCACCAGAAGCAAGTTCAACTTCACCGCCCGCTACCAGACGGATGAGCCCAGCTGAGCAGCAATTACTTCTACAGACCCATACTTTCAAACTCGAACAAAGGCCATTGTTCCTCTGACCTAAGCTGGACGCATGAAGTTAAGTCCAGGTTGACCCTTGTGTTGGTATCATTTGATACCTGGCGACTCTGAGCAATATAATATTGACATGCAAAGAAAGAAGGGCAACATCATTAATTGCCAGATTCACAGTAGGTAAAAAAGGCAAAAGTTGACTCCCTGTTATTGGTGGAAAAGGGGCGCTCACCTGCTTCCTCCTTCTCGGAGACTGTGTCGCCTGGTTCCCATTTTAAAACAGCCCACGGTCTAGTGGGTGGTGAGATTCAATGAGGCCTCGAGATTCAACTTTACTCTCGCGAAGTAGATTCTGATGCATTCAAATTGGTGAAAATCAAGTTTTCCCCTTCCTGGATGTGAACCTGATCACGTCGTAGGGGAGGGCCTGGGAAGATCGCGTTCAGAAATCCCATTTTTGGCCTCCTGCGATATTTTGTGGCCATTACAGGACCTACACGTGCGGCTAACCGACATGTTAAATCTCCCCCTTTAATGCCAGGGTCAATGAAATGAGTTGGACCACCTTTGTGTTTTCACCTGCTGGGAGCAGCAAACGTCGTAGAGAGAGCAGAATCCAAACCCTGGGATGTCCCAGCTCTGTGAATCATTGCCCACTTAACCATTCAGGGAGTTCTGTGTTTCTGTGAATCAAAAACCTCACTGACTTTCAATCCCTTTCATGTGATAGCATGGCGTGAATATGTTTTTTCAACTTAGTGCAACAGTGACGCACAGGTAAAATGGAGGGCACTTTACTGGTGAAACTTTTCAGGTTGCCTAAAAATAAATAGTCTCCTTGGGTGGTTTTAATGCAAGAAGACATGAGCCTTATATCTGCAATTTGCTATCATAATTCCATTGTTGTGATCGCAGAGCTTGGTGACATATTTTTATGTTATTAGGAGCCTGTTATGCAGCTCTAATTCATTTATGTTCTGATTAGTGATAATGATGTAAAAGTAATTTCACACAGGTTCACATTTCTTTTGGAAATGCATTGCAAAGTTGTGAAAATCGGCACTTGCTGGTAGTGGAAATATTGCAATGATATATAACCATTGCATTTATCCCAGAATGACAAACGGGTTTATTTTTTTTCTTTGATGGGAGGTGGGCATTGCTGGCTAGGGCAGCCTTTATTGCCCATCCCTAATTGTCCCTTGTGAAGGGGGTGGTGAGCTGCTTTTTCTTGAACCGTTACAGTCCATGTGGTGTAGGAAGGGAGTTCCAGGATTTTGACCCTATGACAGTGAAGGGGCAGTGATATAGTTCCATGTCAAGATGGTGTCTTGCTTGGAGTGGAACTTTCAGGTGATGCTATTTCCATGCATCCACTGCCCTTGCCATCTGGGTGACAGAGGTTGTGGGGTTGGACGGTGCTATCGAAGGTGAGTTGCTGCATTGCATCTCGTAGATCATTTACATTGCTGCCACTGGTGGTGGAGGGTGTGAATGTTTAAGGTGGATGAGATGCCAATTGTTATAACCTGCCTGCTTACTACTGGCTGGGGACTAATGGCAATCCCACAATCCTTCGGGAGTATGAGCTTCGGCGGAGAAATCATTAGCAGTGTCCCTGCATAAATAGAGCTGGCCAATATGGAACCAACTAGAGAGGAGTGAGCAGCAAGAGGGAACTGTTGCTGCTGTTGTATATATCTGTCATTGTAAATAAACGTTATTTCTTTCTATTATACAAACTCGTGCTGGATTCTTTGTGGCCCTCACAAAACCAATCAAGCAGGTTGCTTTGCCCTGAATGGTGCTCAGCTTCTTGAGGGTTGTTGGAGAGTATTCCATTGCATCCCTGATTTGTGCATCGCTGATGGTGGACAGGCTTTGGCCAGTTGGAGGTGAGTTACTTTGCACAGAATTCCCAGCCTCTGACCTGCTCTTGGGGCCAAAGTATTTACACTGGCTGGTCCAGTTGAGCTCAGAGGTTAAGGTGAGCCTAAAACAGGGGGAAGATGACAGATGTCAGGCTGAAAATCCGAGTGAGAATCAGACTTGAGTGGGGAAGTGATAAAATAAATTAGAGAGGCAAAGGCCAGGCTTTTCCAGCCCTGTCTGGTGGAACACGCCGGAGAAGATCCAACAGCCCAGTCAATAGTCCACTAATTGTCCACAAGACCAGGCAATCCAAGAAGCAAGGGACAGGTTGGAAAACCCCACCAGTAAGATCTATGAGAAGTGATGTTTGGTTGTGTAAAAAGGAATTCAAACGTCTTCTATAAATGCATACACTGGGGCAAATGTTCTCGTCCTGCCCATCGGGGTCATTGTCACGGTGGGATGGAACCTTTGGCTGACCATTTAAAGGTCCATTGACCACAGGTGGGAAATTCCAGCCTTGGGGCGGGCATGACCCGAAAATCCCACTCATAGTAAAAGGGTAACGAGGTGGGGGCAAGAAAGTGTATCCACGGGTGGAGGCAGAGGGCGTGGCTGAGGTAACAAATGACTACCTCGTAAGGAAGAAGATACTGCCAAAATCAAATTGAAGGAATAGTTGGTTTAGAAACTGAGTAGACTAAAAATTGATTATCCTTATTCCCCCATCAGCAGCTCAGTTGCGACTTCTGACAGTGTACTCAAAAAGGAAATTTGAAGTTTATTTAGCCCAGTAAGTTGCCGCTGATCAGGAAAGGGAAGAGTTGGCAGACGCCATCGCCTCATGGAATTGCACAACACAGAAGGAGACTATTCAACCATTGTGTTTCTGCTGGTACTTTCAAAGAGCTATCTAATTAGTCACACCCCCTTATTAACCTTGGAGCACTGGAAAGTCTTCCTACTCAAGGTGTTGCAAATTCCCTTTCAAAGGTTAACGTTGAATCTTGCCCGACATTGTTAATAATTGCCTTTGTTCCTTCATTCATTTTTTAAATGGGTTTTTGATTTATACAATGCAACTGTGTGCATATACAATAATACTACCTGGGTCATCTGGTTTGACTGATACACTGTCATGCAAGGGCAGGAGTGTTAACTCGCGTCGCACACACTACACATCGTTCTGCAACTGAGTGAAGCTGTGTAAACCTTATTGAACAATTGCTCGCCTCCACTGTGGAGATACATTGAAGGCATTATTTTTGGCCCAACTTTGGAATTGTACTGTCCTGAACCAAACAGAGAGCAATATGAGAGCACAGTTTAGAAACGCTAACAGACGCGAGCGCATGATGGCCATCCCCAGTCAAGTATGAAAGAGCAATCTTCGGTGTATCTACACAACATATTTTCATATAAATATTCATCCTGTATTTACACATCAGGGCAATGCAGGATCGAATCATTAATCAGTGATCACAAGATAAATCCATCACAGATAACATCTTTATCTTCTACACATTTCTATCGAAATAATACCATTGATGTCGTGTCTCACCTGCTGAATTTCAATCTCCCCCATCCGCATTCCAATTTAATTCTGTATTCCCTGTTTTTTGTTCAGATCGATTTCTCCCTGTTTCTGTTATGAATGAATTGCCGTGACAACCTTTAGTCAAAATTAATCCAGCCAGGTGAATTAGACTGATAGGGAGCTGGGTGAAGTCACCAAACCCTGTCATAAACCTTAATGCACAGGCCAATAGCACCTCTGTGACTTGCAAATGACTTTGCCAATAAACCCCAACAACTAGTCTCCTGCGCTCAATGAGCAATGATGTGTTTGTGATTTGCTGATATGTAGAGGAGCAAAGGACTCTGTAAATAACCTGTTGCCTCTTACAGTTGTAATAGACTATGCACATGGTGGCACGGTGGTTAGCACTGCTGCCTCACAGCACCAGGGACCCAGGTTTGATTCTGAATCTGTGCCCCTGTGGACAAAGAATGGAGCTAACGGTGTTTCCGACGGCGTGGACACTCTGCCGCCAAATGGGAGAATCCCGCCCATGGTCAGATTTATACTGTAGTGGGTGGGAGGGGGACGGGTGGTGTGAGGGGGTGTGTGTGTGTGGTGCAGTGGGGCTGTCGTGGACAGAAGGACAAAGGGAATGTAAGTGGGGGTGATCAAGGCTGAAAAGGATGCTGATAGTGGCACTGGAGGTCCATGGTTGCCAACATTCTTGTGGGGCCTGGTGGTGATGGAGTTGAGATGAGCAGCAGAGACGAATTTAAAGGAAAGTTAAAGAAACAATGAGTGAGAAATGTGATAACTCTCACAAGATCCACAGGGGATCACAAACCCATCACCCTGTGGGGTTTGTAGAGTATAGGTTCCCGTGGTAGTGGGTAGATCCCCACCCAGCTGGGACTTGTTAGTGAGCACTTTAAGTGCTGCTTGCAGACCCAGACCGAAAGTCCCAATAGTTTGGAGTTGGGATATTAGTGTTGTTGAGTCTTTATCATTTGAGTTAGAATTAACTTGTTCAGCCTTCTTCTTTTTGTCTCCCTGGTGACTACATTAGTGTCGAGAATCAAGTACGAGATTCTGTATAGCCTTCCTTGGAACTCTGGTAAGGAACTAAGGGCGCAATTCTCCGCTCACACGAAAATTCGGAGAATAGCGGGCGGCGTAAATTTTTACGGACACGCTGGTCTGACGCCCTCCCGCTATTCTCCCCCCCCCCCCCCCCCCCACAGCCGCCCCCCGACACGAATCGCTGCTCGCCGTTTTTTTACGGTGAGCAGCTATTCACCCCTGGCCGATGGGCCAATTTCCAAGGCCTTTACGGCCGTTTTTATGAACGTAAAACACACCTGGTCTGACCGTTCGTAAAAACGGCTGTAAAGTCCCGATCTGGGGAACCATGGCACCGATTGGCACGGCAGTACCACGGCAGCGGGTACTTAACCCGCGCACTCTTTCTCCCTCCGCCGCCCCGCTGGATCCATTCGCGGGGCGGCTGAGGGGTATACCGGCCCGCGCATGAGCGGGTTTCACGCATATGCGTGATGACGTCATCCGCGCATACGCGGGTTGGAGTCGTCCAATCCGCGCATGCGCGGCTGACGTCATCTGACGCGTCAGCCATCGCTAACTCTGGCTAGCGGGCTTAACGAAATTTGTTAAGCCCGTGATGCCGGAGTTCACGGCCGCGCGATGCTAGCCCCGACCGGGGAGCTGAACCGAGCAGCATACTGGCCCCAGTATGCTCAAAGAATGTACTTTTCTTTTCGTGCCAATGGCATAGAAGGTGATGACTGACGCAAGATAATCCTTCCGGCTGCCTGTGGAGTCCTGGCGTTTGGCATCGTTAAGAGTTTGGCTTACTCTGCAACCCCAGACTGTGCTTTTAACTAACGAGTCGAGTTAGTTACAAAGCACGATGACCCAAGACCAGCAATCATTCTCCAGCATTACAGATTCAACATGGCTGGAAGGATCCCTGGAGAATCTGTGCAGAATTCCTCAGCAGGCTCAGGAGACTGGTCGAACACTGAGCATAGGCTATCCCTTCCTGAGATGCTACGGAACTGATTGGTATGTGGGATAAACAACGTCACAACACAGAATTAGCTACTAATAGAACACACCCTAGACCTTAAAGGAGCCATAGAACTGGTGTTGTCCCTGTAGAATACCGAGAAAGGAATTCATGCCTGCAAGAGTCAGTGGATGGTAATGTGCTCAGTGACGGGGAAGACCAGTGTCCCCACCGAGAGCATTCACATGCCCCACGCACTGCCTGGCCATCACTCGGAACTCAAGAATATGGATGGACGGCAAAGAAATCCCAGAAATATGAGGGACGCTTCTCCAGAGGACATCAAGGAATAATTGCAAGGCTGCCAGGATCGACAGTACGCGTGTTACCCAGGCAGAAAGCCACCTCAGGCCCATGCCTTACAAATCCACCAGCTCCAGCAGGGCAAAATTATATCGATTGAACTGTCTTATTGCCTCAAGGTTGCCCGAATAAAATCAAACTCCAGGTTAACTGTCATTCCCTGGAAATGGAAGTGGACACAGGAGCCCCCATTGTCGGGGAATAGACTTTCAGGCACCTCGTTCCCCTAACCCTGTGAAACCCCAGGGCCCGATTGGCCACGTATACGGGAACCTCTATGGATTGTAGGGACCACTAAGCCCGGTTACCCATGGGCAGCAAATGGTCCGCCTCCCTCTGATTGTCGCTCGAGTGCCAGGGCCTAGTCTTCTGATCAGAGACGGGCTCAAATGGATCTGTTTGGATGCCGGCAAATTTTCAAAATGAGAACTGCAGGCCTATACGAGGTCATCAGAAAATACACCGAAGTATTTCTGGAAGGCCAAGGTGAAATCAAGGGAGCAAGGGCAAAACTCGATGTATACCCCGATGCCCTACATTAGTATTTTAGGGGTAGTACTGGTCCCCTATGCCTTGCTCACCAAGGTGGAGATCGAACTCAAGTGTTTTGCGTGTTTGGCATCATACTCCCATTTCAATGTGCGGAATGGGCCATGCCAGTCGTGCCAGTGCTCAAGCCTGACAAGTTGGACCACCTTTGCAGGGACTATAAACCAACTGTTAACAGAGCCTCCTATCTAGACCAGTACCCCATGCCATGCATCGAGGACCTCTATTCAAAGCTTGCAGGAGACTCCAGTTTTACCAAGCTTGATATGAGTCACGTGTACCTCCAGCTAGAGCTTGAAACGGCATCCAGAAAATACGTAACTATCATTACCCATGAGGACTTGTATGAATACACTCACCTGCCTTTTGGAGTCTCATCAGTGTACGCCATTTACAGCGCATAAATGTAAAATATCCTTCAAGGGTGACAGTGTATTGTGGAAGAGAATGCTGAGACCCAGGCTATTAGAATAGATGGCATTGAGGTGCGTAGGGAAGAAGTGTTGGCAATTCTGGACAAGGTGAAAATAGATAAGTCCCTGGGGCCTGATGGGATTTATCCTAGGATTCTCTGGGAAGCCAGGGAAGAGATTGCTTAGCCTTTGGCTTTGATTTTTAGGTCATCATTGGCTGCAGGAATAGTGCCAGAGGACTGGAGGATAGCAAATGTGGTCCCTTTGTTTAAGAAGGGGAGTAGAGATAACCCTGGTAACTATAGGCCGGTGAGCCTATCGTCTGTGGTGGGTAAAGTTTTGGAGAGGATTATAAAAGATACGATTTATAATCATCTAGATAGGAATAATATGATTAGGGATAGTCAGCATGGTTTTGTGAAGGGTAGGTCATGCCTCACAAACCTTATCGAGTTCTTTGAGAAGGTGACTGAACAGGTAGACGAGGGTAGAGCAGTTGATGTGGTGTATATGGATTTCAGTAAAGCGTTTGATAAGGTTCCCCACGGTCGGCTATTGCAGAAAATACGGAGGCTGGGGATTGAGGGTGATTTAGAGATGTGGATCAGAAATTGGCTAGTTGAAAGAAGACAGAGAGTGGTAGTTGATGGGAAATGTTCAGAATGGAGTTCAGTTACGAGTGGCGTACCACAAGGATCTGTTCTGGGGCCGTTGCTGTTTGTCATTTTTATAAATGACCTAGAGGAGGGCGCAGAAGGTTGGGTGAGTAAATTTGCAGACGACACTAAAGTCGGTGGAGTTGTAGACAGTGTGGAAGGATGTTGCAGGTTACAGAGGGACATAGATAAGCTGCAGAGCTGGGCTGAGAGGTGGCAAATGGAGTTTAATGTGGAGAAGTGTGAGGTGATTCACTTTGGAAAGAATAACAGGAATGCAGAATATTTGGCTAATGGTAAAATTCTTGGTAGTGTGGATGAGCAGAGGGATCTCGGTGTCCATGTACATAGATCCCTGAAAGTTGCCACCCAGGTTGATAGGGTTGTGAAGAAGGCCTATGGTGTGTTGGCCTTTATTGGTAGAGGGATTGAGTTCCGGAGCCATGAGGTCATGTTGCAGTTGTACAAAACTCTAGTACGGCTGCATTTGGAGTATTGCGTACAGTTCTGGTCGCCTCATTATAGGAAGGACGTGGAAGCTTTGGAACGGGTGCAGAGGAGATTTACCAGGATGTTGCCTGGTATGGAGGGAAAATCTTATGAGGAAAGGCTGATGGACTTGAGGTTGTTTTCGTTAGAGAGAAGAAGGTTAAGAGGTGACTTAATAGAGGCATACAAAATGATCAGAGGGTTAGATAGGGTGGACAGCGAGAGCCTTCTCCCGCGGATGGAGGTGGCTAGCACGAGGGGACATAGCCTTAAATTGAGGGGTAATAGATATAGGACAGAGGTCAGAGGTGGGTTTTTTACGCAAAGAGTGGTCAGGCCGTGGAATGCCCTACCTGCAACAGTAGTGAACTCGCCAACATTGAAGGCATTTAAAAGTTTATTGGATAAGCATATGGATGATAAGGGCATAGTGTAGGTTAGATGGCCTTTAGTTTTTTTTCCATGTCGGTGCAACATCGAGGGCGGAAGGGCCTGTACTGCGCTGTATCGTTCTATGTTCTATGTTCTAGTGTGCCGAAATGACACGTTAATCACAGGAGCCACCAAGAACGTACATCTGACAAACCTGGAGGAAGTCCGACGATGATTCCATAACGCGAGCGTCTGCCTCAAAGGGGAACTGTGTGTGTTCCAAATGGGCGCGCTAACATACCTCAGGTACCGCATCGATAAAGACGGCAGACACCCTGCAGAGGACAAAATGACGACCCTGCGGAACACAACCCAACTGAAGTCATTCCTAAACCTCAGAAATTATTATCGGAAATTCATCCCCAAATTGGCTACTTTATTGGCACCCCAGCATGAACTGATGATGAAGCACCAGAAGTGTTTGTCGCAGATACCACAGGATGAACATTCACAAAGTGAAACAACATCTTGGTGCACTATGATCCCACAAGACAGCTGGTACTAGTGTGCGATGCCTCTCCGTGCGGACTAGGGGCAGTCCTTCCCCATCAATGGGATGATGGCATCGAGTGACTGAGTGCAAGTGCATCCCAAACCAAAGCACATGCGGAAAGACACTGTGACCAAATTGAAAAAGGGACTGGCTGTGATATTTAGACAAAAAAATTCCACCGGTACGTCTACGGCTAGCACCTCACGATGATCACAGACCATAAATCCCTGTTAGGCCTTTTTAAGGAGGATAAAGTGATCCTCCTCATTGCCTTGGCTTGGATCCAACTCTGGGCACTCTTGTTGGTGGCCTATGGGTACTTCTTTGAGCACAATCCTGGGACAAACATCACCAATGCTGATACCTTGAGTTACCTACCACTGCCCACATGCCTTACCACTCCACCAGTAATAGGATACCCTGTCTGTATCCGTGAAACAAGTCCAGGTGTGGGCCCAGAAGGACACTACGCTGGCAAATCTCCATCACGTGATCCTAAGTGGCGGAATTCGAGGACACCTCACAGAGGAGATGAAACATTCCACATCCAAACACCATGAATTGAACGTGGAAGTTGGCATCATCCTACGGGGCAGCACAGTACCACAAGTGGCTAGCACTGTGAGTTCACAGCGCCAGGGTCCCAGGTTCAATTCCCCACTGGGTCACGGTCTGTGCAGAGCCTGCATGTTCTCCCCATGTCTGCGTGCGTTTCCTCTGGGTGCTCCGGTTTCCTTCCACATTAAGTGGATTGGCCATGCTAAATTGCCCTTAGTGACCCAAATGGTTAAGAAGGGGTTATTGGGTTACGGGGATCGGGTGGAAGTGAGGGCTTAAGTGGGTCGGTGCAGACTCGATGGGCCGAATGGCCTCCTTCTGCACTGTATGTTCTACTGGAAACCCTAGTGGTTATCGCGCGCCCAGGTTAGCGCCCAATTTTAACAGAGCAGCGGTCACCCAGGTGTCTCCACACGCAAGGAGCTACGTCTGGTAGCTCAGGCTTGAAACTGATATTGAGAACTTGGAGAAACAGAGCCCTTTGAGTCAGAAGAACCAGAGGTTCCCACCTTCGACCTCGCTGGACCAGTGGAAATGGCCGGGGATACTGGGGGTGAGGGTACTTGCAAGCATAACCAGGCCGATCATGGGATCGATATTCTTAATCTTGGTCAATGCCCATTCTAAATGGATGAACATAGACCGGATGTCCACCACAACTTCCAATGTGAACACTGAGGAACTCCGGCAATCATCTGTATCCATGGGATACAGGAGATCCTTGTGTCAGACAGCGCGACCCGCTTCACCCGTGGAGAATTCCAGGCATTTGTGAAGTCCAATGGGTTTAAACATACCTGAACGGTGCTATACTATCCACCTGAACAGCTCTATACTATCCACCTGAACAGCTCTATACTATCCACCTGAACAGCTCTATACTATCCACCTGAACAGCTCTATACTATCCACCTGAACAGCTCTATACTGTCCACCTAAACAGCTCTATACTATCCACCTGAACAGCTCTATACTATCCACCTGAACAGCTCTATACTATCCACCTGAACAGCGCTATACTATCCACCTGAACAGCCCTATACTGTCCACCTGAACAGCCCTATACTGTCCACCTGAACAGCTCTATACTATCCACCTGAACAGCCCTATACTGCCCACCTGAACAGCTCTATACTATCCACCTGAACAGCCCTATACTGTCCACCTGAACAGCTCTATACTATCCACCTGAACAGCCCTATACTGTCCACCTGAACAGCTCTATACTATCCACCTGAACAGCCCTATACTGTCCACCTGAACAGCTCTATACTGTCCACCTGAACAGCGCTATACTATCCACCTGAACAGCCCTATACTGTCCACCTGAACAGCGCTATACTATCCACCTGAACAGCTCTATACTATCCACCTGAACAGCTCTATACTGTCCACCTGAACAGCTCTATATTATCCACCTGAACAGCTCTATACTGTCCACCTGAACAACTCTATACTATCCACCTGAACAGCCCTATACTATCCACCTGAACAGCTCTATACTATCCACCTGAACAGCCCTATACTAACCACCTGAACAGCTCTATACTATCCACCTGAACAGCGCTATACTATCCACCTGAACAGCTCTATACTGTCCACCTGAACAGCTCTATACTGTCCACCTGAACAGCTCTATAATGTCCACCTGAACAGCTCTATACTATCCACCTGAACAGCTCTATACTGTCCACCTGAACAGCGCAATACTATCCACCTGAACAGCTCTATACTGTCCACCTGAACAGCGCTATACTATTCACCTGAACAGCGCAATACTATCCACCTGAACAGCTCTATACTGTCCACCTGAACAGCTCTATACTATCCACCTGAACAGCTCTATACTGTCCACCTGAACAGCCCTATACTATCCACCTGAACAGCTCTATACTGTCCACCTGAACAGCTCAATACTATCCACCTGAACAGCTCTATACTATCCACCTGAACAGCTCTATACTGTCCACCTGAACAGCTCTATACTATCCACCTGAACAGCCCTATACTGTCCACCTGAACAGCGCTATACTATCCACCTGAACAGCGCTATACTGTCCACCTGAACAGCCCTATACTATCCACCTGAACAGCGCTATACTATCCACCTGAACAGCGCTATACTGTCCACCTGAACAGCCCTATACTATCCACCTGAACAGCCCTATACTATCCACCTGAACAGATCTATACTGTCCACCTGAACAGCTCTATACTATCCACCTGAACAGCCCTATACTGTCCACCTGAACAGCGCTATACTATCCACCTGAACAGCGCTATACTATCCACCTGAACAGCTCTATACTGTCCACCTGAACAGCTCTATACTGTCCACCTGAACAGCTCTATAATGTCCACCTGAACAGCTCTATACTATCCACCTGAACAGCTCTATACTGTCCACCTGAACAGCGCAATACTATCCACCTGAACAGCTCTATACTGTCCACCTGAACAGCTCTATACTATCCACCTGAACAGCCCTATACTATCCACCTGAACAGCTCTATACTATCCACCTGAACAGCTCTATACTATCCACCTGAACAGCCCTATACTGTCCACCTGAACAGCGCTATACTATCCACCTGAACAGCCCTATACTATCCACCTGAACAGCTCTATACTATCCACCTGAACAGCTCTATACTATCCACCTGAACAGCCCTATACTATCCACCTGAACAGCTCTATACTATCCACCTGAACAGCGCTATACTATCCACCTGAACAGCCCTATACTATCCACCTGAACAGCGCTATACTATCCACCTGAACAGCTCTATACTATCCACCTGAACAGCTCTATACTATCCACCTGAACAGCTCTATACTGTCCACCTGAACAGCGCTATACTATCCACCTGAACAGCTCTATACTATCCACCTGAACAGCTCTATACTATCCACCTGAACAGCTCTATACTATCCACCTGAACAGCTCTATACTGTCCACCTGAACAGCGCTATACTATCCACCTGAACAGCTCTATACTATCCACCTGAACAGCGCTATACTGTCCACCTGAACAGCGCTATACTATCCACCTGAACAGCCCTATACTGTCCACCTGAACAGCGCTATACTATCCACCTGAACAGCCCTATACTGTCCACCTGAACAGCGCTATACTATCCACCTGAACAGCTCTATACTGTCCACCTGAACAGCGCTATACTGTCCACCTGAACAGCGCTATACTGTCCACCTGAACAGCTCTATACTGTCCACCTGAACAGCTCTATACTATCCACCTGAACAGCCCTATACTATCCACCTGAACAGCTCTATACTGTCCACCTGAACAGCTCTATACTATCCACCTGAACAGCCCTATACTATCCACCTGAACAGCCCTATACTGTCCACCTGAACAGCCCTATACTATCCACCTGAACAGCCCTATACTGTCCACCTGAACAGCCCTATACTATCCACCTGAACATCCCTATACTATCCACCTGAACAGCTCTATACTATCCACCTGAACAGCTCTATACTGTCCACCTGAACAGCTCTATACTATCCACCTGAACAGCCCTATACTATCCACCTGAACAGCTCTATACTATCCACCTGAACAGCTCTATACTGTCCACCTGAACAGCTCTATACTATCCACTTGAACAGCCCTATACTATCCACCTGAACAGCTCTATGCTATCCACCTGAACAGCTCTATACTATCCACCTGAACAGCTCTATACTGTCCACCTGAACAGCGCTATACTATCCACTTGAACAGCCCTATACTATCCACCTGAACAGCTCTATACTATCCACCTGAACAGCGCTATACTATTCACCTGAACAGCACAATACTATCCACCTGAACAGCTCTATACTGTCCACCTGAACAGCCCTATACTGTCCACCTGAACAGCTCTATACTATCCACCTGAACAGCTCTATACTGTCCACCTGAACAGCGCTATACTATTCACCTGAACAGCACAATACTATCCACCTGAACAGCTCTATACTGTCCACCTGAACAGCCCTATACTGTCCACCTGAACAGCTCTATACTATCCACCTGAACAGCTCTATACTGTCCACCTGAACAGCCCTATACTATCCACCTGAACAGCTCTATACTATCCACCTGAACAGCCCTATACTGTCCACCTGAACAGCCCTATACTATCCACCTGAACAGCCCTATACTATCCACCTGAACAGCTCTATACTATCCACCTGAACAGCTCTATACTGTCCACCTGAACAGCCCTATACTATCCACCTGAACAGCTCTATACTATCCACCTGAACAGCCCTATACTATCCACCTGAACAGCTCTATACTATCCACCTGAACAGCCCTATACTATCCACCTGAACAGCTCTATACTATCCACCTGAACAGCGCTATACTATCCACCTGAACAGCCCTATACTGTCCACCTGAACAGCTCTATACTATCCACCTGAACAGCCCTATACTATCCACCTGAACAGCTCTATACTATCCACCTGAACAGCCCTATACTGTCCACCTGAACAGCTCTATACTATCCACCTGAACAGCTCTATACTATCCACCTGAACAGCGCTATACTATCCACCTGAACAGCTCTATACTATCCACCTGAACAGATCTATACTGTCCACCTGAACAGCTCTATACTATCCACCTGAACAGCCCTATACTATCCACCTGAACAGCTCTATACTATCCACCTGAACAGCTCTATACTATCCACCTGAACAGCCCTATACTATCCACCTGAACAGCTCTATACTATCCACCTGAACAGCCCTATACTATCCACCTGAACAGCTCTATACTATCCACCTGAACAGCGCTATACTATCCACCTGAACAGCTCTATACTATCCACCTGAACAGCTCTATACTATCCACCTGAACAGCCCTATACTATCCACCTGAACAGCTCTATACTATCCACCTGAACAGCCCTATACTATCCACCTGAACAGCTCTATACTATCCACCTGAACAGCCCTATACTATCCACCTGAACAGCTCTATACTATCCACCTGAACAGCCCTATACTATCCACCTGAACAGCTCTATACTATCCACCTGAACAGCCCTATACTATCCACCTGAACAGCTCTATACTATCCACCTGAACAGCTCTACACTATCAACCTGAACAGCTCTATACTGTCCACCTGAACAGCCCTATACTATCCACCTGAACAACTCTATACTATCCACCTGAACAGCCCTATACTATCCACCTGAACAGCGCTATACTATTCACCTGAACAGCACAATACTATCCACCTGAACAGCTCTATACTATCCACCTGAACAGCTCTATACTGTCCACCTGAACAGCCCTATACTATCCACCTGAACAGCTCTATACTGTCCACCTGAACAGCCCTATACTATCCACCTGAACAGCCCTATACTATCCACCTGAACAACTCTATACTATCCACCTGAACAGCCCTATACTGTCCACCTGAACAGCTCTATACTGTCCACCTGAACAGCCCTATACTGTCCACCTGAACAACTCTATACTATCCACCTGAACAGCTCTGTACTGTCCACCTGAACAGCTCTATACTATCCACCTGAACAGCTCTGTACTGTCCACCTGAACAGCTCTATACTATCCACCTGAACAGCTCTATACTGTCCACATGAACAGCTCTATACTGTCCACCTGAACAGCGCTATACTATCCACCTGAACAGCCCTATACTATCCACCTGAACAGCTCTATACTATCCACCTGAACAGCTCTATACTGTCCACATGAACAGCTCTATACTGTCCACCTGAACAGCTCTATACTGTCCACATGAACAGCTCTATACTGTCCACCTGAACAGCGCTATACTATTCACCTGAACAGCACAATACTATCCACCTGAACAGCTCTATACTATCCACCTGAACAGCTCTATACTGTCCACATGAACAGCTCTATACTGTCCACCTGAACAGCGCTATACTATCCACCTGAACAGCCCTATACTATCCACCTGAACAGCGCTATACTATCCACCTGAACAGCCATATACTATCCACCTGAACAGCCCTATACTATCCACCTGAACAACTCTATACTATCCACCTGAACAGCTCTATACTATTCACCTGAACAGCACAATACTATCCACCTGAACAGCTCTATACTATCCACCTGAACAGCTCTATACTATCCACCTGAACAGCGCTATACTATCCACCTGAACAGCTCTATACTATCCACCTGAACAGCGCTATACTATCCACCTGAACAGCTCTATACTATCCACCTGAACAGCTCTATACTATCCACCTGAACAGCGCTATACTATCCACCTGAACAGCTCTATACTATCCACCTGAACAGCCCTATACTATCCACCTGAACAGCTCTATACTATCCACCTGAACAGCCCTATACTATCCACCTGAACAGCTCTATACTATCCACCTGAACAGCTCTATACTATCCACCTGAACAGCTCTATACTGTTCACCTGAACAGCTCTATACTATCCACCTGAACAGCCCTATACTATCCACCTGAACAGCTCTATACTATCCACCTGAACAGCTCTATACTATCCACCTGAACAGCTCTATACTATCCACCTGAACAGCGCTATACTATCCACCTGAACAGCTCTATACTATCCACCTGAACAGCCCTATACTATCCACCTGAACAGCCCTATACTATCCACCTGAACAGCTCTATACTATCCACCTGAACAGCTCTATACTATCCACCTGAACAGCCCTATACTATCCACCTGAACAGCTCTATACTATCCACCTGAACAGCTCTATACTATCCACCTGAACAGCTCTACACTGTCCACCTGAACAGCTCTATACTATCCACCTGAACAGCTCTATACTATCCACCTGAACAGCCCTATACTATCCACCTGAACAGCTCTATACTATCCACCTGAACAGCTCTATACTATCCACCTGAACAATGCTATACTATCCACCTGAACAGCCCTATACTATCCACCTGAACAGCCCTATACTATCCACCTGAACAGCTCTATGCTATCCACCTGAACAGCTCTATACTATCCACCTGAACAGCGCTATACTGTCCACCTGAACAGCTCTATACTATCCACCTGAACAGCCCTATACTATCCACCTGAACAGCGCTATACTGTCTACCTGAACAGCTCTATAATGTCCACCTGAACAGCTCTATACTGTCCACCTGAACAGCCCTATACTATCCACCTGAACAGCCCTATACTATCCACCTGAACAGCTCTATACTGTCCACCTGAACAGCGCTATACTGTCCACCTGAACAGCTCTATACTATCCACCTGAACAGCCCTATACTATCCACCTGAACAGCGCTATACTATCCACCTGAACAGCCCTATACTGTCCACCTGAACAGCTCTATACTATCCACCTGAACAGCTCTATACTATCCACCTGAACAGCTCTATACTATCCACCTGAACAGCTCTATACTGTCCACCTGAACAGCCCTATACTATCCACCTGAACAGCCCTATACTATCCACCTGAACAGCGCTATACTGTCTACCTGAACAGCTCTATAATGTCCACCTGAACAGCTCTATACTGTCCACCTGAACAGCCCTATACTATCCACCTGAACAGCCCTATACTATCCACCTGAACAGCTCTATACTGTCCACCTGAACAGCTCTATACTATCCACCTGAACAGCTCTATACTATCCACCTGAACAGCCCTATACTATCCACCTGAACAGCCCTATACTGTCCACCTGAACAGCTCTATACTGTCCACCTGAACAGCTCTATACTATTCACCTGAACAGCCCTATACTATCCACCTGAACAGCTCTATACTGTCCACCTGAACAGCGCTATACTATCCACCTGAACAGCGCTATACTATCCACCTGAACAGCTCTATACTATCCACCTGAACAGCCCTATACTATCCACCTGAACAGCTCTATACTGTCCACCTGAACAGCGCTATACTATCCACCTGAACAGCCCTATACTATCCACCTGAACAGCTCTATACTATCCACCTGAACAGCCATATACTATCCACCTGAACAGCCCTATTCTATCCACCTGAACAGCGCTATACTATCCACCTGAACAGCGCTATACTGTCCACCTGAACAGCCCTATACTATCCACCTGAACAGCGCTATACTATCCACCTGAACAGCCCTATACTGTCCACCTGAACAGCCCTATACTGCCCACCTGAACAGCTCTATACTATCCACCTGAACAGCCCTATACTGTCCACCTGAACAGCTCTATACTATCCACCTGAACAGCCCTATACTATCCACCTGAACAGCCCTATACTATCCACCTGAACAGCTCTATACTGTCCACCTGAACAGCGCTATACTGTCCACCTGAACAGCTCTATACTATCCACCTGAACAGCGCTATACTATCCACCTGAACAGCCCTATACTGTCCACCTGAACAGCTCTATACTATCCACCTGAACAGCTCTATACTATCCACCTGAACAGCTCTATACTATCCACCTGAACAGCTCTATACTGTCCACCTGAACAGCCCTATACTATCCACCTGAACAGCCCTATACTATCCACCTGAACAGCGCTATACTGTCTACCTGAACAGCTCTATAATGTCCACCTGAACAGCTCTATACTGTCCACCTGAACAGCCCTATACTATCCACCTGAACAGCCCTATACTATCCACCTGAACAGCTCTATACTGTCCACCTGAACAGCTCTATACTATCCACCTGAACAGCTCTATACTATCCACCTGAACAGCCCTATACTATCCACCTGAACAGCCCTATACTGTCCACCTGAACAGCTCTATACTATTCACCTGAACAGCCCTATACTATCCACCTGAACAGCTCTATACTGTCCACCTGAACAGCGCTATACTATCCACCTGAACAGCGCTATACTATCCACCTGAACAGCTCTATACTATCCACCTGAACAGCCCTATACTATCCACCTGAACAGCGCTATACTATCCACCTGAACAGCCCTATACTGTCCACCTGAACAGCCCTATACTGTCCACCTGAACAGCCCTATACTATCCACCTGAACAGCTCTATACTATCCACCTGAACAGCCCTATACTGTCCACCTGAACAGCTCTATACTATCCACCTGAACAGCCCTATACTATCCACCTGAACAGCTCTATACTATCCACCTGAACAGCCCTATACTGTCCACCTGAACAGCTCTATACTATCCACCTGAACAGCGCTATGCTATCCACCTGAACAGCTCTATACTATCCACCTGAACAGCCCTATACTGCCCACCTGAACAGCTCTATACTATCCACCTGAACAGCCCTATACTGTCCACCTGAACAGCGCTATACTGTCCACCTGAACAGCCCTATACTATCCACCTGATCAGCTCTATACTATCCACCTGAACAGCTCTATACTATCCACCTGAACAGCCCTATACTATCCACCTGAACAGCTCTATACTATCCACCTGAACAGCGCTATACTATCCACCTGAACAGCCCTATACTGTCCACCTGAACAGCCCTATACTGCCCACCTGAACAGCTCTATACTATCCACCTGAACAGCCCTATACTGCCCACCTGAACAGCGCTATACTGTCCACCTGAACAGCGCTATACTATCCACCTGAACAGCGCTATACTATCCACCTGAACAGCTCTATAATATCCACCTGAACAGCTCTATACTATCCACCTGAACAGCGCTATACTATCCACCTGAACAGCTCTATACTATCCACCTGAACAGCGCTATACTGTCCACCTGAACAGCCCTATACTATCCACCTGAACAGCGCTATACTATCCACCTGAACAGCCCTATACTGTCCACCTGAACAGCCCTATACTGCCCACCTGAACAGCTCTATACTATCCACCTGAACAGCCCTATACTATCCACCTGAACAGCTCTATACTATCCACCTGAACAGCCCTATACTGTCCACCTGAACAGCTCTATACTATCCACCTGAACAGCTCTATACTATCCACCTGAACAGCGCTATACTATCCACCTGAACAGCTCTATACTGTCCACCTGAACAGCTCTATACTATCCACCTGAACAGCTCTATACTATCCACCTGAACAGATCTATACTGTCCACCTGAACAGCTCTATACTATCCACCTGAACAGCCCTATACTATCCACCTGAACAGCTCTATACTATCCACCTGAACAGCTCTATACTATCCACCTGAACAGCCCTATACTATCCACCTGAACAGCACAATACTATCCACCTGAACAGCTCTATACTATCCACCTGAACAGCTCTATACTGTCCACCTGAACAGCTCTATACTATCCACCTGAACAGCGCTATACTATCCACCTGAACAGCCCTATACTATCCACCTGAACAGCTCTATACTATCCACCTGAACAGCGCTATACTATCCACCTGAACAGCCCTATACTATCCACCTGAACAGCTCTATACTATCCACCTGAACAGCTCTATACTATCCACCTGAACAGCGCTATACTATCCACCTGAACAGCTCTATACTATCCACCTGAACAGCCCTATACTATCCACCTGAACAGCTCTATACTATCCACCTGAACAGCCCTATACTATCCACCTGAACAGCTCTATACTATCCACCTGAACAGCTCTATACTATCCACCTGAACAGCTCTATACTGTTCACCTGAACAGCTCTATACTATCCACCTGAACAGCGCTATACTATCCACCTGAACAGCTCTATACTATCCACCTGAACAGCCCTATACTATCCACCTGAACAATGCTATACTATCCACCTGAACAGCTCTATACTATCCACCTGAACAGCTCTATACTATCCACCTGAACAGCTCTATACTATCCACCTGAACAGCGCTATACTATCCACCTGAACAGCCCTATACTATCCACCTGAACAGCGCTATACTATCCACCTGAACAGCTCTATACTATCCACCTGAACAGCTCTATACTATCCACCTGAACAATGCTATACTATCCACCTGAACAGCCCTATACTATCCACCTGAACAGCCCTATACTATCCACCTGAACAGCTCTATGCTATCCACCTGAACAGCTCTATACTATCCACCTGAACAGCGCTATACTGTCCACCTGAACAGCTCTATACTATCCACCTGAACAGCTCTATACTGTCTACCTGAACAGCTCTATAATGTCCACCTGAACAGCTCTATACTATCCACCTGAACAGCCCTATACTATCCACCTGAACAGCGCTATACTGTCTACCTGAACAGCTCTATAATGTCCACCTGAACAGCTCTATACTGTCCACCTGAACAGCCCTATACTATCCACCTGAACAGCCCTATACTATCCACCTGAACAGCTCTATACTGTCCACCTGAACAGCGCTATACTGTCCACCTGAACAGCTCTATACTATCCACCTGAACAGCGCTATACTATCCACCTGAACAGCCCTATACTGTCCACCTGAACAGCTCTATACTATCCACCTGAACAGCTCTATACTATCCACCTGAACAGCTCTATACTATCCACCTGAACAGCTCTATACTGTCCACCTGAACAGCCCTATACTATCCACCTGAACAGCCCTATACTATCCACCTGAACAGCGCTATACTGTCTACCTGAACAGCTCTATAATGTCCACCTGAACAGCTCTATACTGTCCACCTGAACAGCCCTATACTATCCACCTGAACAGCCCTATACTATCCACCTGAACAGCTCTATACTGTCCACCTGAACAGCTCTATACTATCCACCTGAACAGCTCTATACTATCCACCTGAACAGCCCTATACTATCCACCTGAACAGCCCTATACTGTCCACCTGAACAGCTGTATACTGTCCACCTGAACAGCTCTATACTATTCACCTGAACAGCCCTATACTATCCACCTGAACAGCTCTATACTGTCCACCTGAACAGCGCTATACTATCCACCTGAACAGCGCTATACTATCCACCTGAACAGCTCTATACTATCCACCTGAACAGCCCTATACTATCCACCTGAACAGCTCTATACTGTCCACCTGAACAGCGCTATACTATCCACCTGAACAGCCCTATACTATCCACCTGAACAGCTCTATACTATCCACCTGAACAGCCATATACTATCCACCTGAACAGCCCTATTCTATCCACCTGAACAGCGCTATACTATCCACCTGAACAGCGCTATACTGTCCACCTGAACAGCCCTATACTATCCACCTGAACAGCGCTATACTATCCACCTGAACAGCCCTATACTATCCACCTGAACAGCTCTATACTATCCACCTGAACAGCCCTATACTGCCCACCTGAACAGCTCTATACTATCCACCTGAACAGCCCTATACTGTCCACCTGAACAGCTCTATACTATCCACCTGAACAGCCCTATACTATCCACCTGAACAGCCCTATACTATCCACCTGAACAGCTCTATACTGTCCACCTGAACAGCGCTATACTGTCCACCTGAACAGCTCTATACTATCCACCTGAACAGCGCTATACTATCCACCTGAACAGCTCTATACTATCCACCTGAACAGCGCTATACTGTCCACCTGAACAGCTCTATACTATCCACCTGAACAGCTCTATACTATCCACCTGAACAGCTCTATACTATCCACCTGAACAGCTCTATACTGTCCACCTGAACAGCCCTATACTATCCACCTGAACAGCCCTATACTATCCACCTGAACAGCGCTATACTGTCTACCTGAACAGCTCTATAATGTCCACCTGAACAGCTCTATACTGTCCACCTGAACAGCCCTATACTATCCACCTGAACAGCCCTATACTATCCACCTGAACAGCCCTATACTGTCCACCTGAACAGCTCTATACTATCCACCTGAACAGCTCTATACTATCCACCTGAACAGCCCTATACTATCCACCTGAACAGCCCTATACTGTCCACCTGAACAGCTCTATACTGTCCACCTGAACAGCTCTATACTATTCACCTGAACAGCCCTATACTATCCACCTGAACAGCTCTATACTGTCCACCTGAACAGCGCTATACTATCCACCTGAACAGCGCTATACTATCCACCTGAACAGCTCTATACTATCCACCTGAACAGCCCTATACTATCCACCTGAACAGCGCTATACTATCCACCTGAACAGCCCTATACTGTCCACCTGAACAGCCCTATACTGTCCACCTGAACAGCTCTATACTATCCACCTGAACAGCCCTATACTGTCCACCTGAACAGCTCTATACTATCCACCTGAACAGCCCTATACTATCCACCTGAACAGCTCTATACTATCCACCTGAACAGCCCTATACTGTCCACCTGAACAGCTCTATACTATCCACCTGAACAGCGCTATGCTATCCACCTGAACAGCTCTATACTATCCACCTGAACAGCCCTATACTGCCCACCTGAACAGCTCTATACTATCCACCTGAACAGCCCTATACTGTCCACCTGAACAGCGCTATACTGTCCACCTGAACAGCCCTATACTATCCACCTGAACAGCTCTATACTGTCCACCTGAACAGCTCTATACTATCCACCTGAACAGCCCTATACTATCCACCTGAACAGCTCTATACTATCCACCTGAACAGCGCTATACTATCCACCTGAACAGCCCTATACTGTCCACCTGAACAGCCCTATACTGCCCACCTGAACAGCTCTATACTATCCACCTGAACAGCCCTATACTGCCCACCTGAACAGCGCTATACTGTCCACCTGAACAGCGCTATACTATCCACCTGAACAGCGCTATACTATCCACCTGAACAGCTCTATAATATCCACCTGAACAGCTCTATACTATCCACCTGAACAGCTCTATACTATCCACCTGAACAGCTCTATAATATCCACCTGAACAGCGCTATACTATCCACCTGAACAGCCCTATACTATCCACCTGAACAGCTCTATGCTATCCACCTGAACAGCTCTATACTATCCACCTGAACAGCTCTATGCTATCCACCTGAACAGCTCTATACTATCCACCTGAACAGCTCTATGCTATCCACCTGAACAGCTCTATGCTATCCACCTGAACAGCGCTATACTATCCACCTGAACAGCGCTATACTGTCCACCTGAACAGCTCTATACTATCCACCTGAACAATGCTATACTATCCACCTGAACAGCTCTATACTATCCACCTGAACAGCCCTATACTATCCACCTGAACAGCTCTATACTGTCCACCTGAACAGCGCTATACTGTCCACCTGAACAGCTCTATACTATCCACCTGAACAGCTCTATACTGTCCACCTGAACAGCCCTATACTATCCACCTGAACAGCGCTATACTATCCACCTGAACAGCACTATACTGTCCACCTGAACAGCGCTATACTGTCCACCTGAACAGCGCTATACTATCCACCTGAACAGCTCTATACTATCCACCTGAACAGCTCTATACTATCCACCTGAACAGCTCTATACTATTCACCTGAACAGCGCTATACTATCCACCTGAACAGCCCTATACTATCCACCTGAACAGCTCTATACTATCCACCTGAACAGCTCTATACTATCCACCTGAACAGCGCTATACTGTCCACCTGAACAGCTCTATGCTATCCACCTGAACAGCTCTATGCTCTCCACCTGAACAGCTCTATGCTATCCACCTGAACAGCGCTATTCTATCCATCCTCCAACGACCCAGATGAACAGGTGGTCCAAATGTTTAACAGTGGCATGAAGAACCACAACGCTTGTCCTTTAGATACCAAACTGGCTAAAAGACTGGCCCATTTTTTACAAGGTTGAGACGAAAGGGAAGGCCACATGGAAGCACGTGAACCATCTTAGGAGCAGGGAACATTGCTAAAATGGCTCTGGATGGGACAAAGCGTCCAATGTCTTTTTCACCCACCTCCAGGCAGGGGACTCAGTCCACGGGAATCTCAAGAGTCATTCTCCTCAAAGACGGAGACTCGGGACCAGTTGACCCTGAGCTGGAGGTTAACATCAAAGGGGAGCCCCCATCAGTAGCCCTTCGGCGCTCTGCCAGGAAACCATTATCCCCCATTCTCTTCACTCTCCTCGTTCTGGCCCCACTGCTTATTTACCCGAGGCCAAAAAGCGAAGGAGGCCACATCGTTGTGGGAGTGGGGGGCAAATGGTCAGGGCTTGGGGGAAGCACGGTGGGGTATGTGGGGCTCATAGAGTACGTGTTCCCATGGAAGCGGGCAGAGGACCACCCAGCTGGGACTCGTTAGTGAACCCTATAAATGGTGCTCCCAAACCTGGATCGGGAATTGCGATAATCCCGAGCGGGGACATTTGTGTTGTACGCTGAGGCAGCGGCTTTATCTTTTGAGCTGAAATCGACCTGTTTCGTCTTTGTGTCTCCTGGATTACTACAGAGACAAGAATAGAAGAATGTGTTGATGGGTTCAATGAAGAATGTGGAACAAGTCTATGATTCTATTCTAAGGCTCATACGGAACATAAACACTGACATGAGCCAATAAACAAGACTATTTATGGAAGGAATTCCAACTGATAATGTTTCATCAATATGAAATATGGAGAGGTGACATACATGCATGGTGTTCCTGTTCATAACTCACACGAGTTTATTTGTTATCATGGAAGGTAATATGCATGTTCCACTTCTGACTAAAACTGCATGAACAAACGTACTAAAACTGCATGAACAAACCAACTGGTGTTGGAAATAAATCCAGATTTAAATTGGTGTTCTTGTCCTAGCTGCCAAAACAGCTTTTTTATTATTGTTCATATTTGGGATGTGGACTTCGCTGACTGTGCCAACATTTATTTTCCATCCCTAATTCCTCTTAAGAAGGTGGTGGTGAGCTGCCTTCTTGAACCGCTGCACTCTATGTGGTGTAGGTAAACCCACAGTTCTGTTAGGGAGTTCAAGAATTTTGACCCAGCGACAGTGAAGGAATAATGATTTATTTCCAAGTCAGGATGGTGAGTGACCTGGAGGGGAACATTCCAGTCATGTTGTTGATATGTGTCTGAACCTCTTGTTCTTCTAGATGGCAGTGGTCATGAGGTTGGAAGGTGCTGCTGAAGGACCCTTGGTGAGTTCCTGTAGTGTATCTTCTAGATTGTACACACGGCTTCCACTGTGTGTTGATCAATCAAGTGAGCAGCTTTGTCCTGGATGGTGTTGAGTTTCTTGAGTGTTATTGGAGGTGAAATCATCCAGGCGAGTGGAGAGTATCCCATCACACTCCTGATTTGTGCCTTGCAGACGGTAGACAGACTTTGGGGAGTCAGGAGGTGAGTTACACAGGATTCCGAGCCTCTGACTTGCTCTTGTAGCCACAATATGTAGATGGTTATTATCAAATAAGTTTTTTTTAAATATTAAAATGAATAAGAAGAATGAATATCCACCCTATTTCCCGCACCTCTAAAGTACTGGAGAGCATTCAGTATTCATTGATTCATCGAGCAGCCTCTTACATTTTGTTTCCATTATTGTCAGCACCTTCTCATTTTTGACCTTGTACTTCTGTAAAGATTTTCTATTTTTTCTTTCCTTAGGAATAAAGCTCAACTATCAAGGGTAACGTCTAGCTGCCTGTTATGATTCTAAGGATAAAGCTAAGTTGATCTGATGCTGTCTAGTGGGACATCTTTCTGTGGGTTCCTGTGAAGTATTGCTGTCCTCTGATGATTGTTACATGTCTGTGAATTCAATGGGGAATGTGCATTTTCCAGTTGCCGCAACAGATTCCATTTTGCATTGCTGTGCGTTGTTCAGCTTCCACTGTCCTATTTGGACTGTTTTGAACAGGTTTTGTACTACTTTGCCTGCCTTTACGGAACACTCTTCGACATTCCACTCCAGGAATGTTATATGTATGAATATCGATTTATATCTTATTATGCATTCACCTGGAATAACAGCCCTGCAACCTCTGATGAAACTTTAAATATTTTCACATTTGTGATGATTTGTCAATGTTGCAATGCACTTCTATTTTATTGCTTGCAATTTATTTCCATGTTTTTTAACTCCCTGATGTTGAAACATCACTCAATATTAGACGGTGATGTGTGTGGTTTTTGTCCCCTTAAGGGCAACACAGCAGAGTAAGGGTAACCTAGCTTGGTGAACCAATTAGGAATCACCATGGGTAATCACCCCACGGGTGGAGCCCTCTCTTTGGCAGAAGACATCTGGAAGACCTATAGGGGACTAGGGCAGCTGTATGGCTGCTGTGCTGCTGTACAGTTTTTCTTATTAATAAATACCTTTTGTGTTTCTAATGAAGTCTGTGAAAGTGCATCATTACACATGGCGATGAGGATGGGATTATGATTACACAGCCCAACACCTTTGAGTATCCTGTTTTAATCAAAGTCTCATAATTTACTCACCCGAATGCCTCTCTTTGGGTGAATAGATATATCTGATATATTGAGATAATACCAGACCCTGAGGGACAGGAGCAAAGCTAATCTGAACTGGCCGGTAGAGTCAAAAGTTTTGAAATGTATCGAACGAAAGAAGAGAAAATGACGCTGAGAAGCAAGAGCTGCGGCTTTAAGTTTGAAAAAAATGGAACTTAAGTTTAAGAAAAAACAATTTAGTTGCTGTAAAAGTATTTTTTCACAAAGAAAGCACACATGTGGGTGCGATTCTCCGCTGCCCATGATGGGTCGGAGAATAGCGGGAGGACCTTCCCGACATTTTTCCCGCCCTCCCGCTATTCTCCTCCCCCCCCCCACAGCCGCCCCACGACACGAATCGCTGCTTGCCGTTTTTTACGGCGAACAGAGATTCTCCCCGGGCTGATGGGCCGAGTTCCCAGGCCTTTACAGCCGTTTTCACGAATCCAAACACACCTGCTCTCACCGTTCGTGAAAACGGCCGCAAAGTGCCGTCCCGGACAACCATGGCACCGATTGGCATGGCCGCACCACGGCCGTGCGAAGGGTGACATGGGCCTGCGATCGGTGGGCACCGATCACGGGCAGCGGGTCCGATACCGCTCACTATTTGTTCCTCCGCCGCCCCGCAGCATCAGTCTGAGGGGCGGCTGAGGGGCATGACGGCCTGTGCATGCGCGGGTTTGACGCATCTGCGTGATTACGTCATCCGCGCATGCGCGGGTTGGAGCTGTCCAACCCGCGCATGCGCGGCTGACGTCATCGTGCGCGTCAGCCGCCGTGACGCTTGGCGCGCGGGCTTAGCGACGGTCGCTAAACCCGCGATGCCGTGCTTCACGGGGAGATTCCCGGCCATGGTCTCCAAGTGAAATTGACAAAGAAGAACTGCACATCAAAAAGAAGAAAAAAAATGGACTAGTCACTGCTAGCCCCGCCCGGGGGGGAGAATCGGGTCCCGGGAGGGAGCACGGAGGCTGCCGTGAAACACGGCCAGTTTTACGGCAGCCTTTACGACTCGCCGCATTTGCGGAGAATCGCGCCCACAGTGCTTTAAGTGAAAATAATAAATGGCCAAAGGGAGACGCAGTGAGGTGTCCAGAAACTCGGGAACAATCAAGGGGCTGAAACTGACAAGCTCCCGCGTGATTGGAGGAGAGTCTGCGTGGGTTCTGTGGCAGCAATCCCTGCACTGATGGGCTTCAATCAAAATAAGAGAAGTTCTCAACCTTTTTAAAATAAGATGTCAGCAAGTTTTTTAAAAAAGCAATCGCCCCTTAGACCTCAAGAACAACTGGGGCTGGATTCTCCAACCCCCCGCCGGGTCGGAGAATCGCCCGGGGCCGGCATCAATCTCGCCCCCGCCATGTCCTGAATTCTCCGCCCCCCCGAGATTCGGCGGGGGCGGGAATCATGCCACGCCGGTCGGTGTGCCCCTCGCGCCGATTCTCCGGCCCGCAATGGGCCAAAGACTCGCTGCTGACAGGCCTCTCCCGCCGGCGTGGATTAAATCACCTACCTGACCAGCGAGATTGGCGGCACGGGCGGGCGCCGGGGTCTTTGGGGGAGGGGGCGATCTGACCCCGGGGGGTGCCCCCACAGTGGCCTGGCCGGCGATCGGGGTGCACCGATCGGCAGGTGGGCCTGTGCCGTGGGGGCACTCTTTTTTTTCCGCCTTCGCCATGGTCTTCACCATGGCGAAGGCTGACGCTCCGACGCATGCGCGGACTTACGCCGGCCAGCTAAGTCCTTTCGGCCCCGGCTGGCGTGGCGCCAAAGGCCATCCACGCCAACCGGCGGAGTGGGAACCACTCCGGCGCGGGCCTAGCCCCTCAATGTGAGGGCTTGGCCCCTAAAGGTGCGGAGACTTCCGCACCTTTGGGGCGGCCCGACGCCGGAGTGGTTCACGCCACTCCATCCCGCCAGGACCCCACGCCCTGCCGGGTAGGGGAGAATCCCGGCCATGGTCTCCGAGTTAAATTGACAAACAAAAACTGCACATCAAAAAGAAGAAAAAAAATGGACTATTCAAATGTCCAGAAGAAAAACAAACGGCAAAGATTGTTGAAAAGGCTTTCCTTCACTAAAAATGGAAGTTTTAATAATTCAAAAGAGAGCAGCCAGGTTTGTGTTAAAACTTCAAAAGCATGGGAAAAGCACAGAAGATTGACAGCTCAGTGGAAAAAAAAGACGACAGTCTTAAAGTGACAATGCATTTAAATTGGCAATGCACTTAAAGCGGCAACCCCAAGATGGAGAAAACAGCTATTTGCAAAAAAATAGGTTAAGGCTCCAGATAGGGGGCAACTTTCAAAAAGGTCTGTATGCAATGAAGACCTCAAGGAAGAAGCAACAGAAGACCTTAGTGGAGTCAGTAAAGTCATCAAATAAGAGACAATGGAAGACCCCAGAGAAGGTGTACGGTGTGTTAGGATTTATTGGGAGAGGGATTGAGTTTCGGAGCCATGAGGTCCTGTTGCAGCTCTAAAAAACTCTGGTGCAGCCGCATTTGGAGTATTGCGTGCAGTTCTGGTCGCCGGATTATAGGAAGGATGTGGAAGCATTGGAAAGGGTGCAGAGGAGATTTACCAGGATGTTGCCTGGTGTGGAGGGAAGATCTTCTGAGGGAAGGCTGAGGGACTTGAGGCTGTTTTCATTCGAGAGAAGGTTTAGAGGGGACTTAATTGAGCCATACAAGATGATCAGAGGATTAGATAAGGTGGACAGTGAGAGGCTTTTTCCTCGGATGGCGATGGCTAGCACGAGGGGACATAGCTTTAAATTGAGGGGAGATAGATATAGGACAGATGTCAGAGGTAGGTTCTTTACTCAGAGAGTAGTAAGGGCGTGGAATGCCCTGCTTGCAATAGTAGTGGACTCGTCAACATTAAGGGCATTTAAATGGTCATTGGATAAACATATGGATGACAAGGAAATAGCGTAGATGGGCTTTAGATTGATTTCACAGGTCGACGCAACATCGAGGGCCGAAGGGCCTGTACTGCGCTGTAACGTTCTATGTTCTATGAGTCAATGAAGACCTCAATGAGAAGGCAAAAGAAGATCTCAGATAGGAGGCAAAAGAAGATCCCAGAAAGTGGCTAAAATAAGACCCCAGAAGGAGGGTACTGACAAACCCCAGAAAGAGGGCAACTAAAGTCCCCAGAAGGAGGACAATGAAATGCCTCAGAATGAGGGTGATGAAAGACCCCAGAAGGAGGATAATGAAGGACCCCGGAAAACGGACAGTGAAAGACCCCAAGGAGGATAATGAAAGACCCCATAAGGAGGGAAATGAAAGATTAAATGACCAAATGAAGAACAATGAGAGAAATGCAAACTGGAAACATAAGAACATAAGAACTAGGAGCAGGAGTGGGCCATCTGGCCTCTCGAGCCTGCTCCGCCATTCAATGAGATCATGGCTGATCTTTTGTGGACTCAGCTCCACTTTCTGGCCTGAACACCATAACCCTGAATCCCTTTATTCTTCAAAAAACTATCTATCCTTATCTTAAAACCATTTAATGAAGGAGCCTCAACTGCTTCACTGGGCAAGGAATTCCATAGATTCACAACCCTTTGGGTGAAGAAGTTCCTCCTAAACTCAGTCCTAAATCTACTTCTCCTTATTTTGAGGCTATGCCCCCTAGTTCTGCTTTCACCCGCCAGTGAAAACAACCTGCCCGCATCTATCCTATCTATTCCCTTCATAATTTTATATGTTTCTATAAGATCCCCCCTCATCCTTCTAAATTCCAAACAAGTCAACACTTCCTCGGAGTTAGACCTGACCAATGATGAAGCCAAAAGGGTTTGGTTGAAGTTAAGGCCAGTAGAAATGAAGCTTTCGTTTGTGAAATGTATATGTCCAATAAGAACATGATGGATTCCTCCTGAAAAAAACACAACAATTAAAGACTTCAAAAGAAACAAAGAACTATTAAACAGAAAGGGGTGTCAGCAAAAATAATTAAAGGTCTGGAGAAGGCATTAAAACAGCGAGATAACATGACTGGCAACAAACTGAGAAAAAAGTTGTAAAAATGTTTAAGACGAAGTTAAGAAGAAGGAGAAGTTAATGAGAATGTAGAATAAGCTGAAGTCCATGTAAAAAAAACAAGTAGAAAATAGGAACAAGTGCAGTGAAGAATTGACTCGGGAGAATAAGATCGTGAAGAAGGGGAAACCTGACAATGGGAAATTAGTCGAAGAGGTAAAAACTTTGAAATTGACAGAGAAAGAAACTGGGATTACGCGACAGAGAAAAATCGCTGAAAAGGTCACACGACTAGAAAAGCACAAGAACCAACATTAGAAAAAGTTGCTGAATTGAAATGCTGGAAAGAGAAGAAACTTTATCAGATGATTAAGTACCAAAAATGGATACCGTAGCCATTCCTCCATTCCTTGACAGGCTGAGATTTTGTCAGAAGTGTCAGGACATAACAATTTGTTTTCTGGTGATGATATGCGCCTGCATGCATTATAATGTAAGGTGCACAGCAGAGCAAGGGTTAAAGTGAGACTGGAGGATGGCCCTACCCATAGAGTAAGGTATGTAGCCACATGGTCAGAGAACAGTCTAGGACAGAACTCAAGCCTGCATGTAAGAGCTCCATGCAAAACCATATTTGGAGCTGTACGTCATTAAAGACTACCAATGAAAGTTTTTTTGCTGAAACATGCAATCCGTTTTTATCAAAGGGCCATCACCGCTGCAACAAAAAAAAACATTTTAAGGACATAGTATGACATGGTGTCATAATGTGAAACTTAGACAGTGAATCAAGCTCGATCTCTGGAATTATTGTCTCTGAGACTAGACCCATGTTGCACCCAATAAGCAAGGAGGAATGGATCGTTCATAAACACATGGATCACTTGAGGAGTAGAGAGATGTTCCAACAGTGAGCGATGCCACCAAGGAATGTTTTTGAACCCATAAGCACAAGTACCTGATTGACCAGGAACAGGAAACCCTCTCGAAGACTTGATTTGAAGACCAGATGTTTAGTTATTTTAGCTCAGTCGGCTGGACAGGTGGCTTGTGATGCAGAGCAAGGCCAACAGAGCCGGTTCAATCCCCGTACCGGCCGAGGTTATTCATGAAGGGCCCGCCTTCGCAGCCTTCCCTCTCGCCTGATGTGCGGTGACCCTCAGGTTAAATCACCACCCATCAGCACTCCCCCTCAAATGGGAAATCATGGAAACCCCACAGTGCAGAAGGGGCCATTCAGCCCATTGAGTTTGTACTGACCCTCTGAAAGAGCACCCAACTAGGCCCATTCCCCAGCCCTATCCGCATAACCTTGTCACTTCACCTAACCATTGGACACTAAGGGGAAATTTAGCATGGCCAATCCACCTAGCCTGAACCTCTTTGGGAGGAAACCGAAGCACCCGTTGGAAACCCACGCAGACACGAAGAACAAGCAAACTCCACACCAGCCTATGGTCATCTGAGACTATGGCGACTTTACTTCAGGAGACTATCCATTCATATGGAGTAGGATCTTCCCAACCTTTGTTTAAGTCTAAAATATTCACACCTTTGTGATGATTTGTCAATGCTGCAATAATAATCTTTGTTATTGTCACAACTAGGCTTACATTAACATTGCAATGAAGTTACTGTGAAAATCTTTCTTGCAACTTACTTCCATTTATTTTAACCCTCCCGATGTTTATACTTCACAAGATATTATCAACAAATGATGATCTATTCTTGTTGAAGATATTTTTCAATCATTCATCATGTTAGATGCATATGTGTTCTTCAAACATGCATCATTTTGGTTTTTGCCAGCGAAGATTGATGAAAAATAAATATCTCCCCGTGGCCTGATTCATGAAAGGTGGAAGAAACTGCTTCTCGTCACTGATATTCCCTTTGCACGTTTGAAATTTTCCATATGTCTGGTTCCTGCATTTGGGTTTTAATTTCCACACTTAAAAAAATATATATCAGTCCTCTGGTTGGTCTGCTATTTAGCTGCAAAGGCAGCACACACTTTTCTTACTTGGGAATGGAGGTCGTTTGAACGAGAAGCTGTAATGGTGTCAAAACAGACACCGTTATATGGTAGCACCATTACCCCTTGGCTCTTCGCTTCTTTCTTTGCTCTTCACGTCCCGTGGTAGTAGAGTCTTATGTTCCACGAGTTCAGTCATTCCTCCATTCAGTTAAGTGGCCGTACACCGTGTGCTATTGTGAAGCCAAGACTTCTCTTAGCATCATCAAATATCATCTCACCATCACTGGACATCCTCCCATGTTGCTGGTGAAAGAGGTTTGATTTTCCAGGTTCTGCACCAGCAACTTTAAAATAATCGCTCCAGTCAAATGCACCGAGGATCAGTTGGTACCCCAGCCATTAGTAGGGATCCCAACCATTATGAATCCCATCCCATTTTCCATTCTTTCTAAATATACTGTGGACCCTATTGACCAGAGATTTCTCTTGTCCCTTTCATTTTCCTCCTCATACAAAATTCCTCAATTTATTTCTCATGTTTGCCACCTCTTCCCCTTTGTTCCATATGATTATGTGCATGTCCTTGGGTAGAATTCTCAGTTCTCACAAAGGCTCCCAACATCCTGGGGGAAGACCTGAAAAAAATGGTGTAAATTGACCCTTTCACCTGTTTCTCCAGACTTAACTCTCAGATGCCTGTGGCCTCCTTCAGCCCGACAACCCTGCCAGATCGCTACACCCCTCCAATCTGGCCTTTCTCTCACCCGCAATTTTAATCACTCCAGCACTGATGGTCATGTCTTGGGCTGTCTGGACCCTGGGCTCTGGATTAACCTCCTTAATCCACCATGCTTCTCTACCGCTTTCCCCTCTTTAAAGATTCCCGTTAAAACAAAAACACCTCTTTGACCAAGTTTTGTCACCTGAACTGATGTAGCTCAGTATCAGATTTTGTTTGTTAACACCTCTGTGAATTGCCTTGAGGTGTTTTTCTTTACATCAAAAAGGCTTTAGAAAGGCAAGTTTTTGTTGCAGTTAACACTAATATTCTGCCAAAGGAGGACCCATGTAGAAATGACTGAAACTTATTTTCAGAGATAGGGGCCGGGATTCTTCAAAACGGCAGCTAAGTGTTGACGCCGGCATCAACAGGCCTCTTAGCCCAGCGATTCCATGGCCCACAGAGGGCCAACATGGCGCCGGAGTGCTCCACTCAGCTCCAGCTGCCGATACGCGGCCCTGCACTGCCGGATGCGGGTCCGTTTCCGTGCCGGCCCACTGTGTGTGTCCGCCATGTCGCACATGGCTGCGCAGAAGGTAGCCCCCCCCCTCCCACCACCCAGATCACGCATGCCTGCTGATCAGTGGTACCCGATCGCGGGCATAGCCATCGTGGAGGCCTCTACTGGAGACTGATCCCCCCCCCCCCACCCCTACCAGGACGGTCACCGCAGCCGCGACGCCGAGCTCCCGCCCAGTGGAACCAGACGTGAACCACGCCGGTGGGAATTCAGCCAGTCGACCGTGGAGAATCACTACGGAGGCTTCTTTCAACGGCCCTCGACTGGCGCCGCATTGACCACGCGCACGACTGCAGCTGATTCTCCGGTCGCCTGAGGTTCGGTTCCCAGCGTCGGACCCAATTGCGGGCTTGACGTCCCATTCTCCGCCCCTGCACCAACACGATTTTGGCTCAGAGTATCCCAGCCATGAGCATTGAGGATAGAGAGTGACTTGATCTGCACAACATGTGCCTGCGTGGGCTTCCTCCGGGTGCTCCAGTTTCCTGCCACAGTCCAAAGATGTGCAGGTTGGGTGGATTGGCCATGCTAACTTGCCCCTTTGTATCTAGGTTCATGCAGGTCAGGGTTACAGGATTAGGGCGGGTGAGTACTTTTTCAGAGGGTCAGTGCAGACTCAGCGGGCCAAATGGCCTCCTTCTGCCCTGTAGGCATGCTATGATTCATTCCTGTGGTGTGGTTTATTTGCTATCATGTCCCTCATAATGTAATGTTTCCAAACTTGTTACTTTTCCTGATGCAACTACAGTATTCAAATATTGTGACGACGCAATCATTTCAATCATGGGTAACAACAGTGATTTTACCTGACTTCCAAACATGTCCAACTCTGATTTTTTAAACATTATTCATGCATTAACTCTACGCTCATTTCAACATCCTATAATTTTGTCCACAGTTCCTTCAAAACCTTTGTGACAATTGTTGAAAGTTTGTATTTTCCCTGACATCGAGCTTGCTCTGAAGTGTGAGGAACATGGTTTCTCCAGTCTTCACCCTTCAGTTTTTTGATGTTCTCTGTCTTCCTTTCCAACATTGTGTTGGATCTGGATCTGTTAATGCTGAACTGTCGCCTTGTGATCTGCAGCAAATATTCCATCACAAGCCTTCACCTGAAGTAGTTTGTGGTTGCAATTGTCCTATTTGGAGACTTAGCTGATCTTTTTAATGGCTTCTGATTTATTATTAAATGATCTATTCAGGAGATCATTAAAATTTTATTTTCAAAAATGAAGCATGCCAGCGGCTATCAGCCCACAGATGTCAGAGGAGCAGTTCCAGATACCCGCCTCTCCACCTGGATTGTGCTTTCTGATTCTCTGCCCCTGGGTTACGTTGCACCCTCCAGACTGATCCGTGCCACTAAGAATTATTCCCCAGGGCTGACCGCATCCTGTCGACTAATCCACTTTGTTTTCTGACGCTGGTCATCTTGTGCTTCCGACCAAACTCTCCACTTGAGTTCAATCTATAACGTCCCACAGTTTCTCCAGCACACGTAAGGCACATTGTCATCCAAAATGCCACCAAGGGCAGCACGGTAGCATAGTGGTTAGCACTGTGGCTTCACAGTGCCAGGGTCCCAGGTTCGATTCCCCGCTGGGTCACTGTCTGTGCGGAGTCTGCACGTCCTCCCCGTGTCTGCGTGGGTTCCCTCCGGGTGCTCCAGTTTCCTCCCTCCGTCCAAAGACGTGCAGGTTAGGTGGATTGGCCATGATAAATTGCCCTTCATGTCCAAAAAGGTTAGGAGGGGTAATTGCGTTTGGGGGATAGGTGAGGGCTTAAGTGGGTCGATGGGCCGAATGGCCTCCTTCTGCACTGTATGTTCTATGTTCTGTGTTCTAAGTCTCCATCTCAATTTTCCCCCTTTCAGTCCCTGATATAGACCAAGAGTTTTGATTCTGCACCAGCCCCTGTGATCCATTCCAATGGCATTTGTGATTTTACCCCTGCTGGGCTTAGAGCAATCAAGTAAGGTTTTGTGAATAAAATAATAGAGAAAGATCAATTATATTATGCTGCCTGCACAGTTTCAAAATGATGTTTGGTAGTTCCCTCTGACTGCTGGTATATTCTTTAATGGGTACATTTAGCGCAGCATCATAATGCACAACTTAATTTGTGTTGCTTTAAATTTTCACGGCTTTGCCAACTGTACTAATTAACTTCCAACTCTGCCATGATAGTGGGACATTTGGAACTTGGGTCCATGATGTAGCAGACAATTTAGGGGTTAAACAGACTGAAGGAGAAGACTGCTCACAGCAGAGTTAGATGGATACACCCACAACCTGAGTTACCTTGTCCCATTCTGACTTAACCTCGTTAGTGGGAATACATGGGATGTGCCCGTTTAACCAGGATGATCCACTCAAGATCCATTGTCATTCACGCCAATCTTGTTTGACTAACCATCAACCTATCACAGAGTCCGATGATCTATTTGTCCATCAGTGGAAGGTTAGTTGCATATAAATGGTTAACTCTGTTCTTTTGATTAAACGGGATTGGGCAATCAGACAAGATAACAATAAGGGATTCAAGTCTGGGTACCTCAGGGGAGACCCTTTGATTGAGGGGGTGAGTGGAGCTTAGAGAGAGCAAGAGGACAGAATGCTTTTTTTGAACAGTTACAGCAGAAGGCTGTGGAGATCACCCAGGGAGGTCATGAAGGAAGCTGCTCCAGATACAGACTTTCAAAGGGTTCTAAAGTAACTTGTCTTATGGCAGAGAATTACTTTGTAAATGCAAGTATCATCTTTGCCTGTTTATGTGTTTATTGAGCATTTTGTTTAATCTGAACTAATGTGCTAAGGTTAAGAAACAGCATGTAATCTGTTAGTGTTAGAGCTGCAGTAAAAGTTATAAATTGTTCTCAATCCTTTTATTGTGATAAAGCTTGTTTATAAAATAACCAAGCCCTATTTCTCATATTATCACTCCTGGAACAAATAGATAATTCCTTAGCGCATTAAAACTTTAGAACTGTTATGATATCCAGTCCACCTCTCCACTACAGTTGACAGCTGACCAGGTGTCCATAACAACTCTAATTAATGTTTTTTCATTTTGTATATAAATGACCCCGTGATGTGATTGCACCATATTAACGGCTTATAATGCAAGGAGGTATTTATATTTGTACTGGGAGACATTAGAAATAAGTTATAGTTTTAAGTGTGCTTAATCTAATGCTTGTGTACCTGGAAAGGTAAAAACTGATAGCAAGATTCATGCCAGACAAAGATATTTTAATGTGTGGGGATGGTTACAGTTCCCAATGTGATTCCACTGTGCTTACATAGGGTTACACTGTGAAGAATAAATAGAACTATCAGGGGTTGCTTCGCAACTGGAGGCCCTTGTAAGGATAAAAAACTCTTTCAAGTGTTAATTTTAGCTCAACTTGTGGGCAATTGGAGACAGGACACTGGGGAGTAAACAGTTCTCAACTCTGCCAGGAGAAGCTGGACAGCACAAGGGAGTTGCCAAGCTGCAAGCTTCCTAATGGACAAGATACAGTCCAGATAAGCAGGGAATTGGGGCAGAAATAATTTGTTAAGTGGTTGAAGTTAAGAGAGCAGAGACCAAGGTATTGTTCAGAAGAATTCAAGGAAGGGTAAACAAGGTGTTCTGAATTAAAGATACAATTGCAGTAACCAGATTTAAAGTGGGACAGCAGAGTTCAAAGACAGTTGGAATTTTAATCCAGTTTGGGAATTGAGAATGAAAGCAATTGTGAACAATTTGCACAGAAGTCAAGATAAAGAAATCCTAAAGGGGTTAATGTAAAACGCCAGGCTGGATTCGCTGACAAAAGCGAAGGTCTAACTAAGAGACAATTGTAAAACTGGGACTGGATTTTGGAATGTTGTCCACTAAGGAAAAACATTATTATGAGAAAAGCTTTTATTTTTGGGTGTGAAGTTTGGAAACTCTCAGGTGACAATCATCTAGGGGGATTCTGAAGAGAAATCCACAGACACAAACAGAGTGCGTGCATTTGATCACAGCCAGTCTGTGCGCTTAAAGGCAGGTTGTGTTAGTGGGACCATTGTCACTTAAAATGTACTTTGTAATCCATGTTAATTTTGAAATATGTGTGCAATTGTTAAGTTGCGGGGGGGGGGGGGGGGGGGGGGCGAGTCCAACTTTTCACGTTTAATGTATTTTAATTGTCTTTTCATGTCTTTTCCTTGTTGTTTAAATTAATTAGCGGTCCTCTGACTCTGTTCCTCCATGTTGTCTAAAAAAGACAAAGTTGCAGTCTTTTGAGCTCAGGTTCCATTCTGAGGTGTTCCCATTCAGATATATCATCAACTGGGATCATAACAGAGACACTTGACGTCATCCACCCAAATGGGAAAGGGGTCCCATAGCGAGCGCGTTCAGCCGGATGTTTCCCAGTGCTTGGGGTTCTGAGAAACACCACGCTATTGAACGTCCATTTGGGTAGATGAGAGTTCTCAGTAGGGAATGCCCCGATGAGGTTGCACTTAGTCCCATTTTCTACTTTGAGGAGCTCTGCTCGCCTGGTTGAATGGAACTCTAATGGGCAGGTTTGCCAAAAAGTGACCCCCCCACAACAGGAGAGATTTCACATCGTAGCATCACCCGAGATCATGTTAGATCTTGCGAGGCACGGCGGACTGGGTAGATCCCCGGAAGAGCGATCTCCCGGCATCTACCGGCCACGTTGCGCTGCACTGCCTTTTGGGCCTAACGCGGCCGATAGATCGCACCCGCTGTCTTTCAATTGAGATGTTAATCTCGGGGCCCTGCTTCTTCATCAGGTAGTCATAAAAGCCCACAGAGCACTATTTCAAAGAAGGTCAGTGGGCATTCACCCCAGTGTCCTGGGTCCTGGACAACACTTATCCCTCGGGTAAGTAGAGATTACCTGGTCATTTTCACATTGCTGTTTGTTAGAGCTTGCTGTGTACAAATTGGCTGCCATGATTGCTAATTTCTGACAGTGATTGCAGTTCAAGTAATAATTTATTGGCTATAAAATCTTTTCCTGAGATTACAAAGGGAAGCTGCATAAATGAACTTTTGTCTTTAACTGTGATCCGAACGTTTCTTGTTATTCTTCTATTTTTGAAATACAAATCGTACTTAAATGCGACCGCCAATAATGATTTTCCTTTTACGAAAAATGCCTTACACTAGATGCACAAATCCTGTGGGGTGGTGTGAAAAACAGGGAAAGAAGTTAAAGAAAAAATGTTAATCGGTTTTTCCATTTCATTCGAAGTCAAAATTCAAACCTTGTTCATTTCAAAATGTGTTGATGTCACCAGCATGTCAAAGCATTATCCCAGGACAAAGAGTCACTCTGGCAGTGTTTACCTGCTTCAAGGAATGTTTGGCCCCCACATCAAAGTGGAAGTGAATCATTTGTACTGATGTGCAAAAGCAGCTCCAGCATTCGATCACCCGCTGCTCGACTCAAAGCACCAACAGTTCAAATCCCAGCCTCGGCTGAGTTTTATAATCACCTGTCTTCACTGCCTAAAGTTTCACCATTTCCCAGCCAGGTCAATAGCTGGGGCAGCGTGCTGCTGCACACCCTTCAGTGTTCAATCTTCAGAGAAGGGAAATTCGCAAAGAATATAATTCTGTCACCCAATTAAGTAGCGATGCTGACAGCAGCTACCACCAATCCATTGACAAGGGCACCCTACATTCCTGACTGGTAGGGGAGCTTGGAGATGGAGGGTAACAGTTGGCTCTCTAAAAGTAGAAACAAGAAAAAGCAAACACAGTTTTTTAGCTTGTTATGGCGTGCAAATCCAACCTTCTGACGCATTAAAATGCACTTTTCTGCCACAAAGTTTGTGTTTTTTTTAGAAATAAAAGACTCACAGACGGTATGATTACAATCTGTGTGCATCGAGCAGTGACTCATAATTGGTTTAGCAATCCACAGAGGAAGTATCAGCCTGCCAGAGCAGTTCAAAGGTATATACCTTCTGCACTTTTCAATCCTGTCCCTGTCAGTTCGCATATTATATTATTTCTGTGCTTCTGTTACACGGTTAGGGAAGAAGGAGCTTGTTACTCATTCACGGGGCACAGGCATTGCTGCACGGACAGCATTTAATGCCCATCCCGATTTGCCCTCGGAAGGTGACAATCGATCAACATCTTGAAGTGCTGCAATAATAATAATAATCTTTTTATTGTCACAAGTAGGCTTACATTAACACTGCAATGAAGTTACTGTGAAAATCCCCTAGTCGCCACATTCCGGCACCTGTTCGGGTGCACAGAGGGAGAATTTAGAATGTCCAATTCACCTAACAAGCGTATCATTCGGGACTTGTGGGAGAAAACCGGAGCACCCAGAGGGAACCCACGCAGACACGAGGAGAACATGCAGACTCCGCACAGACAGTGACCCAAGCTGGGAATCGAACCTGGGACCCTGGTGCTGTGAAGCAACAATGCTGACCACTGTGCAGCGAGTAGCTTGTGAAGTCATTGTGGAGAGCTAATCACATTGTTGTGGGTCTGGAGTCACATATAGGTCAAGATGACACAGTCACTTCCCGAAAGGACATTAGAGACCAGATGGAAATTTATAACAGTCTGACAGTCATTATGACTGACACTATCTTTTTTTTCCCCGCAGATTTATTTAAGTTAATATAAATTCCCCAGCAGCCATGGTGGGATTTGAAATTGCGTTTCTGGATCATTAGTCCAGGCCTCTGGATTACTAATCCAGTAATGTAACCACTATGCCACTGTATATGTTGTTAAATGTTATAACAGCCCGACCTTTGCCTGTTTGCAATTTGATCTTTGTGAGGGAAATTAGTGGAATTTTCCCATCTGGGACTACCTCCTGTGGCGGGGGCAGTAACGGGGAATGTTTCCCACTGCAGAGGTCGATGGAAAATGATGTCATATCTTCCGAACCCGACCTGATTAATCATATATCCAGGGTTTAGCGCTATATTCATAAATTCATAAGTTAATAAGATATCGGAGCTCAATTAAGCCATTTGGCCCATTGAGTCTGCTCCGCCATTTGATCATGGCTGATTTCATCCTGGCCTTTAATCCACCGTTCTGACCATTCCCCACAATCCATCAGCACATTTCCAATTAAACGTTTGTCTAACTCCTCTCTAAATTTACTCACTGTCTCAGCATCCACCACACTCTGGGAGAGCAAATGCCATAGATTAGCAATCTTTGGGTGGAATAGAGCTGGATTCTTCGATTTTGAAGCTATGTCCCCACGCCGGCTGGGAGCGGTGGCGTTTTACGACAGAAAAAATGGCGTAAAACGGCCACCAATTCTCCGTTTGGATTGGGGCGAGCATCAAGGCAACGTAGAGCACCCGGCTCTAACTGCCGATACGGTCCGGGAATTGCCGGGCACATGGCCGCGCATACGCACGGCGGCATGGGCTGTGCCGTGCAACATGGCGCTGGCCGCTGTCGGACCTGGCCTGTGAAATAGTGCCCTCGTGTTGGCCACTCGCGAGCTCCAGGCTACCCCTCAACAGTGCTCCCGTACCGTAGCCACCATGCAGAGTTCCCGACGGATGAGACCACACGTGATCGATGCTGTTGCGAACTCAGCCGGTCGGGGGTGGAGAATCGGGGGGGGGGGGGGGGGTAGGCCTCAGGCAATGTCCTGAGGCCATCGATACGACACGCGGCGTATTCTCCTCGCACATTGCTTTGGGCAGGGCGGAGCATCGCGAAAGCGGTGCCGCCCCGATTCAGTTGTGAACCAGGATTCTCTGGCCGATGGCTGAATGCAGTTTCAGCGTTGGTGACCAGAAAATCTGCCCGTAGTTTCTCCTCAACTCTGTTTAAATTTGCTACCTCTTATCCTCAGACTATGACCTTTCATTTTAGAATCCCCACAAGAGCAAGCATCAGCTCCATGTCTACTTTATTCATACCTTTTGGCATCTTGTACACCTTCAATTTGATCTCTCCTCATTCTTCTAAACTCTGGAGAGTATTGGTCTAAACTGTTCGACCTCTCTTCATACGACAAACTCCTCATCTCTGGAATCAACCTTGTGAACCTCCTCTGAACTGCCACCAATACCACTACATATTTCCTCAAATAAGGGGACGTAAAGTGTGCATAATATTCCAGCTGTGGTCTGACCAATGCTTACTTTTATACTCTATTCCTTTAGATATAAATGCTGACATTCCATTTGCTTTCTTTATTATCTGCTGTACCTGCATGTTAGTTTTCTGTGACTCATGCACGAGGACCCCCAGATCCCTCTGCAATGGAACACTCCAAAGTCTCTTCCCAGTTAGATAATAAGTTGCCTTCCCATTTTTCCCACCAAAATGCATGACCTCACACTTATCCACATTAAACTCCATCTACTACATCTTAGCCCACTCTCCTAACGTATCTATATATCCATTTGTAAGGTTTTTATTTCCTCACTGTCCCATCTATTTTTGTGTTTCCTGCAAATTTGACAATAGAACCTTCTATCCCTGTATCCAAGTCGTTAATATGGATTGTAAATAGTTGGGGCCCAAGGACCGAACTGTGTGGCACCCCACTAGTTACATCTTGCCATCCAGAAAAAGACCCATTTATCCCGACTCTCTGCCTTCTGTCCGTCAGGCAGTCATCTATCAAAACTGATAAATTACTCCTAATCCCATGTGGTCGAACATTGTGAATTAGCTTTCTGTCTGGCACCTTATCAAACACCTTCCAGAAGTCCAGATATACTACATCTACAGGATCCCCATTATCTATTTTGCTTGTTGCATCTGCGAAGAACTTTAGCAAATTAGACAAACATGATTTGCCCTTCATAAAACCATGCTGACTCTGATGGATAGCTTTTTGACTTTCCAAATGAAATAATATTACTTCCTTGATAATTGATTCTTACAACAGATGTTAAACTAACTGGTCTGTAATTTCCCACATTCTGCCTCCCTCCCTTTTTGAATAAGGTTGTTACGTTTGCATTACTCCAATCCACTGGAACCTTTCTGGTGTCCAGGGAATTTTAGAATATTATAACTAATATTTTCATTATCTCCGTTGCCACCTCCTTTAACACCCTAGGATGTAGACCATCAGATCAGGGGGGACATGTCTCTCCTCAATCCCAATAGTGTGTTGAGTACCATTTCTCTATTGATCGTGATTGTTCTAAGTTCCTCCCTTTCTATTACCTCTAAATTGTCCGTTCCTTTAGGAATGGTACCAGTATCCTCCATCGTGGACACTGAGGCTAAATATTGATTCAGCATCTCCACCATTTTTGTGTTCCCCACTAGGCACTCTCCAATTTCATCTTCCAAGGGACCAACATTCACTTTAGCGACTCCCTTCACCTTTATGTACCTGCAGGAGCTTTACCTATCCTTTTTGATAATTTGTGAGAGTTTTCTTTCATAAATTAGAGCTTTTATTACTTTTTTAGTATCCTTTTGTTTATTTGTGAAAGTTTTCCAATTTTCCAGCTGGCCACTGGCCTTTGCAATATGATATACCTTAGTTTTTGTCGCCACAGATACTTTTTGTCCCTCTTACCATCTTTCTTCCTCACTGGGATATATTTTAGTTGTGAGGAATTGAGTATCTCCTTAAACAACTGCCACTGCTCATCAGCTGTCCGAGCTTCATTCTGTGGTGGGGTGGGTTCCATTGTGCACACTCCACCGCCATATCCGGGTACCATAATTAAAAGATGCTCTCCATCACTAACCCACCATTGAAGAAAGGAGATGGACCTTCTGAAAGATAAGATGAATCTCTAGGCAGACTCTTTGAGTCCGGAAGGTGGACCTCCTTGATGACACTGTAGCTGCAAAATCCACCTGATAGATGCTCACCCCACCCACTGCCGTGCTTTTCAGCAGGGTAGCATGTTGGTTAGCATAAATGCTTCACAGCTCCAGGGTCCCAGGTTCGATTCCCGGCTGGGTCACTGTCTGTGTGGAGTCTGCACGTCCTCCCCCTGTGTGCGTGGGTTTCCTCCGGGTGCTCCGGTTTCCTCCCACAGTCCAAAGATGTGTGGGTTAGGTGGATTGGCCATGCTAAATTGCCCGTAGTGTCCTAATAAAAGTAAGGTTAAGGGGGGGGTTGTTGGGTTACGGGTATAGGGTGGATAAGTGGGTTGAGTAGGGTGATCATGGCTCGGCACAACATCGAGGGCCGAAGGGCCTGTTCTGTGCTGTACTGTTCTATGTTCTATGTTCTATGTTCTATTGTTGGTGAGCTCCCGCCCTCCAGTGGCAGCCTCTGGCATTCTTCAGATAACGCCCAACTTCTACATGCCAAGTTGTTCCAGGCGTGTTCTGGGCAAGTCTGCTTTCCCACTGGCCCCGCGGAGAATCAAACATGGGGGAGGGGGGAGATTCTTGTTGTGCCTTCACCTGCCTTCCATTATCAGGATGCAAATCTGTCTCACGCTGGCTTCCAATGGGATTCCCGATCTGCCATGTCGGGCACTAGCGGAATATCCTGTGGGAAATTGATGCCAGCGTTAATATGGCAGCTGTGCTATGTGTATCTACAGAGACAATTAAGTGGGGACTTGATTGTAGATTACAGGTGACGGAAGGCTGAGCAAAATGCTACAATATTTTAAGGAGTCTCTATGATATGAGGAGACGGCAAAGGCAGCAAGGGTCAAGATATTGAAATGTTGGTTGGAGAAGAAATTATAATAGTACTGACAGTGCATAAGATAATGTCCAACGTCTCACCACAGAAGAAGTGAAAACGTTGATCGAAGCATTGGACAGCTGCAAAGCGGGTGGGCATGATAATATCCACTGCCATGAAATGCCAGGACAAGCTGGAACATCTCAAAGACATTGGTTAGGTATTTTTCAATCTTACCTCCTCCAATGAATGAATTATTTATGATCTGGCCCAGCGCAAAGGGTAATAGTCTTCCCAAAAATCCAGGATAGCACTAACTCACGGCAGATTACCTCTTTAAGCTGTGCATTAAATTTTCAGGAAGGGCTTATCATTCAGAGTGACTCCACCATTGATTTTATTTCAAGAGTAGATCGAATGGCTTTTGTATCAAACTCTTGTGATCCGATACCAGCGAGAATGGTTTCTCGATCAGGAAGGTGGAGTGTTGTTGGCTTTTCTGTCGAATTATATCCCTTCCTTACGCAGAACCAATAGACATCCAGCTGAATTAGCTGAACAGGTTCCATCACACCAACCGACATGATGTGACCAACATCAATCATTCTGACATCAGGCAACAGGTCACCTTGCAGTAGAATGCCACCTCAATGGTTATTGGAGGAGGTTCCCAGTTTTTAAACATGAAAGACCGCATGTTTGATTCCTTTCCGCCATGCTCACTATCCATGCCCTGTGTCCCACCGATACCATGTCAGTCTGTGACAGTTTATTTGGTGGTTTGGGGGTAGAAGGCTGAGTTGGTGTTGGCCTCTCTTGTGCGCACATGAAGCCTCTTTTTCAGGCAAGAATGAGCTACGGTGAGGCCAGCTAATATGAACAGCATTCTCACACATGACCTGAAGTAGACATTATACTCTGGGAGCACCAGAACATCTGAGGGGATGGGTCCCAATTTCAGACTAAAGTCGTCATTCAAAGAATCCAGCTGCTAGAGCAACCCTGGATGATTTTCCAGTGTGAGGCAGGGGTGCAGAGTCAGTGCAATGCTGGTTGTGGATAGTAAGCACAGTGGAACAAAAAGGAAGCTTTGTATTCATGCAGCATTTCATGACACAAAGACACTTTACGGTCAATAAAGAAAGTTTGATGTCCAGTAAATGTTGTAATTTGGAAATGCGGCAGCGAAATTGTGCACAGCAAGCTCACACAAACAGCAATGCGATAATGACTAGACAATCTGTTCTTTAGTGATGCTGATTGAGAAGATTGGCCTGGATACCAGTATCATGGGGGTGTCCCTTTAAGAAATGTGTGTTTATCAAATGGCTTCAGTGATGTCATTGTGTGGGTGGAGCGGGGCTGTGGCTCTGAGTTTTACTTTCTCTCTCTCTGTATGTTAAAAGATGTCCAGATCACTTGATAATCTAAAAGTGATAACTGTTTTCTGGAAAGAATTCAAACCTACTGTTTTGGTAAAAAGGTTTTTTTTGCTGTGTTGGATGTTGTTATCAAGTTGAAACAGCAGAAAGGGAAGTTATTAATGGTTATGCATACAGACAACTGTAGCAATGTGGGTATTCATGTTTGAAGTTGATAAAAATGCTTACCGTGTGTATTTACAGAAATGTTCACTGAATTCATAGAATAAACTTTGTTTTTGATTAAAAGTGTTTCAGGTCTCTGTTGAATAACACCTGAAAGGTAGGCCCTTGTGCTCCCCGTAACCAAAATCTATAAACAGTTGTGGGTCAGGTAAACACCATGATACACTTTGGAATTTCTAAACCCTGGCCCAAGCCACCAGGAATAACTCCCTGCTCTTTGTCAAAGTATAGCCTTGGCATGTTTCCCATCATCCGAGCTGGCAGGTATAATCTCAGTTTCTTCTTTAAATAGTCCATCAAAGCAAGATAGGCCTTTGTCACGGGTACAGCCCCCAGGAAGAACATGCACCTCGATTTATTTTTAACGTGAGGAGGCTGTTGCGTTGTGGGGTTCTGATTGACCAGGAGACTATCGTCTGTCATAGGCGTGTTGGAATGATCTGAACGTTGATAATCAACTTGTTTGGTCACGGTGTGAGCGCACATTCTCAGACCATGAAGTCCTGGAGTGGATCGCAGAGCCGCAGGTCCTGGTTCAGGGGTCGGGATGCTGTACCACAAGTCCTCTCCGGCCTTCGTTTCACGACTCAACGGAAAGGCAGCACCTCTGGCAGTACAGCACTCTCTTAATACAGTTTTGATTGTTGTGCTCAAGCCCAAGGGTGGGACCTTGTGACTCAGAGGCAATAATGCCACCAGCTGAAGTATGGCTGCCTGCGGCGTTCCACGTTAACAAAATTGGGATTCCATCCATTTAGATTACGGTGGCATGTTGTTGACATTCCCTGTTCCATTGTTACTATCAATCCCTGCGTAGGGTCCCAATTCACTTCACAGTGAATGCCAAGGCGAAGAACGTTGGGCGCCTTGGCTATGTTGAAGGCTCCATGTCCGCTGCTCCCATGGTTATGGAGACTGATTGCCCTCGGATTATTGATCCCAAGGGTCTCAAAAGAAAACTTCAGCTCAGATTTTTATTCCCGGGGGGTGGAAATGCTTGAGGTTTGTTCGAGCTGTGTGCAATGTCTGTGCAATTCTGCTTCAATCACATCATGAAATTGTGCCTGAAAGGTTAATTTGTTTATCAAATCAGATTACCTTTCTAGCTCCAAACTAAATAAATATTGCTTCACAGTTTTAGTCTTACGACATCCGCAAATAACATCAAATTTGCTTCAATATCAAAAGCAAAGAATCACCTCTCAGTTAGCCCACGCTATCAAAGTTAATGTGAAACTGATATAAAAAAATAAAACCCTCTATTTCATTTGTCTTTTTTGACAACCGTGTGTGATGTGTGTTCTCACTTGAATGAAACATTCATCAGCTATTAAATATGTTTTGGATAAGAAGTAATATTATTTTCCATACAATCGAACCAGGGACTTCTCCAGCAATGATTGTCTCTGATGTTCACCAATGACCTGCCTAAGAATGGGATATAAGAAGCAATTAACACAGAGGTAATCCAAATCTTTATGAGACACCTCTCCCCGGCCCTCTCAAAAAAGTAGACAAAAGAATATAATTAGAACAATGTAAGGTGTAATGTTTGATCGGGTTTTTGCTCAATTACATTGAAAAGTCAAGGAGGTGTATTTTGCCGTGATCACTATTGCTCAGTAGTTGAAGTAAGCTTTGGAGTGGCAATGACAGTGGAGGCTGCACATGGAGCAGCCGGCTTGATGGGTTGAGTGACCTTCTCCTTGACCCATGCTTTCCAATTCGCTCAAAGGCAGAAATGGATTCCTGCCACGACTCTGGCAAAAACAATGGCATTGCAGCTTGACTCCAACCTGGAAAATCTCACATCAGCGTCTTTGTTCATAGTGGTACAAAGCAGTGAGATTGAACAATTGGAAACCTTTGCATTTAACTATAGCTATACCTGTAATTATGTGAGAGAGAGGATCCTTCGACAACCCTGCCGCTGCCCTGTTTTGAAATATGGTAATTGAGAGCAGGATCAAGCAGCTTGTACATAATTTGTATCATCTCGTCGCTGTAGGAACAGTTTCATTAAAATTTAATAGCTTCTTGAAGGACTGTAATTCAGTGTTTGATTAAAAATCTACCCCTCAACAGCTATGGCCTTCAATCAGACTGGACTTCACATTCAGGCTGATCTTTGAAATACTGCCAGGACAGTGAGTGACTATTCAAAGAGGAGTGTGTGCATTAAGTAAAGAAACTATACACTGGCAAAATTTATAAAATATGTTAAAAGTAGATTGACATCAATTTATTCTTGTCACTGACCATTCAGAGAGAACAGAGAGAGAGAGAACAGAGAACAGTACAGCACAGAACAAGCCCTTCAGCCCTCGATGTTGTGCCGATCATTGTCCGAAAGGAAGATCGAACTATCCCACTCCCTGTCATTCTGGTGTGCTCCATGTGCCTATCCAATAACCGCTTGAAAGTTTCTAAAATGTCCGACTCCACTATCACAGCAGGCAGTCCATTCTACACCCTAACCACTCTCTGAGTAAAGAACCTACCTCGGATATCCCTCCTATATCTCCCACCCCGCATCACCTCTTTTCAGAAAGGCCTGTTGAGTTAACTGCCTCTGAGGAACTTAGTTGGGCAGCATTGGGTCTTCTCCGGATTGAAGCCCCCGGGGTCGGAACTCGTGCTCCCCGAAAGCTGCCTGCCAATCAGAGGCCGGCAGCTGTAATTGCTCGGTTGCGCCATCGAGGAGGTGGTTGCTGAGAGACCGAGACACAGGTGGGTGATTGTGGGATGGGAATGGCGATTTGAGGGGGCACGGCGGGGTGGGGGGGGGGGGGGGGTGTCGGCAGTAAAAGCTGAGAGGGTGTTGGCCCTCAGTGGGTTTCCGCTTCCTGATACCAGTTCCCTTGATCAGGAATTGGCTGTCTTTGAACAAATAACATACAACAATACAGCACAGGAACAGGCCCTTCGGCCCTCCAAGCCTGTACCAGTCATGATACCAACCTTTGCCGAAACCCTCAGCACTTCCTTGTGCCGTATCCTTCTATACCCATCCTATCCATTTGAACGCCATTAATGTATCTGCTTTGGCAACCTCCCCTGGCAACGCATTCCAGGCACTCACGACCCTCCGTGCAACAAAACCTGCCTCGCACATCTCCTCTAAACTTTGCCCCATGGACCTCAAACCTATGCTCCCTGGTGACTGACCCCTCCACCCTGGGAAAGAGTGCCTGCCCATCCACTCTATCCATGCCCTTCATAATCTTGTATATCTCTATCAGGCCACTCCTCAACTTTTGTTGAACGAGAAACCCTTTCTCTAACTGGAAGCACAAGAGCACCCCAGGGAGAATTTGCTTGTCGCTTGGTGACCTCCCTCTCCTCTCCAAGCCTCTCCAATCCCCCTCCCACTGGCCACTGGATGAATACCAGTGGTGGCAGGTGAAGCCTTCAATGGGGCCTCAATTGAAGAAAGGAGAGAAGGCCATCACCGGGCCTTCCTGCCACTGCACCTAATTGGGGTAGAGGCGGGGAGGCGATTGGGTCCCCACCCACCATCCTTCCACAGGATAAAAAGCCTCCCACCACCAAATGCACCTTGGGGGAGGGAATTAAATCACACCCACTGTGTGGGAACCCCCCAGACTCAGGAGAAATGTTGATTTTACACCTGACCATTGGGAGCAATTTTAACCCATGCCATCAATCAGGAAACTGACTCGATTGGGGAGATGTTGGTCGGACCTTTTTCCGATTTTACACTCCATTGTATTTGGTGAGTAACATTAGGCAGGTGTAAAATCAGCAGCCCATACAATTCCATGGATTTCCCACCCAGGATGTTAAGGAAAAATACCTCGGAGTGTATCTATCCCTTTGCAGATGTATCTCTACATTACCAATCCTATTAATGACAAAGCTGAAACAGCATTAAATACAGTGGGAATCGCAAACAGAATCGCACTTGACAAGAAGAATCTTGGGTGGGGTTCTCCAGTCCCCCAACTGCGTGTGTCTCGGCTGCGTGCAGGCGGGATTCTGTCTTCTTGCCGCTCATCCGTGGGATTTCCCATTAAAGCCACCCCACGCTGTGCGAAACCCACGGACATGTGGGCACTGCCAGCGGGGAAAGAGAATTGCAATAACCAGAGAATTCCAGCCCCTGTCACTGGTAGCTTTCGAACAATATGACTTCAACTCCATTGGGAAGATTTTCTCTTCCCTGTTACTGCACATGCATTAATTTTCATAATTATTCTCATTCAGGAACCCTCAGGAAAAACCTTTCTGGAGGTGGTGGAAATTGGGGCGATATCAAAGCGTCTGCACATTATATACCAACCCTGATATTCTGTACCACTGCAATGAATTTGTGCCCAAAAAGAATCATTTCCAGCTCCTATTCTTGTAATCTCTATTATCAATGACTTTTCAAGTGGCGCATTGTGGAAAATCTATCAGCGTGCAACTTGAAGTTGAAAAATACGCGAGCAGTGCGAGTCTACATTTATTTGAATTTTTGCAAAAGGAGAGGCTTAATTGACTGCAGCCGTGAGAGATGTCACTTTTTAAACAGAGAGGGTGCAGCGCTCTGAAGGATATCTTATAAACAAGATGTTCTATTTTTTAAAAAGTGGAATAATAAAGGAAATTATTGACGTTAGGTGGCAGACATGGAAACACATGAGACATTCCTAAAGAAGCACTTGTGGTAATTCAGTGTCTACTGTGTCTGAAGGGGAGGGTGAACTTCATGCTTTAATAAATGTTGAATATATTCATCCTATTTTTATGCAACCTTTCAAACCTCAGAAAACAATATGTTTGGCAAACAGGCAAAAATGAAAGGACGGAGGCACAGAATTCCCTCTCATCTTGTGCAGAGGGAACAAAGATCAGCCAGTTGCTATGTGTATCTACAGGGACAATTAAGTGGGGACTTGATTGTAGATTACAGGTGACGGAAGGCTGAGCAAAATGCTACAATATTTTAAGGAGTCTCAAATTTGTTTCTGTTGGGATGGTAAATATTTGTCACATTTTAGCTATTGCACTTCAGTCAAAATATTCTCATGTCACAGCTTTTTCATTGCTTCAATGTCAGTTTTGGCATCAACCTTCGACTGGCATGGAGCGATTGGTCCAATTAAGTTGGCAATGATTTTGGACTCCAATTAAATTCCTTGGGAAATTTCTCTGGGCAGTCCACTACTGGAGATATCTTTTCAAATATTTTCATTGCAGATGTGTGTTGTCCAATCAACTACTGTCAAACAAATGGGTTAATGCAAATGTTCGAATAATGCCAGTAAGGGAACATAAGTCATCAAACTGATGTGAAGACAGTCCTGCGGGGAAGATGTGCTGGAGTTGTAGCTACTAGGAAAGATTGGAGAGGTCGGGATTGTTCGTCTTGGAACAGAGAAGGCTGAGGGGTGACATGATTGAGGTGTGCAAAACTGTGAGGGGTAGAGATGGAGTAGACAGGAGGAATCTGTTTCCCTTGGCAAAGAATTCAAAAACCAGGGGTCATAGACTCAAGCTAAGTGGCAGACAGATGAGAGGGGACATGAGGAACAATCTTTTTACACAGAGGGTATTGGGAGTCTGGAATTCGCTGCCCGTGTTGGTGGTGGAGGCAGAGACCCTAAACTCTTTTAAAAAGTACCTGGATCTACAACTTGCGTGCTGTAAGCTTCAATGATATGGGTCGTGTGCAGGAAGATGGGATTAGAAAGGGCACCTAGATGTCTGAGCTTTGACAAAAGGTCACCTGGACTCGAAACGTTAGCTCTTTTCTCTCCCTGCAGATGCTGCCAGACCTACTGAGATTTTACAGCATTTTCTCTTTGGACCTAGATGTTGTTGGCACAGACAAACTGAGCAGAATGGCCCCTTCTGTGCTGGATCATTTATATGGCTCTATCTCTGCTCCACTGAGTAAAATGAGCAAGTTACTGCTGGATTACGTAGTCTTGTGGACCAGGACTTAATAACTAACTTTTAAAAATTAATTTATAGGCTCCAGCGAATCACGAGCAAAGCCAGCATTTATTGTCTATCCCTAGTTGACCTTGAGAAGGTGGTGGCGACCACTGGGTTAAAAAGGAAAGTTCCTTTTGCTAAATGGCATTGGTCAACCAGTTAGGTTTCTATGACAATCTGATCGCTTCATTACAGATGTGAACATTTTATTCACAGATTGCAGCGTATGAGTCGGCCAAGCTTAAAGGACCAGTATTCAGGTGTAGGTTGATAAGTCAACTCCCCTTTTTCCACTCAATGTCCAATACGCACCTGGAGCCGGCCTCAATTATTCACCTCAGAAAAGCATGTTTCAATCACCTTATACGTCAGCACATTAGATTCAGCAGGTGACACGTACGCTGTTAATAAGAAGATGCGTAGGAGTTAAAGAGGAACAGACCATACATGGAAAATGATGAACTGAACTGAATCCTCCAGCAGAAAGAATAAAATATGAAGCTAGTTTCAAGAAAAACCTCATCACATTCTGTATTCCTGATAAACGGAAGAAGGAATCCACCCTTTTTTTATTCATTATGGGATGTGGGCATCGCTGGTTAGGACAGCATTTTTTGCCCATCACTAATTGCCCTTCAGAAGGTGGTGGTGAGTTGCCTTCTTGAACCGCTGCAGTCCTTCAGCTGTAGGTACTGATGTGTTAGGCAGGTTGGTTCGACGTTGACTGCAACTGGATGCAGGGGAGCTAGAAACAAACGTCTCACACTCGGAGATGTTCCAACACTATTTTATTTAACTATGAACTGCTGTACACGTTCAGCTGTGGGTTGACACTCTACTAATCCTACTGACGAGCTCTTACTGGCTCAACCAGACCTACTAGCTACCACATGGCAATAATATCCACTGACTTGTGCACTCTGACTGTCTCAGTGTCTGGGTCCCAAAAAGAGCGGGAGTCTTAATGCCCTGCGGCTTTCCAGTGGTGGTGTCCTGTCTGGTGATTGGTTGTTCAATGTTGTGTGTTCATTGGTCATCCTATGTGTCAATCACTGCCTGTCTGCATCTCATTATATACATGAGTGGATATTATGACAGGTACACCCACTGTGCTGTTTGGAAGGGAGTTCCAGGATGTTGCCCAGCTATAGTGAAGGAACAGAGGTATATTTCCAAGACAGGATGGTGAGTAACCTCCAGCTGGTGGGGTTCCCAGGTATCTGCTGCTCTTGTCCTTCTAGATGGCAGTGGTCGTGGGTTTGGAAGGTGCTGTCAAAGGAATCTTGATGTCATCCACAAACATACTAATCAGACCAGCTACATTTTCCTCCAAATCGTTTATGTATACTGCAAACAACAGAGGTCCAAGCACCGCTCCCTGTGGAACACCACTAGTCACAACCTTCCATTCAGAAAATGCCCTTCCACTGCTACCCTTTGCCTTCTGTGACCGAGCCAGTTCTGTATCCATCTTACCACCTCACCTCTGATCCCGTGTGACTTTACCTTTTGTACCAGTCTGCCATGAGGCACCTTGTCAAAGACTTTACTAAAGTCCATGTAAACAACATCCACCATCCACCCCTCATCAATCACCTTTGTCACCTCCTCAAAAAACTCAATCAATGTTAGTGAGGCACGACCTCCCCTTCACAAAACCATGCTATCTATCGCTAATGAGTCCAGTTGTTTCCAAATCGGTATAAATCCTGTCCCTGACAATTTACCTACTACCGACATGAGGCTCACTGGCCTATAGTTTCCTGGATTATCCCTGATACCTTTCTTGAACACCGGTACCACATTAACTATTCTCCAGTCCTCTGGGATCTCACTTGTCGCCAATGAGGATACAAAAATGTCAGACAAGGCCCCAGTAATTTCCTCCCTTGATTCCCTCAATATTCTGGGGCAAATCCCATCCAGCTCAGGAGACTTATCTACCTTAATTTATTTTAAACTACCGAATACTTCCCCTTTTTCGATGTAAACATGGACCAGACTGTCCATACATCCTACCCATGAATCTTCTTCCACAAAGTCCCTGGGGTGGAATTCTCCGACCCCCCGCAGGGTCGGGGAATCGCCGGAGCCGGCGTAAATCCCGCCTCCACCGTGGCCGGAATTCTCTGCCACCCAGGAATCGGCGGGGGCGGGAATCGCGCCGGCAGGCCCCCCGCGCCGATCGGCGGGCCCCCCGCGGCGATTCCCCGGCTCGCGATGGGCCGAAGTCCCGCCGCTGTCAGGCCTCTCCCGCCAATGTGGTTGAAACCACCTCTGTGCCGGTGGGAGCAGGTGGTGCGAACGGGCCCCGGGATCCTGGGGGGGGGCGTAGGGCGATCGGACCCCCAGGGGTGCCCCCACGGTGACCTGGCCCACGATCAGGGCCCATCACCCTTTTTCTTTCGCCGCCGCCACGGCCTCCACCACGGCGGAGGCGAAAGAGACTCCCTCCACCGTGCATGCACCGGTGGGGACGTCAGCGGCCGCTGATGCTCCAACGCATGCGCGGACTCACGCAGACCGGCGAAGGCCTTTCTGCCAGCCCCGACACCAGGCGGCGTGGCGCCAAAGGCCGTTGGCGTCTGTCGGCGGAGCGGGAGCCACTCCGGCGCAGGCCTAGCCCCTAAAGGTGCGGAGAATTACGCACCTTTGGGGAGGCCCGACACCGGAGTGGTTGGCGCCATAACGCGACGCTGGGATCCCACGACCCGGCGGGTATGGGAGAATTTTGCCCCTATTCTTTGGTGAACACTGATGCAAAGAATTCATTTAGTACCTCGCCCATTTCCAACACATGGATTTCCCCCACTGTCCTTAAGTGGTCCAATCCTTTCCCTGGCCACCCTCTTGCTTTTTACAAATGAATAAAAAGCTTTGGGTTCACCTTAATCCTACTTGCCAAGGACCTTTCATTACTACAGAGCTTGGATTTGATGCGTTTGTTGTGGAATCGCTGAGCTCTGCCTTTCATTTGCTGCTTATGCTGTTTGGCACACAGGCAGTCCTGTGTTGTAGCTTCACCAGGTCGACACCTCATTTTTTGGTATGCCTGATGTTGCTCCTGGCGTGCTCTCCTGCACTCTTCATTGAATCTGAAGTCTCATGGCCGCTGGTCCCAAATGCGCCATGAGAACAGAGGCCAGCCGCTGACCTGATCTTGAGAAGCATGTATCATAGAACATAGAACATAGAACATAGAACGATACAGCGCAGTACAGGCCCTTGGGCCCACGATGTTGCACCGACATGGGAAGTCAAAAACTAAAGGCCATCTAACCTACACTATGCCCTTATCATCCATATGCTTATCCAATAAACTTTTAAATGCCCTCAATGTTGGCGAGTGCACTACTGTTGCAGGTAGGGCATTCCACGGCCTCACCACTCTTTGCGTAAAAAACCTACCTCTGACCTCTGTCCTATATCTATTACCCCTCAATTTAAGGCTATGTCCCCTCGTGCTAGCCACCTCCAACTCTGCTCTCACTGTCCACCCTATCTAACCCTCTGATCATTTTGTATGCCTCTATTAAGTCACCTCTTAACCTTCTTCTAACGAAAACAACCTCAAGTCCATCAGCCTTTCCTCATAAGATTTTCCCTCCATACCAGGCAACATCCTGGTAAATCTCCTCTGCACCCGTTCCAAAGCTTCCACGTCCTTCCTATAATGAGGCGACCAGAACTGTACGCAATACTCCAAATGCGGCCGTACCAGAGTTTTGTACAGCTGCAACATTACCTCATGGCACCAGAACTCAATTCCTCTACCAATAAAGGCCAACACACCATAGGCCTTCTTCACAACCCTATCAACCTGGGTGGCAACTTTCAGGGATCTATGTACATGGACACCGAGATCCCTCTGCTCATCCACACTACCAAGAATTTTACCATTAGCCAAATAGTCCGCATTCCTGTTATTCTTTCCAAAGTGAATCACCTCACACTTCTCTACATTAAACTCCATTTGCCACCTCTAAGCCCAGCTCTGCAGCTTATCTATGACCCTCTGTAACCTGCAACATCCTTCCACACTGTCTACAACTCCACCGACTTTAGTGTTGTCTGCAAATTTACTCACCCAACCTTCTGTGCCCTCCTCTAGGTCATTTATAAAAATGACAAATAGCAACGGCCCCAGAACAGATCCTTGTGGTACGCCACTCGTAACTGAACTCCATTCTGAACATTTGCCATCAACCACCACCCTCTGTCTACTTTCAACTAGCCAATTTCTGATCCACATCTCTAAATCACCCTCAATCCCCAGCCTCCGTATTTTCTGCAATAGCCGACTGTGGGGAACCTTATCAAATGCTTTACTGAAATCCATATACACCACATCAACTGCTCTACCCTCGTCTACCTGTTTAGTCACCTTCTCAAAGAACTCGATAAGGTTTGTGAGGCATGACCTACCCTTCACAAAACCATGCTGACTATCCCTAATCATATTATTCCTCTCTAGATGATTATAAATCGTATCTCTTATAATCCTCTCCAAGACTTTACTCACAACAGACGTGAGGCTCACCGGCCTATAGTTACCGGGGTTATCTCTACTCCACTTCGTGAACAAAGGGACCATATTTGCTATCCTCCAGTCCTCTGGCACTATTCCTGTAGCCAATGATGACATAAAAATCAAAGCCAAAGGCTCAGCAATCTCTTCCCTGGCTTCCCAGAGAATCCTAGGATAAATCCCATCAGACCCCGGGGACTTATCTATTTTCACCTTGTCCAGAATTGCCAACACCTCTTCCCTACGCACCTCAATGCCATCTATTCTAATAGCCTGGGTCTCAGCATTCTCCTCCACCACATTATCTTTTTCCTGAGTGAATACTGACGAAAGTATTCATTTAGTATCTTGCTTATCTCCTCAGCCTCCACACACAACTTCCCGCCACTGTCCTTGACTGGCCCTACTCTTACCCTAGTCATTCTTTTATTCCTGACATACCTATAGAAAGCTTTTGGGTTTTCCTTGATCCTACCTGCCAAAGACTTCTCATGTCCCCTCCTTGCTCGTCTTAGCTCTCTCTTTAGATCCTTCCTCGCTTCCTTGTAACTATCAAGCGCCCCAACTGAAACTTCACGCCTCATCTTCACATAGGCCTCCTTCTTCCTCTTAACAAGAGATTCCACTTCTTTGGTAAACCACGGTTCCCTCGCTCTACCCCTTCCTCCCTGCCTGACTGGTACGTACTTATCAAGAACATGCAATAGCTGTTCCTTGAACAAGCTCCACATATCCAGTGTGCCCAACCCTTGCAGCCTACTTCTCCAACCTACACATCCTAAGTCATGTCTAATGGCATCATAATTGCCCTTCCCCCAGCTATAACTCTTGCCCTGCGGGGTATACTTATCCCTTTCCATCACTAACGTAAAGGTCACCGAATTGTGGTCACTGTCTCCAAAGTGCTCACCTACCTCCAGATCTAACACCTGGCCTAGTTCATTACCCAAAACCAAATCCAATGGGGCCTCGCCTCTTGTTGGCCTGTCAACATATTGTGTCAGGAAACCCTCCTGCACACATTGTACAAAGAACGACCCATCTAATGTACTCGAACTATATCTTTTCCAGTCAATATTTGGAAAGTTAAAGTCTCCCATAACAACTACCCTGTTACTTTCGCTCTTTTCCAGAATCATCTTCGCCATCCTTTCCTCTACATCCCTAGAACTATTAGGTGGCCTATAGAAAACTCCCAACATGGTGACCTCTCCTTTCCTGTTTCTAACCTCAGCCCATACTACCTCGGAAGAAGAGTCCCCATCTAGCATCCTTTCCGCCACCGTAATACTGTCCTTGGCTAGCAGCACCACACCTCCCCCTCTATTGCCCCCTTCTCTGAGCTTACTAAAACACCTAAACCCCGGAACCTGCAACAACCATTCCTGTCCCTGCTCTATCCATGTCTCTGAAATGGCCACAACATCGAAGTCCCAGGTACCAACCCATGCTGCCAGTTCCCCTACCTTATTTCGTATACTCCTGGCATTGAAGTAGACACACATCAAACCACCTACCTGAACCCTCCTGCGAAGTCAAGTCTGTGCTCCTGACCTCTATACTCTCAATCTCCCGTACCCCAAAACTACAGTACAGGTTCCCATGCCCCTGCTGAATTAGTTTAAACCCCCCAAAGAGCACTAACAAATTTCCCCCCCAGGATATTGGTGCCCCTCAGGTTCAGATGTAGACCATCCTGTCTATAGAGGTCCCACCTTCCCCAGATAGAGCCCCAGTTATCCAGAAATCTGAATCCCTCCCGCCTGCACCATCCCTGTAGCCACGTGTTTAATTGCTCTCTCTCCCTATTCCTCAACTCACTATCACGTGCACGGGCAACAACCCAGAGATAACAACTCTGTTTGTTCTCGCTCTGAGCTTCCATCCTAGCTCCCTAAAGGCCTGCCTGACATCCTTGTCCCCTTTCCTACCTATGTCGTTAGTGCCAATGTGGACTACGACTTGGGGCTGCTCCCCCTCCCCCTTAAGGACCCTGAAAACACGATCCGAGACATCACGTACCCTTGCACCTGGGAGGCAACATACCAAACGTGAGTCTCTCTCGCTCCCACAAAATCTCCTATCTGTGCCCCTGACTATTGAGTCCCCAATTACTAATGTTCTATTCCTTTCCCCCCTTCCCTTCTGAGCAACAGGGACAGACTCCGTGCCAGAGGCCCGTACCCCATGGCTTACCCCTGGTAAGTCGTCCCCCCCACAAGTATCCAAAACGGTATACTTGTTACTAAGGGGAACAACCACAGGGGATCCCTGTACTGACTGCTTACCCCCAGCCCCTCTCACCATCACCCATCTATCTTTATTCTTTGGCGTAACTACCTCCCTGAAGCTTCTATCTATGACCCCCTCTGCCTCCCGTATCGAAATGGGTCCTTTAAAATCATCAGAATGGTTATATTGTCAAAATAAATGCAACATGTAAATAAACTGAAGTGGGCCTATCAAACCCCGTGTCCAGCAAAGATTCCATTGCAAAAGATTCCGGTGTTGCAGCAGAAGACCAAGATTGCTCAGACACGACGTACCAAAATTCTAGTTATTCATTGCAAAAGCACAGGTATCCATTCAGTCCAACCAGTAACACAGATGAAATGACCATAAAGTTTGATAAGCCCAGCAATCAAACTTATGGTGATACATTGCCAAGGTGATTTAGATAGAATTTCTTCAACCCTTTGAGTCAGATGCTGGAAGACAATGAATTTGACCATTGTTTGATTGATTGTGGTTAAACATAATCGTGTACAATTAATTCATTCAATAAAACTCGTCACGTTGATTTCAATGAATGACTGGTGTTTTGTTTTTAACGTTTCGTAATGGACACTCCACTCCTGCTCCTTCTTCGGTGACCACTCGCTCATGAGAATGATTGGCCACCTGAAAAACTCCATAGGCGCGATTCAACTAAATGGGAACACAGCCCCAACGCATTTAGTCACGTGTTTGCCGGCATTCACAGTGCTGAGAAACAAATGGTTATACAACGGCACTCGCGTGAAATATGGGGCCGCAGTGGGGAACGTGTGGCTGAGGCTGCTCATAGTCCTGTTTTCTACACCAGGAGATCCGCTCTCTGGAACTCCTCAATGTAGCGTGAGATCAGGACGCAACCCCCAACATCCGCACAACCCTGTTTGCCCCATGCAAAAATTGCCAACATGGCACCTTGGCAGTGCTAACATGGCACCTTGGCAGTTCCCCTGCCAGCTGGCAGTGCCACCTGGGCACCTTTGCAGTGCCAAGCAGGGTGCCAGGCTGGCAGAACCAGGGTACCACCCTTCCCAAGGGGCATGCACCTGGGGCCTCTGATCTCATGGGAGACCCCCACGAGTGTGCAGTTCCATCTGGTCCCTATTTGTGGGGGTTCGGTCAAGGTCTCCTGGGCAAAAGTGATCGATCCCAATGCCTTAAGTAAATGAAATGAAAATCGTCTATTGTCACAAGTAGGATTCAAATGAAGTTACTGTGAAAAGCCCCTATTCGCCACTTTCCGGTGCCTGTTCGGGGAGGCTGGTATGGGAATTGAACCGTGCTGCTGGCCTGCCCTGGTCTGCTTTCAAAGCCAGCGATTTAGCCGTGTGCTAAACCAGCCCCCTGGGAATCTGCACATTGAAGTGAAAATAGCTGTCTCACTTTAATATTCAGATTTGCAAAAGACCGATCCAGCCCACAATGAGCAGGATTTACATCGCAACGTCACGTGGGATCACATCCCGGGAGCCGGGTCTCCGGGTTTCTAGCGGCCGAGCTGCGCCATGGCAAGCTGCTTTTCAGGTGCCGCGTGGCTATTGGTTTGCACCCCTTGTTAGCGGTCACGGGTTCTGTGGCTCCTTTCATGGCTAATGAGCCCGATCATAGAGCCGCATCTTCGAACGCCCTCTTGGCAGGTGTTTACGGGAGTTGAGATCGGTTCTTGGAGTCACAAACACCGACAACTCACACTTCATACTCGTCACATACGTTGACCCTCATATTTGGATGGATGTTTCAGGACTACAAGCATCGGCCCGTATGCCACGATCCATGGTAAGTGAATTCAAATTGATTAATTCAAGTAACAGCCATGATGATATTCATAACTCAGATACAGTGGATTATTAGTTCAGTAACATAACCACTAAATAACCACATCTTTAACTAAACTTGGAGCATCCAAATTCAGTATACAATCTGCCTGGGCTGGATTTTAACCCAAAATCCAACAATGAAAATAAAATTGAGCATCTAGTTCCCTGTGAGAAGGTTCATAGAACATACAGTGCAGAAGGAGGCCACCCGGCCCATCGAGTCTTCACTGACCCAATTATGCACTCACCTCCACCATATCCCCATAACCCCTCCTCACCTTTTTGGTCACTAAGGGCGATTTATCATGGCCAATCTACCTAACCTACATGTCTTTGGACTGTGGGAGGAAACCAGAGCTCCCGGAGGAAATCCACGCAGACACGTGGAGAAGTGTCGCACAGACAGTGACCCAGTGGGGAATCGAACCTGGGACCCTGGTGCTGTGAAGCCACAGTGCTATCCACTTGCACTACCGTGCTGCCTTAATGAGTTGATTCCTAATGCGTTCAGTTGATTCCTAATGAAACGTTTGTTAAGGAAATGGCTGCTTGAAACATAATTTTGTTGGCTACATGGAAATTCTTGGTGTATTCTATGAATGCATTCAACAGACCCCAGTTGTAGCCGTCATGTCTCCCCATAGCAATAAGTATTGACTGCCTTCAGGTGCAAATGTTCAAAGACAGATGGTTCTTGCATTTGGAGATGAATTTCATTGCACCTGTTTTCATGCCTGAACTGTTTCCCAAAGTATGCATTGAGTAACATTGAACAAATATTAAAGGCAAAATCCAGATTACAATGAACAAGTGTTTTTTTGCATGCAGATACTTGATCATGCCCCCAGAACCAATTGCAATGTCAAGCTATCTGCTCCTTCGCAGCAATGAGTAAAGGCACCAGTTTGTGACAAGATTGCTTGCCCACAATTTATAGTGGCACACAACAGGCTTGTGACAAACATGACAGCTCATCGAATGAAAGGGACAGTAACAATACAGACAAAATTGCCTGGATAATAGGAAGTAGAGACTAACAGTCAATGGATATTTTTTGGGGTTGAAGGACGTTTGGCAGTGGTGTTCCCCAGGAGTCAGTGTTGGGACCCTTGCTTTTCCTGATATATGTTAATGATCTAGATCTTGTTGTGCAGGGGCAATGTCAAAATTTGTGGATGACACAAAACTTGGAATTATTGGAAACTGTGACGAGGACAATGTCGAACTTCTAAAGTGGAGATGCCGGCATTGGACTGGGGTGAGCACAGTAAGAAGTCTTACAACACCAGGTTAAAGTCCAACAGGTTTGTTTCAAACACTAGCTATCGGAGCACTGCTCCTTTCTCACCTGTTGGACTTTAACCTGGTGTTGTAGAACTTCTAAAGGACAGAGACAGGTTGGTGGAGTGGGCAGATAGGTGGCAGATGAAGTTCAATTTGGAGAAGTGTGAGGTGATGCATTTTGGTAGGAAGAACATGGAGAGACAGTATAAAATAAGGGGGAAAACTCATAAGGGGGTGCAGGAGCAGAGGGACCTGGGTGTAGATGTGTATGGATCATTGAAGGTGGCAAGAGAGTTGGACAGAGTAGTTAATACAGCAGATAGTATTCTGGACTTTATTGACAGGGGCAGGGAGGACAAGAGCAAGGAGGTCAGACTGAACTTACACAAGATACGAGTTAGACCTCAGCTGGAGTATTGGGCACAGTTCTGGGTGCCACATTGTAGGAAGGATATAAGTACTTGCAGAGAATGCAGAAGAGGTTTACAAGAATGCCTCCAGCGATGAGAGTGTGTCGGAGGCAGCTCCAATCAAAGCATTCATGAGGACATTAGATGATTCCTTAAATAGTTGAATAGAAACAATGTGCAGGGTTACGGGAAAAAAGCAAGAGAATGGCACTAAGTCAGAATGTTCATTTGGAGAAGCAATGAAGACACGATGGGCCAAATGGCCTCCTTTTGCACCATAATAATTCTGCTGTTCTGTGATTTGGACATGAACTGCTTCAGTATCTGAGGAGTTGCAAATAGTGCTGAACATGGTGCAATCATCTGCAAACATCCCCGTATCAGACCTTATAGGGAAGGAAATCAAAAGCACAAAGGGTCTTGGGAGTCCTTGTTCGAGATTCTCTTACGGTTAACGTGCAGGTTCAGTCGACAGTTAGGAAGGCAAATGCAATGTTCGCATTCATGTCGAAAGAGCTAGAATACAAGAGCAGGGATGTATTTTTGAGGCTGTATAAGGGTCTAGTCAGACCCCATTTGGAGTATTGTGAGCAGTTTTGGGCCCCGTATCTAAGGAAAGAGGTGCTGACCTTGGAAAGTGTCCAGAGGAGGTTCACAAGAATGATCCCTGGAATGAAGAGCCTGTCGTATGAGGAATGGTTGAGGCCCCTGGGTCTGTACTCGGAGTTTAGAAGGATGAGGGGGTATCTTATTGAAACTTACAGGATACTGTGAGGCCTGAATAGAGTGGACGTGGAGAGGATATTTCCACTTGTGGGAGAAACGAGAACGAGAGGACACAATCTCAGACTCAAGGGACGATCCTTTAAAACAGAGATGAGGAGGAATTTCAACAGCCAGAGGGTGGTGAATCTGTGGAACTCTTTGCCGCAGAAGGCTGTGGAGGCCAAATCACTGAGTGCCATTAAGACAGAGACAGATAGGTTCTTGATTAATAAGGGGATCAAGGGTTATGGGAAGATGGCAGGAGAAAGGGGATGAGAAACATATCAGCCTTGATTGAATGGCAGAGCAGACTTGATGGGCTGTGTGGCCTAATTCTGCAACTATGTCTTAAGGTCTTACAGTCTAAGAAAGGTCATTGATGAAGTAGCCAAAGATGGTTGGGTCTCGTGATTAGTGGTGACTAAATTTTCCCTTTAACTCAATAAAGGCTGGTTTTATCGGCTCCTTGCGATTCACTGAATTAATATTTAAGTACTTTTGGATTCAAAAAAGACACATCCTTGTGAGAAAGAAACTTGAACCTTCATTGCGACCAACTGAGGAGGCAGATCGCTCCCCATCTTATCTGTTTTTTTATTGTCAGTGCACATCGAACTCAGAAGGCTGGCCAGAAATCTGAAAGTTAAAGAAAACGAGGGCATAGCAAAACCTCTGCGTGAAAATAGAGGAATTACATTGCTGAACGTAACAAATAAAGCTGAAGGATGAATAACTCTTACCCACAACATAAATGGGAGAACCCATCTCAATCCTTCAAATGCTTCTCAAACAGTTCATCAACAATTTCGCAAAGGCTGAGTGTTGAAAAACGTCAAAATTCAACGGTGCAATGGTCAAATTGCGATGTAAGTGGCTGAAACCAACTATGTGAAACCCGAATGAATGGTGAATGTTCCTTGCAGTGGTCAACAAAGGGTAAGAAAACGTTCAAAATAGCCTCCCAGCGATGAAATACAACACTTAAGAATGTATTTTGAACTTGTAAAAAAAATTGACAAGGCATTACCTTCTACAGTGCAGTTTGTGTTCTGTGAATATCACATTGCACAATGGTGTCTGATACACATCATGCTAACTGACTAATTCCGCTGTGATACACTTGTATCTTGATGTAAAATGATAAAATAATAAAGGCATCTATTACACTGACCACCCTCAGCATCACAAAAGAGTCTTCTGTCTCATCCTCCATCCACAATTGTACAAACTTTCAAAAAGTAAAATAAATATAATTGTGTACTGTAATAAAAACAAACCTTGAAATTCACAGTTTCTTGGTCCAGCTTCACTCTTTAATAAAAGAAACTAAAGCTATGTGATTACAGATAGAAGCAGAAGTAGAATCATGCTTGAGGGAACGACAAGAGGGAGACGATAGATCACTGTTGAAAATTAAATGAAATGAAAATGGCTTATTGTCACGAGTAGGCTTCAATGAAGTTACTGTGAAAAGCCCCTAGTCGCCACATTCCGGCGCCTGTCCGGGGAGGCTGGTACGGGAAATGAACCGTGCTGCTGGCCTGCTTGGTCTGCTTTAAAAGCCAGCGATTTAGCCGAGTGAGCTAAACCAGATGTTATAACTGGAAGATCCCAGAATGGAATAGTGGCTTAAAAGGCGGTAATTTTTACTTCCTTATATGAAGCGTGCAGGAACAGAGTCACAGGATCACTAATTAGTTTTGACACCAGGAAAAAAAAACATTTATTAAACATGAAAGAATTATGAAACAATACTCCTTTATTCCCCCCTAAATTGAACAGATATACATGGGGCGCGATTCTCCCAAACAGGGAGAAATCGTAAGGCTGGCGTCAACAACGGGCGGGTTTGACGCCAGCCTCCCCCTCCCCGACCGGGAACCGATTCTGGTCCCCGGTCGGGGCTAGCATGCCGCGGCCGAGAACTCCGGCATCGCGGGCTTAACGAATTTCGTTAAGCCCGCTTGCCAGAGTTTGCGACGGCTGACGCGTCACATGGCGTCAGCCGTGCATGCGCGGATTGGAAGTCTCCAACCCGCGCATGCGCGGATGGCGTCATCGCGCATTTGCGCGAAACCCGCGCATGCGCGGGCTGGGATGCCCCTCAGCCGCCCCGCGAATTGATACAGCGGGGCGGCGGAAGGACAAAGAGTGCGCGGGAATCGGACCCGCTGTCCGCGATCGGTGCCCACGGATCGCGGGCCCATGGCACCCTTGGCACGGCCGTGGTACTGCCGTGCCAATCGGTGCTATGGTTGCCAAGATCCGAACTTTACGGCCGTTTTTACGAACGGCCAGACCAAGTGTGTTTGCCGTTCGTAAAAACGGCCGTAAAGGGCTTGGACTTCGGCCCATCGGCCAGCTGAGAATCGCTGCTCGCCGTAAAAAAACGGCGGCAGCGATTCGTGTCGGGAGTCGGGCGTGGGGGGGGAAGAATAGCGGGAGGGCATCAGACTAGCGTGGCCGTAAAAATTTATGACCCCCGCTATTCTCCGCACCGTCGTGAGTGCGGAGAATTGCGCCCATGGTTTCAGGATAAACATGGATTAAAAAATGCACCTTAATCTACAATGGACTCATTAAATTAGGGGCTGGTTTAGCACAGTGCGCTAAACAGCTGGGTTGTGATGCAGAACAATGCCAGCAGCGTGGGTTCAATTCCCCTTACCGGCCTCCCCGAACAGCTGCCGGAATGTGGCGACTAGGGGCTTTTCACAGTAACTTCATTGAAGCCTACTCGTGACAATAAGCAATTATTATCATTAACCCACAAAATCCCTTTTAAACAAACAAGGTGACTGTGGTAAGACACACTCCCTCTGAACCCAAGTGAGTGTCTGTGAATTTAGCCTCAAAATCGCCCCAGAGTATTCTTACACCGTGAGCCACCCTGTCTCACTGAACTCCGGCTTCCTCACACGAGTGATTTCAAATTCCGCTTTCAAAAGTCACACTTTCAAATCTTCTTTTAAATTATGCTTTTCCTTCACTGCGTCCACCAAGGCTTCGCTTTTAGGTTCTAAACCTCTCCCTTTGGGTTTCCTTTGTCTTGAAGGCTTTTACACAAACTCCAAGGTCCAGCCATCAATTTGCACCATTATTTCAAAAAATGTCTCCTTCACTGTAGTAATTTCTAACAAACTCTCGCACTACTGCTGATATATTTCTGGTCTCTCGCGATCCAATGTCTTTCAGTGCTCTGTGACGTGACTGAACAGTAATCTGTTCTGGTTCTCAGATTTTTCTGTTCCTTGAGCTCCAGACTTCTTGGAAACTTCTCATCATTTCTTTAATTGCCTTAACTAGCTGGACTTTAGATTCCGCAATCTGTTTTCTTAACCATTACTCCATAATATGGCTTTTCTTCCAGAAAGGCTGAGAGAGATGGTCCCTCTCTCGCCTTCTCAAACCAACTACTCCTGGTAGAGCTGTGAGATCTGCCTTCTCTCTCACTACCTATCTCCCAACTGCAAAAATACTAGCTAAACTAAAAGTTAAAAGGTTCTCGACCTTAGAAGGCCCAAGTTCCTAAGGAACCCCTCCTGGCTCTTATTCTTCTCGTTGTAGCCCTCCTTAAGCACAATAGAGACACCATTGGAATTGAACTCAATACCCACATCTATAAAAACCTTTGTCCAGCATGAATCTAACCGTAGGTTTTACCCTCCAGGCACAGAAACATTAAATTAAGCCCACATAAAACTCTAACTTATTTCTAATGTTTACCAATACAATTGTAAATCCCTTAAAAATACCTTTATTTTCCTAACAACAGTTGCTCCAGCCTTTAGGATGATGGATGAAAAGCAGGTAGAGGTTGTTTAGCTATATAACAAAGCAATATTCATCTATTGGTCAATTCCTGTACCCATGTGGCCACCAGACGAAGCAACTCTTGGTACAAAATAAGTTCAGTGTTGCAGTGAGCTTCTGGATGAAGTGGATTCAGATTTTTCCTTGGTTTGGAATAAAGATGTAGTCAGGGTCAGCTTCAACACAAGTATTGGAATTAACTTCATTGACACAATCTGTGCATGGCACCGTTATATTCCATCTGTACCTTGCAATGTTACATTGTATTTCATCATTAACCTTGGTATTATAGACATTACAACTCATCTCAATGTGTGTTTTAATTTCGCGCTCAACCAAAAGATCAGTCGAAAGGGCCAATACAGGAAAGCCCAACGCATTACTTTTGGAAGGCACGGATAAGGAAACTAGTGGTGCTGGAAGGAAGGGAGTTTTGGTTGGTGTGGGGGGATGGAGAATAACTACAGATAGATTCTGGATGAAATGAGTTGATGAGCTGAATGATCTTAATTTGCTCTGGATTTTCCTACCTTGCCTTTACTTTGTGGACTGTTTATTCCCAGGAACCTCTGTGATAACCTTGGCCCAGGCACCCAATATTCTGCGTTGGCTGTCGGCACAGTTGTCAATATCTTTTACTGTTTGCTTGCCTCTGACCCTAGCCATCTCCCTCAAAAAGTGTTTCTAGCTCTGCTTAAATTCCCCTCCAATTGTTTTCTCTTCTCAGAACAGGAGTGACTGTTCCCCCCTCCCCCTCAAGATGTCACACAAGAAATAGAGATTGGCATTAAAATAGTAAAAAAAAACAATCTCAGATGATCGAAGAAGCATATGTGCTGGCCCTCAGAATGCTGATCATTATTCTCTCACATATAATTAATCCAACCCTTGATCCTGGCTGTCTCCCTTTCCCTCATTTCATTTTTGATTTTCCTTCTGTTTTCTGTCATTTTATTTTGTCTCTTGCCAGAATGGATTATTGCTGTTGATGAAAACGGAGATGGGGCAATAGACACAACACAATCACTTTAACATATCTTGAGTTTTTATTAATATGCCAGCGATAATCTACAATAGTCCTTTGATCCATGGGTAAACAGCAAGACAGCAGAAATCTGCCTGTCACTAAACATTTGACTTCATTTGCATAGAGAGCATGGAAATAAAATTGTATCTTAATGGCTGAAACTTCATTGAGCACTATAATATGGCGCTGTCACCTTTTGTTAATGTGACAACATTCAAGGAACATTCTGCATCCATAGTCCTTCCACCTCATTATTCAAAGTCATTTTCCTCACCATGTTATTAAGCAGCAGAGAAAATAACTGGGGCATTTTTTTGTATTTTACTGCATCTCATTTGAAGTGGATAACACAGTTGAATCTTTTTGTGAGGAGTCATAATTCATATTGTTAAAAAAAAAGCTTGTTAATGGGGTGTTTTATGTGATTTTTTTTGATTCATAAAGAAGCCATAAACTGTAATTGTTATTAAGGGGTGTTTTATGTGGCTTCCATTGACCTTCAGGCAGACTTTCACATGCATTTCCTTTCAATGTTCCTGCCCGTCAATGTAAACTGGTTGGGAATCTTGCTGCAGTAATCCATTCTGCTCCGATTTCTTCCAGCCACTAAGGAGCCTACACAAATAGCCAAGGTCTGTCTGTGTAGGGAACCAGCAACACTGAAAAATAAAACGAGATAGAACAAATGATACATCAACAGATGGCTTGTACCTTGGGTTTTAAAGCCGATCTTTTCTCTTTAGATAAATTGACGGACCTGCTGCGCATTTGTAGAGTTTTCCATTTTGTTCTTGTCTGAGTTTTTTTGAAAGCCTGCCGATTTGATTTAATTTGAAACCTGGAGAAGAGAGAGGAGAAGGGAGATAAGAAGCTCCAAAGTTTTGAGTTCTTGAGAAAGCATTAATGAGCTCACGGCTTGCTCACTGCAATCAGAACTCACGCACAACACATCCTTAAAAAGTCCCCATTTATGATATACATTGATGTGGAGATGCCAGTGTTGGACTGGGGTGAGCACAATAAGAAGTCTTACAGCACCAGTTTAAAGTCCAACAGGCTTGTTTCGGATCACTAGCTTTTGGAATGTAACTCCTTACTCAGGTGAGGAAGGAGCAGTTCCTAAGGAAGGAGCAGTGCTCCGAAAACTAGTGATTCGAAACACACCTGTTGGACTTGAACCTGGTGTTGTAAGACTTCTTACTATGATATACATTGTTAACCCTGCCTTTCTGGAGCACACATACATAGAGAGGATGTCATTAATAAGGTAACATGCACTGTGTCACAAAGGTATCTTTGCAAATGAGCTGTGTCAAAGTGGATTACAAAGAGTCATTAATCAATTAGGAAAATTGTCACAGGCTCTTTGTGCTGATGTGAGAACAGTGTTATGGGTGTTATGGCCATTTTCAGAACCCCAAAATGTACCATGGAGTTCAATCAACCTCTCCCTTTAATGGATTGTTGCTTTTGAAGCACACGGCTTGTTCCCCAGGTGTGGTAGTACAATTATTGACACGTTTTTTTAAAAACACAAAACAATGTTTATTCCATGAATTCAACTTAACCCTTTTAAATAAACATTGGATCCCTTAACACCCCTTATTTAAAACAATACAACACTAAATAATCCCTCAAAATGTTCCTTCAAACCTCCAAAAGACTTAACGCCTTAAACAGAAACACATCAGGTTAAAGACATTATTTTATGAGTTTAAATCACCCAAATGATTCAGAGATAGTCTTTGCTGGCAGAGATCACATCATTCCAGCGTACTGCAAACACAGACACACCCAAGCTCTTTTCCTCAAAACTGGCTTTTCCTTTCAAACAGCTCACAGTAAACCAGCCAGGCACTTTTCAGCTGCTCTCTCAAACTGAACTAAACACTGCAAAATGGCTGAGCTAAAAACCCAGCTCCACCCACACTCTGACATCACTTCAGTAATATGAGTTACTCCGTTTCTTAAAGGTACATTTCTTAAACATCCATTTCTTAAAGGTACTCTCACATGACAACAGCAAAATAAATAAAAAGCAAATTGAACAAATAAAATGTCAAAGGTATTTCACAAGAAGGAATTACAACTTATCTTAGCTTAAGATACTTCCAGTTGAAATATGATGAGTTAAAATCATATGTATGTTAAATGAGTTTTATATTTTGCAATAACCTAAAGCTATGTGTGGTGTATCACATGAAATGGCCTATCAGAGAACAATATTGAAGATGCACGTTTAGATTATAGAATGGAACTTGAGCAGAATGACAGATTTGAATATTCCACCAATTATTGACATAGGTAGACCATCTAAACTAAGTAGATGATTAAATAGAATTAAAAGTTGTGATCACACAGATCTTTGCAATGTTGTTATCTTTGCAATGGCTTTAATGGGGCAGTGGAAAAATGAAAATACGTGGAGTATTATGACCAAGATAGATTGTTTTGCATGGGCAAAGGACCACTTACCCATGCTCAGCATTATTTTCACAAATGGATATAAAGGCAACATCAAAGCGTGTTTGATATATTGGCTGGAGTTCTCTGATTGTCGGGATTCTCTTTTCTCACTGCCAGCACACCTCCTCCTGTGGGGTTCCCGGTCGTGTGGGATGGCTGAAATGGGAAATCCCATCGGCAAGCGGCAAGAAGAGAGAATCCCGCCGCCGGTGAATGGTGCGTCGGCGAGAAACACGTGGCTGAGGCACCGGAGAATCCAACCCAATCGCTTCACTAGTTGGGTTTAGATGGTCTTCAGTGAAAGGACCAGGTTGTGCACAGAGCAACTTTAAGAACAAACACATGTTATGAAAGAACTGTTTTCTTTAATTCAGTGATGCAATGTGTGCATTGCTGGCAAGGCCAGCATTCATTGCACTTCCCTAATTGCTCTTGTGTAGGCAATGGTGAGTCATCTTGAACCCCACCTTGCAGTCCGTGTGATGTAGGCACGCCCACAGCCCTGATAGGGAGGGAGACCCAGGGCTTTCACCGAGTGACAGTGAGGGAACGAAGATATAGCTCCAAATTAGGATGGTGTGTGACTTGGAGGGAAATTAGAGGTTGCGGTGTTCCCACGATTCTGTTGCTTCTTCTAGGCAGTAGTTCCAAACCTTAGTGAATGCATTATTGTACATACTTTCAAACAGTAGCAAAATACACTTTAAATAGTCTGCTGGAGGAATTTATCAGCATTCAGCTACATATTTGAATTTGTGTCGCTTAATGGGTCCTGGGGAGAAAGGAAAAGGTGTGATAGTCATAATAATAGCGCATCCAGCACAGTTTCATTTTGTGAAATAAATTGGGCTAATTGTTATGTCGGAACATCCATGCATTCTTCTGTCCCCATTAACACTTTCTCCAGAATTCTGACTGAATGACATTACTAAACAGCTATTAATAGCTGGTAAAATTACACTGAACACATCATATCTTTTATTTGATATCTAAGATACTGTGAGTATTTGCCCTTGGAGTATTGCAGGCATCGTCATTCCATTTACTGTCTGATCAACCAAGATATGTTGCGTTCTGCATATTTTAAAATGCTAATGGCGTAGTTTACAGTTAAATGTAATGTGTTCTGTTCTGTCTTCGAGATTGTTTGTACCATTTTTCTGGCAGCATAATATAGATTGATTGGAGAAACGCTGCATTATTATTTCCCATTTACATTGATTGTGACCAATTGAAGAACTACGTGCACTCTTCACAGTATTTATTTTCCTGCTATCATTAGCATATTTGCTTGTCAGCAAATTTAAAAATGAATCCGGAATGGAAGACACATTGAGGAATAATATATTGCCAAGTGCTTTCAATGTTTTATTCAGTTGAGGAAAAGGCACAAGTTGTAAGTCTCTTTCTCTCCTTTGAACTGAAGATTTTCTGTACAGGGTATTACATCCGCAGCTGCATTGGAAAAATATCCTTATATATCTTCCACTCATAAACCATATTAATCAGCTCAGCTGGCAAACCCAATGATTTTCCAATCTTCTGTGTGGGCAGTACTTCAGACCTTCATACCTCAGGGCATAGCCTGGATTGAAATTATATTAAATGGAAGTCACCATAGTCCCTGATGACCATAGGCTGCTTTCCCCTTTGCGGGGGAGAGCTGACTGCTGGTGATTTAACCTGAGGGTCATCACACCTCAGGCGAGGGGCGAGGTTGAGAACGTGGGGCCTTCACGGATAACCTCAGCTGGTACGGGAATTGAACGAGTGCTGTTGGCCTTGCTCTGCATCACGAACCAGGGCTGGGATTCTCCCCTACCTGGCGGGGCAGGGGGTCCCGGCGTGTCGGAGTGGCGTGAACCACTCCGGCGTCGGGCCACCCCAAAGGTGCGGAATTCTCCGCGCCTTTAGGGGTCAACCCCTCACATTGAGGGGCTAGGCCCGCGCCGGAGTGGTTCCCACTCCGCCGGTTGGCGTGAACGACCTTTGGCGCCACGCCAGCCAGGGCCGAAAGGACTTCGCCGGCTGGCGTAAGTCCGCGCATGCACTGGAGCTGCTGACGTGATACTGGTGCATGCGCAGGGGACGGGGGTCTCTTCCGCCTCCGCCATGGTGAAGAAAAAGAGTGCCCCCCTGGCACAGGCCCTCCCCGCCCGCCGATCGGTGGGCCCTGATCACAGGATAGGCCACCGTGGGGGCACCCCCCGGGGTCAGCTCTCCCCACGCCCCCCCCCCCAGGACCCCGGAGTCCGCCCGCGCCGCCAATCCCGCCGATCAGGTAGGTGGTTTAATCCACGCCGGCGGGAGAGGTCTGTCAGCGGCGGGACTTCCGCCCATTGTGGGCCGGAGAATCGCCGCGGGGGGCCCGCCGACCACCGCGGGGTCCCGCCGACCACCGCGGGAGGCCCGCCGACCGGCGCGGCGTGATATCCTCCCCGCCGAATCTCGGGGGGCGGAGAATTCGGGACATGGCAGTGGCGGGATTGACGTCGGCCCCGGGCGATTCTCCGATCCCCCGGGGGGTCGGAGAATCCCGCCCTAGCTGTCTAGCCAACTGAGCTAAACAACTCCCCATCCTGGGTTACCCTAGAAGCAGGGAACACAAAGTGGCCATTTAGAACTGAGATGAAGAGGAATTTCTTCACTTAAGAGGGTGCTGAATCTTTGATATTCTCGACCCCAAGGGGCTTTGTAACGTCAGTCATTGAGTGTGCTCTAGACAGTGATCGGTAGATTTCTGGGTACTAAAGATATCGAAGAAAATGATGTTGCGTGGGAAAAGGGCTGTGAGGTGAAAGATCAGCCATGCTCTATTCTAATTGAATGATGGAACAGATTTGAGGGGCCAAATGGCTGACCCCTGCTCCTGTTTATCTCTCTGATCAAAGTGTTTTTCCAAAAGCTCCCAGCCATTTATGTTTGTTCACAATACAGAAACTATAAAACTATGATTGGAGAAACACAGAAGCCAACCAGCGGGATTCTCCGACTCCCCCGCCGGGTCGGAGAATCTCCGGGTGATGGCATGAATCCTGTCCCGCCACTCCGACGCCGACTGCCGTATTCTCCGGCGGCAGTTTTCGGGCGGGGTGGGGTTCACGTCACGCTGGCCGTTGGCAGCGGTCCCCCAAGCAATTCTCCGGACCCTGACGGGCCGAGCGGCTGTTCGTTTATGGCCAGTCCCGCAGGCGTGCATTAGACTTCGGCCCACACGGCGGAACCTGGCAGGTAAGTCAGCTGGTGAGGTCCTCGGCGGGAGGGGGGGGGGATCCGACCCCGGGTGTACCGTGGGGGCACTCCTTCCTTCCGCACCGGCCCCTGTAGGGCTCCACGGCCGGCGTGGAGAAGAGAACCTCCTGCGCATGCGACAGAATACGCCGGCAGTTCCGCGCATGAGCGGGATCACGCCGGCCCTTCGGCGCATGCGCGGACACGTGCAGTCTCTTCGGTGCTGGCTGGTGCAGCGCCTACCCTCCGCCGTCCACCTAGCCCCCGGAAGTGGGTAGATTTCCACACTTTCGGGGGCTGTTGACGCCGGAGTGGCTCTACCCCAGTACAAACATCAGATTTGGAACTGCAACTAAACCTGTACTTTCGCTCAGCAAAAACACAAAGTAACTTTTTCCAGAATGATTATTTTGAATGCAAATGCTGCCTGACCATGACCCTGTCCAAAAAAAGCCATCTGAGTTGCTTCAACCACGGTTACATCGGAGGAATCATAGAACAATGCTGCAGACAAGGAGGCTATTTGGCCCATCACACCTATGCTGGAGATGGAAAGGTCACGTGGTTGTTCAGTGACTCTCATGTCCCAACTGATGCGCAATAGGAGCAACTGAGCTGAACTGGATTTTACGCTGATCATTGCAACCTGTAATTGGAGGGATGTAATAAAAATAACAATTACAACAGCTCACTGTAAGGTTGCACAATTGTCATATATATATGTATATATATCAGTTGTCGCATATTTTGAATACTTTATTTACTCCACAGGTTACAACAGTTTGTTTAAGACTTGCAGTAAGAACAATAACTTACATTTACCCACTGCCTTTGATGTTACAGAAGAAGGTCCCACTGCTGCTCATGGATGGAAATAGATGTGGAAACAAATTCCAAGCCACAGGGGGAAAGGTTAGGACAGGTGACAAAAACCTTGGTCGAAAAGATTCAATCACTGAAAAGTGGTCATAAAATCAATACAGTGCAGTACATGCAGAGATAAGGTGGTTTGCGACTGTGAGGCAATCTATTTTGGAGTCGGTGTTTTAAAAAAAATCTGTTGTGAACTTTATCATTGGATTGATTTCATCAGAAAAAGCGTAAAGATAAAAATCACAGTTCAAGATCTAAAAGTATTCTCTGCTCTCGGGCTAATGTGAAAAGCAAACAGAACTTTCAGCCACTTCAGAAATTTTGCCATATCGATTTGCATTTCATCATTCTGAATAATTCAAACATGGAAATATCACTAATATCCAATTTAAATTGAATCTGTCATTCAGCTTGGGACTTTACATGATTTTTCGTGACATGCAACGTTTTATTTGTCCATTGCACTGCCTTTGAAAATCCAAGAGGACAAATTAAGGAACATTTGACTGTGATACTGTGCTACATCAGTTGTGACTAATACAGTAATAGCAAATTTTTCAATGTGGTTCAACCTGAAACAGAAGACTGAATAGTGGTTAAAGCAAAGGGCAAAGCTGAACACTTTAATGCACTCACGGTTCTTCATTTCAATGTACAACAGCAAAATATTGATTATTGTTCTTAGTGGCTAGCTCAATTGCGATATGTTTTAGAAGGGGGGAAGGATTCTCCGTCACCTGTAGTGGAGATCCCGATGTGGTGGAGAATCTGGGGTCAGGATAAAAACGGGATCAGCGCCCTGCGATGCTTTGGTCCCCCGCTGGCGAAAGCATTAAGGTTCATGTACCACGGCAGCAGGAGAATGCAGGCGCGTCATTTAAACTGCTGCTTTTCCGACGCAGAAATTTCCCTGTTAAATCGCATTGATGTAATTCAATGAGAAGTCAATTTTTGGTCAATATTTACCAAATCAGCTGCGCAATTTTAATAAGTTTGGACAGCAGTCTCACAACCTATGAATGCTAGAAAGCATTCTGAGAGGGTGCTCCGGAACTTTAATATTTTTAGCTTTAAAAAAAAGGAAAAAAAAACCAAAGTAGACGATTTGTTCTGTTTAGTACATGGATAGACCATGCAGAAAAAGGCCATTCGGCCCAGTTGGTTCATGCTGGTGCTTATATGTCACACAAACCTTTAACGGGAAAAATCTCTCAGGGCCACGGGGGGTGGGACTAGCTAAGTTGCTCTTGTAGGGGGCTAGTATTTGGACACAATGGGCAGAATGGATTGGTTGGCTGTGCACATTATATATGATTCTGTTCAATCACTGATTTTGCAACGGGCATGTGACAAAGAAGATCAGGAGAGAAAATTTACAGGTAGATCCATTTCATTTACAGCATTGCTTTCGGCCAAAGTTAACCCAAGTGATTCTTCACAGTGAAGATTGAGCACAAAATTCTTCACAAAAACCTATAGAGCCAGTTCTGGTCCAGCACCTTTCATCACAGCATTCAGACTCCAGAGCGGTCTTATTTAATCCTGTAACACAAAGGTACAAAATAAGTAGCATTCCAGTTACTTTTCAAGCAATGTATGTGCTTTCGTAGATCAAACTTACAGTTGTATATATTTGACAAGAGCTGGAAGAAGGTTTGATCTGAGTTAAGTCAAGTGGAAATGTTTCACTGTGAAATCAGATTGATAGTGTCCTCAAGAATGTGTATAATGAAGAAAGGCTATTGAAGCCAGTTAGATTAATCCCTTCACAAGCCCCATGCAGTTTCTCTTTCATTGAATTAGCCATTGCACATCGGGAGAATGTGCATTGGCTAATGAGAAAAAAAAGCACAATTGCCAAGGTGCAGAAACTCGACAAAATTTTTTCATGACCAGTCAAGCAAAGTTAGCTAAGTGAAGCTCAAAATATTGATGGAAGATGTTGGAAATGCTCAGCAATCCTGGAGTATCTGTGGGCTGAGGAGCGGCACCTCATTTTTCAATTCGGCACTTTACAGCCTTTCAGACTCGACAATCAATTCAATAACTTCCGATCATAACTGCTCGAAGGTTTTTGATAGCAAGCGCTCGTAATAATTCTGCTGTTGACATTTACAGCTCCTCAGACAAAGCTTTTGCTCCTACACATTCCATAACCATCCTCTTTAGTCACTTAATAATTCCTACTTTGCACAGTGCCATTTTGTTCATCCCCCACAACCCACCTTGAAGCGCAGGTGACGTACAGCTATCGAAAAAGGAAGGTCAACAGTTTTCATATGAAATGTCTGCATTCTAAGGATCACATTGCAAAAGAAATCAGAGATGCAACATGTGCCTCTCCCAAGTATGCTGGCGTGCATCAACCTGAGGCGACTTCCCTGACTTGGGCTTATTCAAAGGATGGAAGAATTTCCAAGAATTTGCTGTATGGTTAGGCAGCTGAGCCAGAAGACCTGTCGGTTGTCCAAAGCTTCACCTCCAGGGTGCTGTACAAGGGTAACATAAAGGCCCGAAACATCGATTTTCACACCTGTTTGGCACTAGCCAACAACAAAAGGAATTGATGAGTTGTGGACCAACATGTGACACCGTGACGATTAATGGTTACAGGTGTCATCAGCGAAAAGAGCAACACGCAACGCCACATTATAATGTCCTCATATGAGGCACGTGTGGCAAAACCTGCCTCTCGTGAGTTGGTTCCATCAGCAATCAGCAAAAACGCACCAGGTGTAAGTATTGTCTCTACAACAGACCTTCTTCAGATCCATCATCTCAACTTGGCGGAAGGACGTCGATGACCGCCCACCTTATCCTCCTTCTCGATTTGCTTGAAAAATGTTAAATCTCCAACTTTGATAAAAGGTCATCAGGTTGAACCATTGAGTAGAATTCTCTGTTTGGGAGACCATGTTGAGGTGGCAGACTGACAGGGAGGTCTGGTGGCTTAGCCCCCCTCCTCCCCCACCCCCCCTCTGTAACGCAATTCTGCCCCCCCCCCAGGGATATTTTGGGTCATCGCCCCCTGACAGTATGAGGATGACCCAACCATGATCCTCCCACCAGAGATGCCCCATAAGAGAGACCCCCCCGCCCCGCCCAATTACAGAGACCCCTACCAGAAATCTGGCCCAAGTGGAGTGGGCAGGAAGGCCAAAAGGTCGGACAGCTGATGAGCAGTGGCAGTTGTTTAAGGAGATCCTCAATTCCTCACAACTAAAATATCTCCCAGCAAGGAGGAAGCAAGATGGTAAGAGGGACAAAAAACATCTATGGCGAAACAAAGAGGTCAAGGACAATATAAAGACAAAAACTAAGGTATATCATATTGCAAAGGCCAGTGGCAAGCTGGAAGATTGAGAAACTTTTAAACATTGGCAAAGAGATACTGAAAAAGTATTAAATAGAGCTAAGGTAAAATGCGAAAGAAAAATAGCGCAAAATATCAAAGACGATAGCTAAAGCTTCTATAAGTTCTTAAAAGGGAAGAGAGTCACGAAAGTGAATGCTGATCCCTTGGAAGATGAAACCATTGAGCTGATTGTGCGAAACACAGAAATAGAAAAGATGCTAAATCAATACTTAGCCTCAGTTTCCACGGTGGAGGACACTTGTACCATTTCTGTAAGAACCAGCAATTCAGAGGTAATAGAAAGGAAGGAAGTTTGAAAAATCAACATCAATAAGGAAATGGTACTCAACACACTATTGGGATTGAGGGCAGACAAGTCCCCAGGGTCTGATGGCCGACATCCTAGGGTGTTAACGGAAGTGGCAGCAGAGATAGTGGAAATATTGGTTATGATATTCCAAAATTCCCTGAACACGGGAAAGGTTCCAGTGGATTGGAAAACTGCTAACGTTAACAACCTTATTCAAAAAGTAGGCAGGCAGAATGTGGGAAATTACAGTCCAATTAGTTTAACATCTGTTGTTGGGAAATTGTAAGAATCAATTATCAAGGAAATAATATCAGGACATTTGGAAAGTCAAAAAGCCATCCATCAGAGTCAGCATGGTTTTATGAAGGACAAATCATGTTTGACTAATTTGCTAGAGTTCTTCGAAGGTGTAACAAGCAAAGTGGATAATGGAGATCTGTAGATGTAGTATATCTGAACTTCCAGAAGGCGTTTGATAAGGTGCAGCACAGAAGGTTAATTCACAAGGTTCGATCACATGGGATTCGGGGTAATTTATTAGTTTTGATAGAAGACTGGCAAACGGACAGAAGACAGAGAGTTGGGATAAATGGGTCTTTTTCTGGGTGGCAAGATGTAACTGGTGGGGTGCCACAGAGTTCATTCCTGGGGCCCCAGCTATTTACAATGTACATAAATGACTTGGATCCATGGATAGAATGTTTTATAGCCAAATTTGGAGACAACACAAAAATAGGTGGGACAGTAAGTTGCAATGAAGAAATAAGCACGTTCCAAATGGATATAGAGAGCTTAGGAAAATGGGTCAAAATGTGGCAGATGGAGTTTTTACGTGGATACGTGTAAGATCATGCATTTTAGTCAGAAAAATGGGAAGGCAACTTATTGTCTAAATGGGGAGAGACTTTGGGGTACTCCGTTGCAGAGGGATATGAGGGTCCTCATTTTATCCTCAATCCTCAGGAAGATTCCAGCAGGTGCGAGAAAATACAGAGCTCAGTCCTCACAGTTGCTTCGTTACAACAGAAATTACTACTTTCCAACAGTTCCAGGTTGTTCAGAAAGATATTTAATCACAAGTCTTTAGCTGAAAGAGATTTGCTCCCTCCCAGTGGAACGTTCACAGGCTGGCTCGATGCATTGTAAATCGCTGGACAGAGAGATAATAGCGAGAGTCCATACTTGCTGTGTGCTGCCTCCCAGGTCTAAGCAGAGGCCGAAAACCAAAGTGGAACCTGCCTTCTTATCCAGAAACCTTACAGTAACCTCTGAAGGGTACCACCAATCACAATCAAGAATCAAACTTGACCCGGAATTCCAGAAGAGCCGATTGACTGCCGGTCAAGTCCATCAAAGTGGCATCACGGGTCTCTGCCACACAGCACACTGCATGGAGGGGAATCCCCTTGGGCTACTTCAAATAATAGCTTGCAGTAGGGGCTGTGGGGATGGGGGGGGGGGGAGTTCAAAAGTGTTTTGTTCAAAAGCAGCTAGCAAAACATGAATTATAAAGGGAAGCCAGGATCAGATATGGATTTAAAAGGGGATGCTTACAACACGTCAATGGCAGTGGGGGAGATTTCTGGCCTGGTCAGCCATGTGATGACGAGAAATTGGAGCCTCTGCCATCACTCTTCATAGCTCCAGGCCACAACACACATTTAGAAGTGTGTGTTGCCATAGCAACTAGGACTTCTTGAGTGATCTATTGCACTCCACCACCGACCTATCCATTCAATTTGTCCAGATTCCACACATTTGTTTCTGTTTTGCCCTGGCATGATGCCATCTAAAATCTCACTGATATTATTCATGCTAATATCCTTGCCCCATTCACATTTTTATCCAATTTTCGCTTCTAAATACTGTCAGCGGTTGTTTAGCACATACCTTTCGAATTCCCTTTTAAACTCCTCGAGCTGGTTTTCCTGTCGGGACACTCCCACGACAGAATTTTAAATTTGAAGTTGAAACATTTTCCACGAATCCACTGGATTGTGGATTCATACAATATGGCAGAGAAAGAGGCCATTCAGCCCATCGTGGCCAGCTCTTTAGTGCAGCGATTGAATAAGCTTCGGTCCCTCGTTCTGTCCCTCTGAAAAGGTTCCGTTCGAGTCTTTATCCAATTCCCTTCTGGAAGTTGGAACTGAATCCAGATTGCAGCAACTCGATCCCTTTTTGTGCCAATCACCACAAGTCTGGTCACTAACTTACAGCAACAGGAAACAGCACTTTAGGCAACAACATTTTAATTAAATATGTTGATATATAAACTTGCTCTACCTTCCTTGAACAAGTCAATTAACCGGAGCACAGTCAATAGAACTAGACATCAGTCAAAGGAACACAACACTCAGGGTAAACTGATATGAAGCAGCACTCACAGTTGGAATAAATTTCTATCCGGTTTTATTTGTACAGACCACGAATGCTTGCTTCACAGCCACATCGGCTCGACTTGACCTTGAAGCCTGTCCAATTAATTCAAAGACTGGATGATTCAACTGGACACAGCAATGCTGATGGCAGCCCCCTCCACTTTCCCCCGCTTCCACCCCCATCCTCGCCCACCACCTGCCGAGAGAACCAGGACCACTGCCAGGTGGAATTACAAAGCGAGGGCCGGCTTTTGGGTTTCTCGGTTTAAATCAGGGAAACAAGGAAACAATTCACATCAGGAATGCGTCCCAGTCTCAACAAAAATATACTTCACGGAACCAGACGCTTCTGAAGCCAAACAGTACTTTGAAATTTGATTTGCGTTTCTGAGTAATTTAAATCAGTGATCTTGGGCGCAAACAGCCCGCTCCCGATGGCAAGTGGCGATCACGCCCAAGCATGGCGTGCATATCATTGACCCCATTTAGCGTCAATTTCCATCTCATTGGCGAGATTGAAGTCGAATGTAATGGCCTCCCGGGAATTAACCAGCTCCCCAGTGAGACATCTCAGGGGAATCGTTTAGCATTCCTTTTTAATAACATGAAGCTGGCACAATGGCTGCTGAGGGGCACTGAGGAGGTGAGAAGCCATTTACAATTTCCCACATGCAGCTCAGGGGCACTGAAGCTTCTGCCCCAGTGCTGGAGTGGGGTGGGGGGTGGGTGGGGGTGGGGGGGGGGGGGGGGTTGACTGGTAGGCGGTCGCCCCTGGGGCGGGGGTGAGGGGAGTTGAGTGGCTTTTTGTCTAAGAGGCCTTCAAGCCATCTTTAAATGACCCATAACAAGGGCAACTACAGCTGCTGATTGTCTGTCCCACCGAGAACTTCCAGGATAGATCCCTGTTCTTGGTTCTGTGCTGAAGGTCACTTTCACTCCCTTTGACTGTGAGCAGCCCCCAGCTACACAGCTGTAAGCTGTGGCTAATAAGGAACTGGCCTTATTAGCTGTCAGAGGACTTCACAGATACAGGTTGTGTTTGCTGCTTGCTCCTGCTGGTGGCTGCAGATGCCTGGAGGCTGCTGTTACTGTTTCCTTCCTTTTCTGTAGTTGGGAAGACGGGCAATTTTTTTCTACGAAACCTGAAACCTGGAATACAGGGCTCGGGGGGATGGGTGGGTGAATTTGCGGACGACACTGGGGTCGGTGGAGTTGTAGACGGTGCGGAAGGATGTTGCAGGTTACAGAGGGACATAGATAAGCTGCAGAGCTGGGCTGACAGGTGGCAAATGGAGTTTAATGTGGAGAAGTGTGAGGTGATTCACTTTGGAAAGAATAACAGAAATGCGGAATATTTGGCTAATGGTAAAATTCTTGGTAGTGTGGATGAGCAGAGGGATCTCGGTGTCCATGTACATAGATCCCTGAAAGTTGCCACCCAGGTTGATAGGGTTGTGAAGAAGGCCTATGGTGTGTTGGCCTTTATTGGTAGAGGGATTGAGTTCCGGAGCCATGAGGTCATGTTGCAGTTGTACAAAACTCTAGTACGGCCGTATTTGGAGTATTGCGTACAGTTCTGGTCGCCTCATTATAGGAAGGACGTGGAAGCTTTGGAACGGGTGCAGAGGAGATTTACCAGGATGTTGCCTGGTATGGAGGGAAAATCTTATGAGGAAAGGCTGATGGACTTGAGGTTGTTTTCGTTAGAGAGAAGAAGGTTAAGAGGTGACTTAATAGAGGCATACAAAATGATCAGAGGGTTAGATAGGGTGGACAGCGAGAGCCTTCTCCCGCGGATGGAGGTGGCTAGCACGAGGGGACATAGCCTTAAATTGAGGGGTAATAGATATAGGACAGAGGTCAGAGGTGGGTTTTTTACGCAAAGAGTGTTGAGGCCGTGGAATGCCCTACCTGCAACAGTAGTGAACACGCCAACATTGAGGGCATTAAAAAATTTATTGGATAAGCATATGGATGATAAGGGCATAGTGTAGGTTAGATGGCCTTTAGATTTTTTCCATGTCGGTGCAACATCGAGGGCCGAAGGGCCTGTACTGCGCTGTATCGTTCTATGTTCTATGTTCTATGAGTCCATAAGGCAATCTGGTTTGAAGCAAGCAGACGCTGCGGGGCCAGGTGTGCGACATTGATCCAAATGAGCCACCTGGTGCAGATGTTGAAGAAATGTTTTCGCATATTGCTGATACTTTTGTTGCTGATGTGCTGAGTGCTACGTGTAACTGGCACGTCACCATGGGTTAAACACGCTGGGAATCAAGGAAGTTCAGCTGCAGCTTGAGCGCCGGTGGAGAACGTGGATACCAGGATTTGGTTGCGGTGAGATTGGGCCGTGTGGGTGGGGCCTACACAGTTGTTGCTCCTGGATGGAGAATGGTTCTGTTACATGGAACAAGTCACACATTAATGGACAGATCATTTGTACGACAAAGATAGGGACATGTTAAGAAATTCACCGGCTTATACTCTGTTTCCGTTGAGGAACCTGCGAGTGGTGATACCCATCTGTTTGTGGACAGCATGGTAGCACAAGTGGCTAGCACTGTGGCTTCACAGCGCCAGGGTCCCAGGTTCGATTCTCCGCTGGGTCACTGTCTGTGCGGAGTCTGCACGTCCTCCCCGTGCCTGCGTGGGTTTCCTCCGGGTGCTCCGGTTTCCTCCCACAGTCCAAATATGTGCAGGTTCGGTGGATTGGCCATGCTAAATTGCCCTTAGTGTCCAACGCGGTTAGGAGGGGTTATTGGGTTACGGGGATAGGGTGAAAGTGAGGGCTTAAGTGAGTTGGTGCAGACTCAATGGGCCAAATGGCCTCCTTCTGCACCGAATGTACTATATTTTTATTACTTGAAAATTAGCTGATATAGCTTTGTATTGGTGCCAATATGGAATAGTGATGTTTCCTTGTTGTTTAATGGTAGTCTAATATGGTGAACGTTATGTAGTTGATTTTTGAATCTTTGTTAATATTGACCGTTTTTGCCAATAGAATAACCTCAAGTGTATTCTCGTGGGTACCTGTGCCACGGCTCAGACGATGATTATTGTCTCGCATTTCAATCAAACTTTGAAGGCTGAACAGTTTGCCAGAACTCTAGAAGTGTCAGCAACAGCCAACAATCAAACACTCCAGAGCTGGACTTCAGCACTGAGGATATTTTCACGACCAAATGGTGATTGTGTGGATCAGGAAAGGGAACAGGAGCACGGTCTCCCTATAATATTCCTGGCAGGTGTTTGGAGTGAGTGTGCAGAGCGAGGGTTTCTAGCACAGCGGGCTCGGTGGATGGCATTCTGAGAGAACGCGGTACACGTAAGGGGGAGGATTGGGGGGTCTAGGGTGTAGGCCAGAACTGATTGTCGGTCTACCTCCTTCTCCAGTTCCTTACAGATTCCAAAATGGATGGTTGCGCCGATCCCGCAGATGATGCCCTTGTGGTGCTGTGACAGCCCAGGCTGCCAGATACCGGAGAAGGCAACAGAATCAACACAGGCTGGAGGTGGCACCCCATGAGCAGGGCGCTGCCACACACGCTGAAGACTGACTGCCCATCAGGCTGAAAAGGGAACCACCGGGCGATGCCAGTGATAGCCGAAGCCGTACAGGCATCGTTGGTCTTTCAAGGAGATGATGGACAGCGTGTGCCGCAGGAGGCTCAGTCTCAACAAAGAGACAGCGCGGCACCTGTGCCACATCCTCACAGACATGGCACCCCGTGGAGGAGGAGGACACCAGCTCCCGGTGCCCCGTGAAGGTCACCGCAGCCCTGAACCTTTATGCCACTGTTTCATTCCATGCTTGAGCGGGAATTTGTGCGGCATTTCACAAGCTACAGCTCACAAGTGCATCCGTGAAGTCATGGATGCCCTGTGTGCCCGAGCTTTATCAGCTTTGAGCTGAGTGGTGACACAGGTAACCAATGTGTGTACAGGAAGCTCCCTGAGATGACAATGTGACCGGATCCTCTGCTGTTTCGTAATTAAGGAAGCTCCCCTGGTCTTCTTAATGGCCGCGGGATGTTTTATATCCACCTGAGAGGGCAGGGGGCCTCAGTTTAATGGCTCTTCTGAAAGACAGCACTTCCGGCAGTGCAACACTTACTTCGCACTTTACTGGAGTTTGAGCCTAGATTTTATGCTCAAGTCTCGGAGGTGGGACGTGAACTCACAACCTTTTGGCTTAAAGCCAAGAGTACCAGCAAAACTGAGCCAGAGTTGATGCTGTTTTGAGTTGCTGACATGATGCATTTCACAACATGCGCTGTTCAGACTTTTTCCTGTATCCCTGAGCTCAAATACTTTTGTGACAACACTTGCTGTCAGTGTCAACTTCAACAGAACAATGTGAGCAATGAGACATCTGAGATCTTAGTGGAGGATAGAACTTTCTCTTCAATCAACGAGAGTTTAGGTTTGAAAATGAAACAGAGAATTACACTGAGGAAACAGGGTGAATTCGAGACAAACCAGGCTGAGAGAGAGAGAAGGAAAGCAGGAAAGAAGGATTGGGTGATTTGAAAAATATCAAAGAGAGAGACAGAAAGTAAATGGAAGTCTAAAATTTTAAATGAATATTTGATATTTTTAAAAATCTCCAGCAATTCACTCCTTGAAGGAATGAGATGTTACAATTCAATTTTGGACGAATAAAGTTGACCGAATAAAGGCTCTTATTCTTCAGCATGTCATCAAAATGGCACTTACACTATTGGCCCTGACTGTGTGAATGGCGTACATGTACAGCCTTAAAGCTTTGGCAAGGACAAGCACGGTAGCCTTGTGGATAGCACAATTGCTTCACAGCTCCAGGGTCCCAGGTTCGATTCCAGCTTGGGTCACTGTCTGTGCGGAGTCTGCACATCCTCCCCATGTCTGCGTGGGTTTCTTCCGGGTGCTCCGGTTTCCTCCCACAGTCCAAAGATGTGCAGGTTAGGTGGATTGGCCATGATAAATTGCCCTTAGTGTCCAAAATTGCCCTCAGTGTTGAGTGGGGTTACTGGGTTATGGGGATAGGGTGGAGGTGTTGACCTTGGGTGGGGCGCTCTTTCCAAGAGCCGGTGCAGACTTGATGGGCTGAATGGCCTCCTTCTGCACTGCAAATTCGATGATACCTATGATTTATGCGTCACCACAATGCCCAACTCTCTTGGGCCCGAACTAACATGAATTGTGGCTCAGAAGATAGGTCATATTTGAGTCAAAACGTAAACCCTCTTTCTCTCTCCAAAGATGCTGCCAGAGCTGCTGAACTTTCCTGGCAATTTTTGTTTTTATCTCAGGTTTCCTTTATCCGCAGTATGTTGTATATGACTTGTGACTGCCTCCTGGCGCAGGCTGAGTTTCTGTGCTCCAAACCATACATTGGACCTTACAGTGCACATTTTCTCCCCCAGCAATACAAGCTGTGTTATCCGATTCCTCAGCCATCAGTCCTTACAAAAATCTGTTCTAAACATTCAATTACAGAGGTTGCCAGTGCGTACAAGTCCTGGAGGGAAAATTGGGCTTTTGTCACATTACAGTGAGTGATTCTTCACAAGTATTGTACATCCACAGTTGGATTAACAAAGGATTCAACAGTTGGACCTGTTGAGTATCTCATTAACTGCTCGACAAGCACGAAGAAGAATGTCTATTATAGGTTGATCATGGATGGCTACTATTTTCTCATTACCTATAATGCAATTCCACTCTCACAACTCATGCTTAAAAGCTACACATTCTCATGGTGCTATTAGCAAGTTGCAAATTTTAATTAAGACCCATTTCCCATGCTTTCAAAAATATACTCCATTGTCATTGTTTCCCAATTCAATGCTATCCAAAAATTGGCAGGTTAACGCTTCTTAAATACAGGAATATACTCAAGTGATATCAAATGTTATCTTTCTCGCAAGGATTCATTTTCGGTATTATATTACAATACAGACCAACACATTTTTGGCTGAAGGATGTGTTAAATACATATTAACACCATTTATTATTTTCTTAGACATCTCTTCAATTATTCATCGAGGATGTTGTTACGACACCCTGGGCTAGTGCGTGGGAATTGAGCCCCACAGGCGCCAGAGTCAAAACGCAAGTGAATTAAACAATAATTTTCTGAAAACACCCAAAGGTTTTGGCCCTTGGCTGTCCAATAATTACAGTCACCAGGTTTGTAAGTGTAAACACTATTACTGTTTATTTATAACAAGGACTATCATGAAATATGCGGTAGACACAACTGGTTAACGACAAGTTAATACCTACTACCCACTTTAACGCTCCCACCCTCTACCCACAAGACAGACAAACACAGAGGAGGGGAAAGAGCTGAAAAATAATAAGGATAAAGGTCAAAAGACAACGGGCCGGATTCTCCGTGCTGCGGCTACGTGCTGATGCCAGTGGAGGATCCGTGGAGTTCCACGACGGAACAATCAGCACCACACCAGCACTGATTCCGCTACAGGTGAGGGGCTAATATCAGCACCGCATGAAATGCCCGCGGAACACGTGAAAAATGGCAGGAACACATGAAAAATGGCAGGAGAATCGCCAGGTCTGTGATGGGCGGTGCAGGGCTGACAATCTGCAACTGCGCATACACTTAAACCCCCACACATGCATCGATCACACAAAAAAGATGGCGCCGGTTGTGCTGGACCGCATACCCATCCACCCCGACCCCACAGCCCACCTCCCTGCACCCGCCACTACTCCCCCTAGCCCTGGCAGAAACCCGCCGAATTACTCTCTCTCTCTCCAGCCGCCACGAATGTTGAGACCACACATGGCCCATGTTGTCGGGAACTCAGTCCATCGGAGGCGGAGCATCATGGGTGGGCCTGATAATGAGATGTGAACGTGGTTGCAACTATGCGCATCGTGTGTCGCAATGGCTCCGATTTGGAGGGGTAGAGCATCGCGATTCAGCGGCAAACCACTGCCTGCTGAGATTTTGGCATGGGGAGGAATTCTGCCCAAGAGTCTTTGCTACAATTGGCAGTTCTTTAGCAGACGTTCTTCACAGCTAGCTTCCAGATTAGAGTCTTTGATTCACAGACGGTAATGGTACTTTTTGCAGAGTCATTCATTCAAGGTCTCTATAATTTTGAAAATGCAATGCTCACAGGCAACAGGCTTTCTAGAGAGACACCTTATTTCTCATCAATTGGACCTTCAGCTTGAAGTTCTCATTCACACCTCTGTCTTTCTGGAGGGACACTTTATTTCACATCAAACTTTGCTTTCAGCTCATAGTTTGTATTCAGGCCTCTGCAGTCTCAAGAGGACAGCACCCAGAGGCTTGTTGGAGAGAGAGAGAGAGAGAGTCAGCCCTCACAGTGCCCTCTGGAGAGAACCTGCTCAATCTTTTTGGAGGGAGTTAGTTTAACCCCTTCACCGGGCTGCCAGAATCAAAACTGAAACCAAACTCAAGCCTCGGGACTCTGAGAAATATATCAGTGGGATCAGATCCCCCATCACCAGCTATTACCGGGCAGAGCACAGCCTTTTGGGCCAATTCATTGGCCACCAGCCAATCAACCAAATCGAGTCCTCACTGATGCCGGTCAGTCTGCAATCAGCAGTCTGAATCAGCACAGCCTTCCGGATTCTTCTGTTTGAATTAAAGTTACAGGATTTTTAAAACTTCCTTTTTTAAAGAGGCATGTCCATTAATCATCCATAGACACGCATTAATTAACTTTAGTTGGGGCTCTAAATACAGTGTTGCATCCAGTGATGGATTGGTCTGAGCCGCGCTCGATGACCCGTTCATGGTGAGTGGAGGGGCGGGTGGGGGGAGCAAAGGTGGTGCCAGCATTTGTGCAGGAGATGGGTGGAGCAGACCCATGGCAGTTCTTGCATCCCGGAGGTAGAGAGTAATCCTTTCTTTCAGCAGTGCAAAGAATGTTCTCATAGATTCTTTACTTTGGGGAGGTCAGTGCTGTTGGGGGCGATGAAAGTGGAATATTTGGAGATTGTCATTTCGGATCATGTTCCGCATTTGGTCGATGTGGACCTTGGGAAGTGGCCTGTACAGAGGCCGACATGGAGGCTGAATGTGGGGCTGGGGCAGTGGCCTGCACAGAGGCCAGTGTGAAATGAAAATGAAAATAGAAATTGCTTATTGTCACAAGTCGGCTTCAAATGAAGTTACTGTGAAAAGCCCCTAGTCACCACATTCCGGCGCCTGTTCGGGGAGGCAGGTACGGGAATTGAACCGTGCTGCTGGCCTGCCTTGGTCTGCTTTAAATGCCAGCAATTTAGCCCTGTGCTAAACCAGCCCCTGTGGAGGTTGGATGTGGTCCTTGAGAAGGGACCTGTACAGAGGCCGGTGTGGAGGTTGGATGTGGGGCTTCTTGTGGATCTGAGTGTTTGCGCGAGAATGGGAAGGGTGATTGATGATTATGTGGGTTCAATAAGAATGGGGAGGTCTCACCATGAGAGATTTGGGAGGAACTAAAGGTGGTGCTTCGGGGTGAGATCATCTCGTATAATGCACAGGTGGATAGGGAGGCAAGAGAGGAGCTGCAGTGGCTGGTAGATGAAATATTGGAAGTTGATTGGGTGTATGCGGAGAATCCCACACCAGAGGTTTTGGTCAGTGGAAAGGAACTGCAAGCACAGGTTGACCCTTTGTCTACAGGGAAAGTGGTACGTCAGTTGAGTTGGGTGAAGGGGATAGTATACGGATACGGGGAGAAGGCCAGTCGCTTGTTGGTGGGACAGCTCCACCAGCAGCTGGCCTCACGAGAGATTGTTCAAGTCTGGGATGGGGCAATGGGGCTGGTGGTGGCGCCAGAGCAGGTGAATGTGGTCCTTGGGCAGCACGGTAGCATTGCAGATAGCACAATTTCTTCACAGCTTCAGGGTCCCAGGTTCGATTCCGGCTTGGGTCACTGTCTATGCGGAGTCTGCACATCCTCCCTGTGTGTGCGTGGGTTTCCTCCGGGTGCTCCGGTTTCCTCCCACAGTCCAAATATGTGCAGGTTAGGTGGATTGGCCATGCTAAATTGCCCTTAGTGTCCAAAATTGACCTTAGTGTTGGGTAGGGTTATTGGGTTACTGGGATATTGGGATAGGGTGGAGGTGTTGACCTTGGGTAGGGTGCTCTTTCCAAGAGCCAATGCAGACTCGATGGGCTGAATGGCCTCCTTCTGCACTGTAAATTCTATGATGATCTATGAATGGGGCATGTGAGAAGTTTTATAAACGGTTGTGTCGGTCGGAGCCCATCAGAGGATGAGTCAGTTAGGGGGGAGTTCTTGGGGAGGCTGGAGTGTCCGAAAGTAGGAGAGGAGGAGAGGGAAGGGTTGGAAGAGCCAATGGGGATTGAGGAGGAGAGGGTGGTGATAGGGAAGATGCAAATGTGAAAGTAATGGTGTCAGATGGATTCCCAGTGGATTCCAAAAGAGATTTTTGGATATGTCGGTGCCGCTGTTGGTGAAGATGTTTTAGAATGTGTTGGCTAAGAGAGAGCTCCCATAGATGATGGCCAGGCATCTATTTCACTGCTGTTGAAAAAGGATAAGGACCCGGTGGAGTGTGGGTCGTATCGGCCAATATCCCTGCTGAATGCTGATGCCTCGATTCTTGCCAAGGTGTTGGCACTTAGATTGGAAGAGTGCCTTCCACAGGTGATTGGGGAGACTCAGACGGGGTTTGTAAAGGGTAGGCAGTTGACCTCGAATGTCCGGCGCTTGTTAAACGTGGTGCTTCCCCCATCAGAATGGGGGGAGGCGGAGGTGGTGGTGGCACTGGATGTGGAGAAGGTGTTTGATCGAGTAGAGTGGAGTTATTTGATTGCGGTTTTCGAGCGGTTTGGAACTGGACCTTAGTCAGTGGCGTGGGTCAAATTGTTGTACGAGAAATCGAAGGTGTGTATTTGTACGAATGAGGTGAACTTGGGGCATTTCCGGCTGCATGGGGGGACGAGGCAGGGGTGTGCCTCTTGTTTAAACTGGTGATAGAGGTCTTGGCCATTGCGCTGAGGTGTTCGGGTGAGTGGAAGGGGATAGTGAGGGTGGAGGGGGGTGTGGTGTAGCATAAATGTTTCCCTGATTGCCGACGATCTTTGGTTGTAGATTTCTAACCCGGGTCCCACGATGGGGGATATAATGGGGTTGCTCAACAGGTTGGGGGCTTTTTTGGGAAATAAACTGAATTTGGAAAAGAGCGAGTGCTTTTTGGGTTCCTCTCTGGGGGCGGGAGCTGGCTTGGGGGGGATTGCCGTTTCTTGTGGCGACTACTCACTTCAGGTATTTGCAGCTGGCTCAAGACTGGCCCAACTCCGTAAATTGAATTTTATGAGCCTGGTGGGTACGGTCAAGGCAGATTTATTGAGATGGGACAGCCTCCCCATCATTGGCAGACTGGGTGCAGGTGATGAAGATGAATATCTTGCCGCGTTTTTTATTTTTATTCCAATGTTCATCAGCGTTTGTGCCAAAGGCGTTTTTATCGGGGTTGGAATGGTGGATTTTGTCTTTTTTCTGGACAGCGAGGATTCTGAAGACAGTACTTAAGACCATAAGACATAGGAGCAGAATTAGGCCACTCGGCCCATCGACTCTGCTCCACCATTCAATCATGGCTAATATTTTTTCATCCCCATTCTCCTGCCTTCTCCCCATAACCCCTGACCCCCTTATTGATCAAAAACTTAACTATCTCTGTTTTAAAGACACTCAGTGATTTGGCCTCCACAGCCTTCGGCGGCAAATAGTTCCACAGATTCACCCCCCTTTACTTCAGAGAGAGCGACAATCAGGCGGTTTGACAGTTTGACTCTGCTGGGCGGTGAATGTCGAGAAGGTGCAGAGCTTGGTTAGGGAGTCGGAGGCAATCTAGGTGAGGATGGAGGCAGGTTTGTGTAGGGGGCCGGGGTTGCAGGTGCTGGCAATGGCGTTGTTCCCGTTTGCCCCTGGGAAATACCCGGGTAGTCCGGTGGTGGTGACCACGCTGAAGATATGGAGGTAATTTCAGCAGCGTTTTAAGTCGAGGGGCCGAAGCTGATGCAGGTTCGAGAGAATCATGTGTTAGAGCCGGCGAGGCTGTGTGCTGGGTTTTGGGGGTGGGAGGTGCTGGGGGTTAAGGCCAAGTAGGATGGAGGGGCTGGGGGAGGTGCTGGAGAAGGGGTTGTGGTCTGAGGTATTGCGGAGGGTGAACGAATCAACCCCGTGTACGAAGCTGGGGTTAATACAGTTAAAGGTGGTGCAGATGGCGCACTTGACGAGAGCGAGGATGGGCCGGCTGTTTGAGGGGGTGAGGGGAACATGTGAGCGGTGTGGGTAGAGTCCGGCCAATCATGTACACATGTTCTGGTCCTGCCCGAAGTTGGAGAAGTTTTGGGGCACTTTCTTCAGCACCTGTACGTGGATTTGAAGCCCGGTTCCCTGGGGGCCATATTTGGGGTGTTGGACTTGCCGGAGCTGCAGTTGGGAGCGGCGGCGGTGATTTGGCCTTTATCTCTCAGATTGCTCGCTAGCGGGTCCTATGGGGGAGGAAATCAGCTTCTGCACCCCATACCTCAGTGTGGATGCGGGCACCTGATGGACTTCCTGTACTTGGAGAAGGTTAAGTTTGATTTGAGGTTGGAGATGGAGGGGGGTCACAAGAGATGTTTATTCTACACTTTAAAGAGTTGGTTATCGTGAGCTGCTGAGGGGAGGGGGTGGTAGGGGGTGGGAGAGGTAGGGATGGGGTGGGGGTTTTCTTTGAGTTACAGTGGTGTTGAGTGGTGGAGTTGGAGGGGGGTTTCTGTTGTTCTTGATGCTTTGTTTTGTTTCATGTATAAAATGTTAAAATGTTAAAAAGCGAATAAAAATATTTCAGTAAAAAAATAATCACCCATAGATCAAAACAAGTGCAGGTGTATATGTAAATACACCACAACAGAATGCATTAAATTTGATATTTTAGGAATTAAAAACTTCAAAAGTAAAGCAACATTGGGCAGGAATTTTTCAATGGTGGGGTTTGAATGCTGATAGGTTAGGAAACACTGTGGCCTGGCAGCCATTAATGGGCGGCACGGTAGCATAATGGTTAGCACAGTTGCTTCACAGCTCCAGGGTCCCAGGTTCAATTCCCGGCTTGGGTCACTGTCTCTGTGGCGTCTGCACGTTCTCCCCGTGTCTAAGTGGGTTTCCTCCGGGTGCTCCAGTTTCCTACCACAGTCCAAAGCTGTGCAGGTTAGGTGGATTGGCCATGCTAAATTGCCCTTAGTATCCAAAAAAGGTTAGCTGGGGTTACTGGGTTATGGGGATAGGGTGGTGGCGTGGGCTGAGGTAGGGTGCTCTTTCCAAGGGCCGGTGCAGACTCGATGGGCCGTATGGCCTCCTTCTGCACTGTAAATTCTATGGTAACTATTATTTAATTCTCCGAGGAGTATTCATTGGCTGGAGACAGGGTATATTGGCTGCTCGGTCATGAGGAAGTCTACCTCAGAGAGCTGCCGGCCGAATTTCATTGGCCAGGAAGAGTGACCGTGCTGAGGCAGGAAGGGGCACTGCGGTCCACGGAAGGTTGGCCGAAGGTAAGCAAGAAATAGATGGAACTGTCGCCAATGGAGGGGGAACCCCACCCTTTGAGGAAACACTGAGGCCCTGGGGGCTGCTTTCCCTTGCCTGTGGCCCTCACTGTTAGAAGAAAAAAAGCTCCCCGCCAAAGCTACCTCTGGCAGGTTGCCTCCATTCAACTGGCAGCCTCCCTATCCATTTAGAGGACATGGTGGTAGGGGGGAAGGTCAATCCACCATCAGCGGAATTGGAAAATTCCTGGTAAAATGCCCCTTAATCGGGTCTTACCGTAGGAGAGAGCAGAAGTAGTAGCGGCGGTGGTGGTGCATGTAGATCGGGGAAGAACTGAGTTTGAGAAAAAGTGAAACAAAAAAGCACCAATGTGTTATGTCAAAGGGAAGCTGCTGTTTCTGAGTGATGTTCCCTTATCTCCAAAGTTAGACACTAAGTCTCTGCAGCTGGCAGATTAAACACATTAAAAACTTTAAGTTAAGCATTCAATTAACTTCCCAATAATTAAATTATATCAAGTCTTTTTTTTTAACTGACCAGGTTTATTAATGTTGGTAAGGATTATTATCTTGTAATAAGCAGGGCTGCTCTGGCCTCGAGAGTGCTCCTCATGTGCTCCGTGGGAACTCTGGGACTATGTTGCATGCGTGAGTTTGAAAACTTTGTGGATTGCATGTTTATAGATGCGGTCATCCCGTACCTTCAGAATGTGGAGGGATCAAGGGAATGGGTGATTATCAGACAGTCAAGAGTAATCGGATAAGCTGTGCAGGAGTTCCCCGAGTGCATCTCACTCTTCAACTACTCTTCAGTTCTGAATACTGATGAGAATGATTGTTCACCTGGAGAAGGCAACCTGAACAAAGTCCATGGCACCACACGTGGATCATCAGGGAAATGAGGACTGGAAGAGCAACAGGGATGGGAGACTCAATAATTAGGGGGACATTTCTGCAGCTGTCGACATGGCTCCAGGGTGGTATGTTTCCTCCCAGGTGACAGGGTCAAGGATGTCACTGAAAGGATGCAGAGAACCCCGAGGGGGGGGGGGGGGGAGAGTGTGATCAGCCATGGTGTATGTTAGTGCCATCAATATCGGCAGAAAGGAGGATGTGGTCCTACAGTCAAAACGTAGAGAGTTAGGTGGGAAATTAACAAGCAGGTCCTCAAAACGTGAATCTCGGGATGATACCTGGTACCATGTGCAAATGAGTACAGACATAGGAGAATAACGCAGATGAATGTGTGGTTGGAAAAATGGTGCAGAACGGTAGGGTCTATATTCCTGGGACCAGTTCTACAGGAAATGGGACCTATGCAAGCCGGATGTGTTGCATCTAATCAGAGCTGGAGACAATTTCCTTGCAGGTAGATTTGCCAATGCAATTGGAGAGGGTTTAATTTAACATGGCAGGGACGTGAGTGCCAGGAGTTAATATTGGAGAGAAACATCAAGGTGCACAGTATACTGGGGAAAAAAACAGTAAACACCAGAGGAATAACTGATAGATTTAGATGGGTTCAGAGTGAGGAAGAAAGTAAAAAATTAGTAAAGCCAAAATTATGGTTACTGTGCAAGTATGTACATACATGGAGTATGGTAACTACAGGTGCAGATTACATGTGGAAAAATGATGCAGCAACTCTAACAGAGGTCTTGCTCAAAGAAGAGTGAGACCGGGTATTAAATAATCCCCCAAATAGGTTGTTCAGAAACCATAGCTAGGTTAGGCGGAGGGGGTTGGGGGGGGGGGGGGGGGGGGGGGACTATTATTGATTAAGGAGAACACTGCATTGCTGGAGAGAAAGGATGTCCCAGAGGAGTCAAGGGAAGAATCTATGTGGTTCGAGCCGAAGGAGCAAAGAATGTGCAATTATATTGCCCAGTGTAGTCTCCAACCACCAACTGGTGGCAAAGATACTGAGGAACAAGTCTGCAAGGAAGTTACAGGGAAGCACAAGTATTGTACAATAGCTATAATTATCCAAATATATACTAGGATAGTAGTGTACAGGAAGAGAAGAGCAACAATAACATGGCTCGAAGCAACATACATTCCTCCGCAGGGGCCCATTCTCTGCAAACAAAAGCAATATGTTCAAGCCTTCCACCTTTGTTCAATTACCCGGCAGCTTGGGGAGCCTATAGTTTCCATGTTTTATTGTCTCCATGGCAACACTTCAGACGATCAGAATTGACTTACCATCTAATCAGAACCCCTTTCTCCCGTGGTGTAAACTGTTGTGATTTTTTGAAATTTGTCATTCTTGTGATTGCGCTGGGTGAAAGCTTTGGCAGCATTTCTCCCCTTTCAGCAAACCTGTTATGAATCTGCAGTTATCTCCAACTGAATGTGGATCTAATCAATAGAAACTTGCTTCCGAATGGGAGTAAAATTCATCCTCGGTGAAAGGAGATAATCGCGGTGGAGCAGTGGTTAGCACTGCTGCTTCACAGCGTCCAGGACCCGGGCTCGACCCCAGCTCTGGGTCACTGTCCATGTGGAGTTTGCACATTCTCCCCGTGTCTGTGTGGGTCTCGCCTCCACAGCCCAAAGATGTGCAGGGTAGGTGGATTGTCCATGCTAAATTGCCCCTTAATTGGAAAAAAGAATTGGGTATTCTGAATTTACATTTTGGGAAAAAAGGAGATAGTGAATTGGAGATAATGAATTGGCAGCCTGCTTACTGTTCATCATTGTCTGTTCCACTCATGCTTGTTTGCCACTTTTATCAATTCACCTCGCTTGTGTTCATCCAAAATCCTTCACATCATGTTTCTAATGAATATAAGCTTTGTAATCAGTGCCTGCTTGCTGGTCTGTGTGTTGATAAAAATATACATGGTTTAATTTTGGGGCAAATGGATCTCTTACCTATGTATCAGTGGAGGAGAATGATGAACAAGTTAGAATTTGGCATCTTCTTGATTGGCAAATTACTAAGATGGAGGCTGTGGGCAATCTAGCTCAGAGGCTCATCTAACACTCATCTTACCATTTTGTTCAGTGCTCAGACTCTTTGCTTCCATGTCAAGAACATCAGTTACCTTCGACCTTACCTTATCGCTCAGCCTTGTGTTAGAACCCCGGAGGTTGTTAAATGCTGGGGGATTCCAAATCCCAGAAGGGAGGTTTGAAGTCCCGGTTCTGAGCTGCATTTCTGCAATTTGGCACAATGCGAGGAAAGATCTGAAGACCAGTGAAGAATGTTGCGTCCTTGTTGTAATAATTTTGAACAAAAATAGATGTTTATTAAACAGTAAAACGCACAGCAAGAAAAAGAACAAGAAAGGTACACTTAACTACCTGAACGGCTATACACAATACATTTAAATTGACTCACTTCCATATCCCTCGATTTTCTTAACCTCAGAGATAAACCTTCCCAAACATCGTCCCATTGGTTTCAATTCTATAAGCAAGTTCTAGAAATAGATATTACACTTGGCGCCCATATCTCTTGTGGGGTTGATTCTGCCTTGATAAAAATGACTGCCCAAACAAGGTTTACCCAGTTACTTGCTTGTTTGAGGTGAACACAGCTTCGTGCTCCATGCAACAATATTAATAATTGCTTATTGTCCCAAGTAGGCTTCAATGAAGTTACTGTGAAAAGCCCCTAGTGGCAGTGATCTTGGAACAGCTCTCTGGGCACGATTCTCCGCAAATGCGGCGAGTCGTAAAGGCTGCCGTGAAACTGGCCGTGTTTCACGGCAGCCTCCGCGCCCACTCCCGGGACCCGATTCTCCTCCCCGGGCGGGGCTAGCAGCGGGTCCCCGTGAAGTACGGCATCGCAGCCTTAGCGACCGTCGCTAAGCCAAGCGTCACGCCGGCTGACGCGCACGATGACGTCAGCCGCGCATGCGCGGATTGGACGGCTCCAACCCGCGCATGCGCGGGGCCGTCATCTCCCTCGGCTGCCCCGCGGACTGATCCTGCGGGGCGGCGGAGGGAGAAAGAGTGCGTCCGTTACGGATGCACTGCCCGCGATCGGTGGGCACCGGGCCCATGCCCCCCTTGGCACGGCCGTGGTACTGCCGTGCCAATCGGGGCCCTGGATGCACAGAACGGGCATGTTGCGGCCGTTTTTACGACGGCAGCAAGCAGGTGTGTTTGCGGCCGTAAAAACGGCCGTAAAGGCCTGGGAACTCGGCCCATCGGCCTGGGGAGAATCGCTGTTCGCCGTAAAAAACGGCGAGCAGCGATTCATGTCGTGGGGCGACCGTGGGGGGGGGTGGGGGAGAATAGCGGGAGGGCGGGAAAAATGTCGGGGACGCCCTCCCGCTATTCTCCGACCCGTCATGGGCAGCGGAGAATCGGGCCATCTGTATATGATGAACTCTGCCACTGATCTGTTCTTATCTGAACTACTTCCCTTCGAAGTCCCTCTTAATTACATTTCTTACATAAGGTCATCCTGTTAGAATGTAAGTGTTAAATTCACCCTCATCTTCTCTTTTGAACTTTTACCATCTTTGCATTAACACTTAAGATTCTATGCCCCATTTCTATCCACTTGCTTTGGGTAAATATCTGTTTACAGTGTTGCGAGGCACATCAAAGAGCTCAGTTCCTTCACCTCAGCCAACCTGTCTCCCTACCAATTTCCCAAAGAGAGTCCCAATGGCCTCAGAATTCCGGCCCACAACTCCTGAACAGTCGGTCAAATCAACGTCTGATCTCCTCATGTTTTTGTCAATGATTTCATTGGCTCGAAACTGCACAATGTCAACTTGTCCGGAACTCTGCAGCACATCTCGACTTTGACACAGTAAAAAAAAACAGCAAACTTTCTTTTTCATCTTCACTGATGTTCAGGGTGTCATTGTCACCCAGCACCCCAACTACAGAATCATCACCTTCATCATCAAATCCATTTGTGGTTTCAACATACCCAACACTTGTGATCTTCTACAGATTCAATTCTTTCTGCAGCCCCCCCCCCCCCCCCCCCCCTCCCCCCCCCCCCACACACACACAATCTGCCCTTCCCTCCTGATTTCTACCATTGGGGAAATTGTCTTCATATCCAATCGGAAACTCTTAGTCCTTTTTCACCTTGCAGTCTCTGCCTCCTATTCAAATAGTCTTCAAAAACCCATCACTTTGAATGTGCTATTGGTTACACTCCCTGAGTATACTTTACTTTCTCCATTGGTCACCATTGCACCCTTGTAAAGCAACTAAGGATGTTTCATAATCTGGAAAGTGCTAACTTAAAAAATATATTTATATATATTTATTCTCTTCCTTTTTCACATTTTCATCAAAATTTACAACAATAGATAATCAACAATAACAACATCTACAATGGTAATCCCCCCGGCCACAATCCCCATATCCCACCCATCCTCAAACAGCACCCACCATTTTGAAAACAAAACACCAATAACTTATACTTATAACTTAACTTATTCCAAGCTCCCCCTACCAACACCCCCCCTAATGGTCGATGTCATTCAATTCATGAAAATGTATGATGACCAAGGGCCATGAGTTGTTACACTCTTCCATCCTCCCCCTAAACTTGAACTTTCCTTTGTCGAGCGTTAACAATTCCAGCAGATCCCTCCGCCAGGCCGAGGCATAGGGTGGAGAAGCCGACCTCCACCCCAACAGAATCCGCCTTTGGGCAATCAGCGAGGCGAAGGCCAAGACATCTGCTTCCAACCCTGGCCGATCTGACATCCCAATTATGGCTTCTAGGGGACCCGGTTCAAGTCTCACGTCCACCACCTTTGAGATTACCCTAAAGACCTCCCTCCAATACCCCTCCAGCTTTGGACAGGACTAATGCATATGAACGTGATTAGTGCCCCCCCCCCCCCGCCCACCACACACACCGTTCACAAACATCCTCCACCCCATCAAAAAGTTTGCTCATCCTTGTCCTTGTGGGGTGTGCCCTATACGCCACCTTCAACTGTATCAGTCCCAGCCTCGCGCACAAAGTTGATGCATTCACCCTTCGGAGCACCTCACACCATGACACCTCCTCAATATCCTCCCACTTCACCTTAATCCTCTCTAGCGATACCTTATCTTCCCCCAGAATCACCCCGTAAATCACTGACATCCCCCCTTCTCCATTCCCCCCTGTTGTCAATATCTCTTCCAACGGTGAGGGAGACATCGGAAAGCTCTGTACCTCCTTCCTGGCAAAATTCCGGACCTGCATATACCTAAACATCTCCCCCTCCACCAACCCATATTTCTCCCCCACCTCCTCCATCTTTGCAAACCAGCCTCCCAGAAACAAACCCATTAACACTCTAACTCCCCTCTCCTCCCATCTGGAAAGTGCTAATTAACTGGAAGGTTTATTTTTGCAAATAATAATGCCTGGGCTGAAACCCGGCCATAGTACAAACGATGGATGAGCATCATTTGTTGGAAATCTGGCGGGAAGAGGTGGCGGTGGGGGGGTTGGGAGGGGGTGGATTCATGTGCTCGTTCATGTGCTGCCTCCCTTCTACTGCGGATGGAAGTACAGGTTAGAGAGTTGGTGCCAAAGAAGATTTGAGGAGTCACTGCCGTGTATTTTACATGGTGAGGAGAGTGGAAATTTCAGGTGCCGAATACAAAATGTCTTCAAAAGGTGAAGCTGCAGAATTGCTCACCCACTGTTTCAGATGAACAATTAAAATAAATCAGAAGCTGTAATTTCCCAGAGGAACACCACATCTCGAAGAGCCACCTCTCAGGAATACACAGACCAAACCCCCCTCCCTCCTCCCCCCTCTCACAGCTCATTCGCATCTCACCGCACACAACAGGAATGGATTTGACAATTCATGACTGCGTGGTTCTGCTGTGCATCTAACTGCAAGTCGGTTTTACCACCACTTTAATATGCCCTTGCAATTATGCATGTATTTTATCACCATCTGGTGAATTACTCGCAAAATCCACTTAAGGTGATTTACGCATGCTGAGAAACAGCTGGTGTAAATATCCTCATAATCCATGTCAGTCCTTTAAACCTTCCTTTTTCTGCTGAGCAGCGTACTCCTGCAGTCCCCGTCTCACAATACTGGCGGTGTGTGAATTACAATAAATGCTGCAGCTGATGCAAAAAGAGACCTGTTTTACAGGTCCTTCAACATGAGGAAATTGATGGCTCAGTCGCAGCAGCCGGTTATTTTCCCAGTGACCGTCCAAAGCCCACAGTTAACCATGCATGGCGCGTTATGGTTTGACAGCCACACACGAAAGCCTGAGGGAGCAGGCCGATATAACTTCACAAACTTTAGCCACAGAACTTTGATTCAAGTGGCGAGTTGTTCTGTTTTTGCCGGAAGATTTGAAATGAGCGCGGAAGACTTCTCCCAGTTCCTGTTTTATGTGGAGAAATACAAGCATTGTGTCAGTCTGCACCAAGAATCATTGTAGTGAACTAGAGCATTCCTGATTGAAGCTCCACATGTGTGGTGTGCCATTCCTGCCCATCATTAGAGTTTCAAATGTATTTACTCACAGCCGCTGAAGTAAATGGCCCAAACTCAAAGGGCAGAACATTTTTTGTTATTTTAATAAGGTTCCTCTCTCGGTTTTTATCTTTAAAATCGTGTTGGACATCTTTAACAAGAACTATTAAATTCAGAACAATGTTTATGTTCGATGGGAAATAGACTATCAGCTTTGTCGACAGGCTGCACATGTATAGATGTAAGATTAAATCAGCGATTAATTTATTAATGATGTGAATATATTCTAAAATGCAAAACGCTGGTAAAGAAATTGAATTTTAATTGTGAATGAGTAATTTTCAAAAATTTTGTACGGCCAAGCACAAGTCATTGTCTCCTTGAAAACAGCATGCTAATACATTCCTTCATGTTCCTTTGAAGGGGAAATGGTATAGACTGTGAGTATTTCCATCTCCTTTATTCATTTTGTTTCATCGTCAACAAGCATAAATGACAATTCAACCGGACCGATATCAAGGAATGCAGCTGGATATTTGATGTAGTTATATTTTGCACAACACAGTCTAAGGGGTGTTTGGTAAAGCGAGGAGGGATAATGTTGTTCGACTGGTGAAAACCATGCTTAAGAGGTTAAGACTTGTCCCGATCCCCTCCAAATGGTAATGTGCTAAAACAATTAATTGTTCTGGGTCAACTCATTCGTGTCATCGTTCACAGATGTGGGTATTGGAAGACATGGATGCCCAAGGGTTCCAAAGGCATCACAATCCATAAGTACAAAAACAGAAAATGCTGGGTAATCGCAGCAGGCCAGTCAGCATCTGTGGAGAGAGAACAGAGCTAATGTTTCGGCTTGGTTAATGTTCATCCTGACATGCTTGCATTCACTTGCTGTGATCAGAATGTTTCCAAGCAATCATCCAGCACATTGACTCCGACACACGTATCTGAGCTGCTGGTTCTGCTTTCTGTCATATAGTAAGCTGAGCTGGCGCGTCCCATACACACTGACAGTACTTTAATCACTGATAGTGCTTTACCTCAGTTGGCTGGACAGCTGGGGCGCGATTCTCCGACCCCCACGCCGGGTGGGAGAATCGCGGGAGGGCCGAGCGAATCACGCCACGCCGCCCTGGCATCCCCACACGATTCTCCCACCCCCCCCAAAATGGCGTGTCACGTTTGCGACAGGCTGCTCGAAGAATCGCCGCTCGCCGTTTCCAATGGCGACCTACGATTCTCCGGCCTGGATGGGCCGAGCGGCCTGCCGAACCCGACCGGTTCCGCCGGCGCCAACCACACCTGCATGCGTGCATGCACACGACCGCTGCATATGGGGCCTGTGGGGGGCGCGGAGGGAGGATCGAGCACCACGGGCATGCTCAGGAGGTGTCTGGCCCGCGATCGGTGCCCACCGATTGTCGGGCCGGCATCTCTAAAAGACGCACTCTTTTCCCTCCGCCGCCCCGCAGGATCAAGCCACCATATCTTGCCGGGCAGCGGAGGGGAAGACGGCAACCGCGCATGCGCGGGTTGGCGCCGGCCAACCTGCGCATGCGCGGGTGACGTCACTTAGGCGCCGCTGGCTGCATCATTCCAGCCGAGCCGCTTTGACGCAAGCGTCAAGGCCCGGCGCTCAAAATTCACGCGCCGCCGCACCTAGCCCCCCCGGGAGGGGAGAATAAGGGGGATAATCCCGGCCCTGGTTCATGATGCAGAGCGAGGCCAGCAGCGTGGGTTCAATTCCCGTAATGGCTGAGGTTATTCATGAAGGCCTCGCCTTCTCATCCTTGCTCCTCGCCTGAGGTGTGGTGATCCTCAGGTTAAATTGCCACCAGTCAGCTCTCCCCCTGAAAGAGGAACATAGCCTATGGTCATCTTGAACTATGATGGCTCTGCTATTTATACTGCTTTAATCACTTCTGTCTGCAGAATTGTTGCCCTCTGACCTTTCCGATAACTCTTCCTCGGCCTTTTCCTCCTTCCCACACTTCACATCGAGGAATATTTATTGAGAATCCTGGATGATTTTTCTTTTTTTTTCTTTTTTAATAAATTTAGAGTACCCAATAATTTTTTCCAATTAAGGGGCAATTTAGAGTGGCCAATCTACCTATCCTGCACATCTTTGGGTTGTGGGGGTGAAACCCACACAGACACGGGGAGAATGTGCAAACTCCACACGGACAGTGACCCAGGGCCGGGATTCGAACCCGGTCCTCAGCGGCGTGAGGCGGTTGTGCTAACCACTAGGCCACCGTGCTGCCCTCATCCTGGATGATTTTAACAATGACGCTATTAATTAGGGTGCATATAAAAACAAAGCACTCAGCAAGATAGAATCTAAGTTGCAATAAAATGTGAAAAATTGGTCAGAGGTTTCTCTAAGATTTTTTTAGAGGAGAGGGAGAAAGCAAATCCGGGGAAATGGTGGATCTCCAACAGCTCATGAAGTTTGTCTCTGTGCAAAACACTAAAATCTTGCATATTTGCGTTCAACAACACAATGGAAAAAGATAGCTGCTTTTAAATAAATCCAGGATAAAAGATGTGTTGAATACTTTGTGCACATAATCTGCCTCTTCACCAAAAATGTTTAATTGGAACATATTAAAATTAACAAGTCACGTACCGAAGAGATATTTTTGCACTTCAGAAAAAGTATGAGAATTTGTGATGCAACAGGAGCAAAAGAAACTCTGGTCTTTGCATGCATATAGTACTACAATGCAGTATAAAATGCAGGTGGTGCAATCATCTATCAAAGAGTAGATTAGATGGCGTGATACGCTTGTTATTACTTTCTTCTTTCTTTTCTGCTTCTTCTTTTTCTGTTCCAGTCACCACCGCAATAAGTTTCACCCAGCGCTGAATCAATAAGGGATTAGACATTAATCCCTCAGGAATCCTCACCTTCAGCTGATCAAGGCTCATCGGAACACTTCCACCTTTGATACATTTATTTCAGTTTTGTACAGAAGCATCAAGACCACAAAGGAAGTGGCTCTGTAACAGGAGAAAAAACAGCTAAGTTTCGCCTTTACACAGCAGAATATTCAAAACCATCACACAAATAAGGAACATTCAATCTTCTGCCGATCATATTTTACGAGGACGTCTGTCTGTGGCTTGCAGTTTCAGTGAATAAAAGCATCCAGATGGCTTGACAGAACTTTAGTGGGAAATCTTATCACAGCGATTTGTTTTATGGGACTGAATCTCAGAAATCAAAGCGAAATGGCATTAATATTTCTGTATTTATTAAAAATGCATTAATTTTCATGTCCCTGGACACCTTCGAAGAACTAGACTGAGAATTTTTTTTTTCAAATTATGAAATGTTAAACAATCAACGAAGACTTGCAAATATTTATTTACATCTTCCACAAGCTAGCAATTGAGTGACTCTCCCTAACCGCCTCTCTTCCTCAACAATATTGATTTGAGTACCCTTAAGGTAAAGAAAAAGCATCACAAGGTGCAGCATGGAAATGTTCTTGTGCAAAATTTGACTTAGGGCCATTGAAGGTGATGGGCGCAATTATCTGGGCCCGTTCGCCAAGGCCTCAAATCCTGTTATATCCACTAACTCTCACGAGAGGGCCGTAGCGGGATTTGCGATGGCGAGATCTCACTTTGCGATCTTCCCCATCCCCTGCCAGCGACGTAATCAGGTTCACGCCCAGTGAGAACGTGAACCTGGTCACCATGAATCTTAACATTCAAAAACAGCTTAACACAGTTGTTTCTGGGGTTGTGAGATGTCACCCCCCCCCTCTCTCTCTCTCTCTCTCTCCCCCCCCCCCCCCCCCCGCCCGCCCAGCCATGCGTAACGCAATGCCGACGGGAATCACTGCTCGTTTCCAAAAACTGCCAGGGCAGGACCTATGGAGAACTCCAGTGGAGTGGGGGCTCCAACTATTTTGGAGGAGGGGGTGGACAATGATGGGGGGGGGGGGGTTGTGCCTGCATAGTGTTGGGGGGTTGCGGACACTGGGAATGGAGGGGAGTGCCTCGATGTTGGCAAGGATGGGTGTGGGGTGGGAGGAGGGTGGTTCGGGTCACCCTGATGGCTGTGAGGTGTGGGGAGGAGGGGGGGGGGGGTTGGTAACCTAACCATTGAGTGGTAGGGGGAGGTTGGTCATCTGTATCGGAGGCTTGAGGGAGTTCCCCTTGTCTGCCGGTGGTCCCGATGGCCGGGGATCGGGAGGGGGGACTTCTTAAACCTCACTTTGAGATTGACCTCTGAACCACAGCTTTTCCGGCGAGTTTGGGCTTCCCCCCTCCCTCCCCCCACCACCACCCAAAGCTGGCTGTGTGATCCTCACCAGCACTTTGGGATTGCGCAGGGTGCCGTTTGATCTGGAGAAAAGAGTCAGCTGGGAAACCAGTGAGTTTCACACTACTTTTCTCACCCGATCCAGCACTCTTGTGCAATGTTTGGAAAATTCCGCCCGATATTAAGATAGATGGTCAAAAGCTAGATCACAGAGGGAGGTCTTAAGAAGTGTCTCAAAGGTGGGAATAGAGGTGGTGAGCAGGGGAGGTTTCGGAAGGAAACTCCAGAGCTTGGATCCCAGGCCACTGAAGACACAGCCACCAATCAGAGAGTTAAATTGGAGGGGCCCGCGAGTCCAGAATGAGATGAATGCAGATATCTTGGAAGGTTGAGGGGCTGGAGGAAATAAGGAGGGGGAGAAGAGGGATTTGTGAACAAGAATGCAAATTTAAATATTGAGGTGTCATTTAATCGCTTATTTAGGTAGTTTGCAACAGTGAAACCACGGTTTTGCTCCAGTTGGGCTGTTTTTGATCTTTTTACACCCCTATAAATCTACTATTCTGAATCACAAACATAAACCTAATAAACACTCAGTCAGGACTCAGAGTTTTTCTCACCTTTATTTAACAGATCTAATCTGATTTCCACACTGGGCTGACAGAATGATACTCCTTCAGGTTAAGCGACACTTATCAAACCTATTAAGGTATTATTAGTCAGTTTTATCTTCAAGTCAAATAATCTCCCTTATTAAATTCAAATTTAATTGATATTCTGAGTGTCCCTATTTCTTTGTTTCTCTATTTCTCTCTTATGGCTTCAGCATATGTGTCGGCGGTGAGTTTATCCAAAACATAATCCGAAATGGTAGTGCCCATCATTATGATTTTCTGCCTGTTTCCATTGTCTGAAACTCTGTGTGTGTTGGTCGTTCCGCTGTGCAATATTGTAAACCAGCAGACAAGGGGGAGAACTACTTTTCACAGAGAGTTGTAAGTTTGCAGAACTCGCTGCCCCATAGTATGGTGCAATCTGAGTCATTAACTGCTCTCCAGAAAGAGAAAGATATATTTTTTGATCAAAAAACAAGTTAAAGGGATATGGGCAACAGGTGGGGCAGTGGATTTGAGACGAGGAAGAGATCAGCCACTATCTGATTAAATGGTGGAGCAGGTTTGAAGGGCTGAATTGCCTACTTCTGCCCCTAATCCGTATCTTCTGAAGGGGTGCATTTATGATTCCACTCTTTTTTTAAAAGTTAGAGTACCCAATTAGTTTTTCCCCAACTATGGACCAATCCACCTACCCTGCATATCTTTTTGGGCTGTGGGGATGAGACCCACGCAGGCATGGGGAGAATGGAGTCAAGCAATGACTTCATCCTTTTCTCCATCTTCATCGCCACCATCCTTCACCTTTGTAATGATATGCATAAGCAATTCTCTATGTTAATATTTTAGACCTCCAACCAGCAGGTGATAGTAGAACGACACCACGTGACACTGCAACATCGGGGAGTCTGAGTGAGGAGCCATTATGGATAGCTGTGTTTGTATCAGCTCTTGGATTCTAGTTGTTAACAGTTAACAATTCGTTAGTAATGGTATTGTTTTCTACCCACGTTATTGTAATTTAATAAGTCTTAACTAATCATAAAGTAGACGTTCTTTGGTGCTTTGACTAAATCATTGTAATGCCCCAGAACGTAATAACCTGGTCAAGAACAATCTTCCCAGTGGAGTGGACATCATCTACAGGAGGACAGAAAATGTTTCAACGTCAACTGGTTGAAATCAAAAAAGAAAATGACACTGACATCACTTGTGAAGCTTCAGTATGTGATGACATCACCATCTCCACTTGACATCTTCGTGGAAGCATACCAAAGAATTAATCTTTGGATTAACCTCAAGAAGACTCAAGTCATTTGCCAACCTGCCCCAGGGCAAGATCCAGTCCCTCCCTCGTTCAAGATCAACCGAGAAACCCTACCAAATGGGAAATATTTCCCATACCTGGTTAACGACCTCTCACCTAAGGCTGATGTCGATGCGGAAATCCAATATCATATCCAATCCTCCTTCGGATGCCGTAGGATGAGAGTCTTTGATGGCCTTGACAATCAAGCTGGCACCAAGATCCTCGTGTACAAAATTGTCATCCTTCCAACTCTTCTACATGGCTCAGAAACATCACAACGTATAAATGCCACCTCAAGGCCTTGAAGATGTACCATCAATGCTGCCCAAGATGGATTCTCCGCATCAGCTGGGAGAACAGGCGTGCTAACATCAGCGTCCTTGAAGGAGTCAATAGCACCAGCATAGAGGCCATGATCAACAAAAACAAACTCAACGGGGTCAACCATGAGCTTAGGATGTCTAGTCCAAGCCGCCAAAGCAAATCTTTTTTTCTCAGCTCAAGGAAGGCTTCCAAACAAGAGGAGAGCAAAGAAATGCTTCAAAAGGATCCTGTAGGCTTAGCTCAAGGAAAGCAGCATTGGTCTACATTGGTCTAGAATGGATGTACATGGAGGAACCTCCTGTTTGATGGGTCAAAATTCTTCAAGGGCACCCGGCAGCAAGAGGAGGCTCAGAAAAGGAGCCTGGGAAAGGACCGCCTCGAGTATATCTCAAGAAAAAGGACCAATCCCACCTCCAGGAAACACCTGCCAAGTGCACAATCGAATATGTGGCTTGAGGATTGGGTTCATCAGCCAGGCAAGGACCCACAGAGCCCATGACCAGTAACATGGAGATTTGTAGCTGGGAAATAATACTTGTTAGCGAGTGAACAAGAGAAATACCACCAAGAAGAGGAAGAGCAACCTCACCTCCAGGTGTCCCAACAAATACATGAATGCACATCACAATACCTTAGTCATCACAAGGTCAGCATGCAGGGAATCCCCTCAGATCTCCACTGCTGGATCACTTTCAGTGAAAGACTATAATGGTTCAAGGAAAGGAACTGCCCTTCTTTGTGGTCTAAAGATGAGCAATAAATGTGGCCGTATCCACATTACCTACTTCCCAAGAACAAATTTTTTAAAGATCCCATAATCTATTTTCAAAAATCAACATTATCTGCAATGCTATACCAAATACTGGTTAAAAGTATGACAATCTAGACTTAGAAATCTCAGCATATCAATTGAGGCCAAGATGTGGCTCGTCATTTTTATTTCCTCCATTCAATATGAACTATTATTGGATTGATGCTTCAACAAAGCTGTATGAGATTCTGACACAAAGAAGTTGATTTAGATTTTTCTTTTCCTCTTCTGGAGAGGGGGGGTGGGGGGGGGCACGGTGGCACAGTGGTTAGAACTGCTGCCTCATAGTGCCAGGGACCTGGGTTTAATTCCAGCTTCAGGTGATTGTCTGTACTTTCTCCCGAGTCTGTGTGAATTTCTTCCGGGTGCTCCGGTTTCCTCCCACAGTCCAAAAATGTGCAGGTTATGTGGATTGGTGATGCTAAATTGCCCTTAGTGTCCAAAAAGATGTGCAGGTTAGGTGGAGTTATGGGGTTACGGTGGAGTGGGCCTAGGTAGGGTGCTCTTTCAGAGGGTCAGTGCAGACTCAAAGAACAAAGAACAAGGAAAAATTGCAACATAGGAACAGGCCCTTCGGCCCTCCAAGCCTGTGCCGATCCAGATCCTCTATCTAAAACTGTTGCCTATTTTCTAAGGATCTGTATCCCTCTGCTCCCTGCCCATTCATGTATCTGTCTAGATACATCTTAAATGACACTATCGTGCCCGCCTCTACCACCTCCGCCGGCAATGCATTCAAGGCACCCACCACCCTCTGCGAAAAGAACTTTCCACGCATATCTCCCTTAAACTTTTCCCATCTCACCTTGAACTCATGACCCCTAGTATTTGAGTCCCCCACTCTGGGAAAAAGCTTCTTTCTATCCACCCTGTCTACACCTCTCATGATTTTGTAGACCTCAATGAGGTTCCCCCTCAACCTCCGTCTTTCTAATGAAAATAATCCTAATCTACTCAACCTTTCTTCACAGCTAGCGCCCTCCATACCAGGCAACATCTTGGTGAATCTCCTCTGCACCTTCTGCAAAGCATCCACATCCTTTTGGTAATGTGGCGACCAGAACTGTACGCAGTATTCCAAATGTGGCCGAACCAAAGTCTTATACAACTGTAACATGACCTGCCGACTTTTGTACTCGATGAGCCGAATGGTTTCCTTGTGCACTGTAGGAATTCTATGGTTCATGGAATATCAGGGCAGAACCTGTGACCTGCTTTCCAAACTTATTGCGGTTTGATCTATCATCCTTCAGCAGGAGTCATAAGAACACAAATTGGATTTCGAGTGGGATGGCACCAGCCATCATTGGAAACTCTTAGGATACTGCAATACGACCACAGCTATTTGCCCCTGAAGAAATCATAGAATGGCACAGCAGAGACGGAGGCCATTTGACCCTTTGTTCCTGTGATGGCCCCTAAAGAGCTGTCCAATCAGTCCCACACCTCAGTAAAACCCTGTCCGCCTTTCAAGTATCTATCCAATTTTCTTTCGAAGGTTATTATTGAATCAAGTTCTACCACCCTCACAAGCAGTGCATTCCAAAAAAATATCAACTCCTTGGATAGCCTCTGGGTTTCCCAGCATTGCATTTAAGCGGTACCCCAATGATGCACTGGGAATCCCTCTTGGGAGTTCCCATGTAAGGGTTCATCCGGCAATTTCCCAGAAATGTGGACAATTGCACTGCGCTCTGAACCATCTGACAGAAGCGATTTAATTCACTAACTTTGTATGTTTTGGCCAGGTTTCCCCTGACAGTTATTTTGAAAGAGTTAGAAGGAAAAAAAACACTTTGAACTCTAAAGTCACTTTGTGAACACCCCACCGACACACACGCCCACCCAGGGGGACCCACCGCACCAAACCCCCCCCCCGCCCCTCTCCCCCCCCCCCCCCCTCCCCCCACCACCACCCCCACACCCAATTTAAAGGCGATATGAGAAAGTGTAGATCAGATTGGGCAGGTTTTGATGTCAGACCTTCGACTTAGCTGAAGCCTAACAAAGTTAAACAAAGCACGTGATCGAACAAATTTGAGTGCTGGCCCTTCCAACAGGGATGTCAGCCCATAATTGGGCCAGTGGGATTGCCGTAGTTAGCTCGATTCGTGCGTCTGTCACATGGCGTAAAAATGCAGTTTACCCCCCATGGTTCAGTCAGTTAAATCGGGTTTGCTCATATTTGATGCAATTTGTGGATAGTTGAGATAATATTATTCCATTAACGTTGTTCAATTGCTGGATTAAGTTTGCTAACCCAGTTAACATGTAAATTTGTTATTGCTGCAATGCCTGGGGATTGTCACAGAACAGCTCACTTATTTTTTAAATAATTATGTACTTGTATCATATTTCAGTGCATTGAATTAATTCTGAAACTAAAATCTAACTTGCCTTCCTTCCTCGCCGTACAAAACAAATTCTAGAAGTGGATCAATCTGAAAATAGTTCCCAGTTTTAAACATCTGTACCGATGTCATATGGACAAAAGATACAGCGATAGCGAGTCTGATCTGATGAGTGATTCCCTGTGCATGTACGTATATAAACAATAGGCGAATTTTTCCACTTACACCAGCATTGGGAATTATGGCTAGAATCATAATATTTACAGTGCAGAAGGAGACCATTTGGCCCATCGATCTGCACGGGCCCTTGGAAAGAGCACCTTAGTCAACCCCACGCCTCCACCCTATCTCCATAATGCCGACCATCCTTTTTGGACACTAAGGGGCAATTTATCATGGTCAATCCACCTAACCTGCACATCTTTGGGATGTGGGAGGAAACCGGAGCATCCGGAGGAAGCCCACGCAGACACGGGGAGAACGCGTAGACTCCGCATAGCAGTGACCCAAGCCGGGAATGGAACCTGGACCCTGGAGCTGTGAGGCAGTGGTGCTAGCCACTGTGCCACCGTGCCACTGCGAGGGCACTAATTTGGCGTGATTGTAAAGGGCACTTTTCCGCCAGCGGAAAATCCATTTGGAATTTTGTACTCCCACTTTTGACGGCATTTTAAAGACGGGTGTGCCTGTTGAGCCTATCTTAGATTCTCGTTGTGAATGTGCAGTCACGCCTGAGCGGGTTGCTCAACCACCTGTCAGTCTCCAGGATGAAATCATCCTGCAAGGGGTGGCTTTGGTATACCATGTCCACATTGAAGGCAGGGCAAGAGACTAGACTCCTGCCTTGGATATGGAGGGAGGCCATTCAAGAGAAATTACCATCGATTGAGCAGAGTTTATTATTTATGAATTAATTAAGAATAAAACAATTAATACATAATAAGGATGGCAGGGCAGATGCTGTGTTCGACTGCTGAATGTGTGAGTTCCTGGACACCGTGGTGATCCAGGGCAAACAGCTTTGAGATACCTGTATGTGGCTTGACCTGTCCATGTCTTGAAGCATGCTTTCGTATCATCAATTTCTCATCTATTCCTCTTCAAGTTTTACTCTTTGATATATATTTGTCCTTTCAACAGGCATATACAATATTTAGCAATAGGAAATTTCATCCAAAATTTATCACAATTGAATTAATTCCTTGTCAAATATCTGACATTAAAATGCTGCCCCCTTTGGTTCCCTTTCATTTGTTTTTGGTGGGGGGGGGGGGATAAATAAAGTCTGAGATTCAATAATGAGTGAAGTGGGAAACACTGGTAATAAACATAAAGAACAATGGCAGTGTCTGCACTGCTTCACATGTTGCTCAGTGTGGCCCTTCACAACAGAGTAGGACCAGCTATCTGACATTGAGCATGGTGCTGCACTGACCTGCCTGGAATAGAGGGCGAAATTCTCCGCCCCCCACGACGGGTGGGAGAATAGCGGGAGGGCCTTCCCGACATTTTTGCCGCCCTCCCGCTATTCTCCCCCCCCCCCGCCGAAGTCCCGACCCGAATCGCTGCCGCCGTTTTTTTACGGCCGGCAGCGATTCTCAGCTGTTAGATGGGCCGAAGTCCCAGCCCTTTCCGCCGTTTTTATGAACGGCAAACACACCTGGTCTTGCCGATCGTAAAAACGGCGTCACAAACTCGCTATTAATAACCATGGCACCGATTGGCACGGCCGTACCACGGCCGTGCCAAGGGTGCCATGGGCCCGCGATCGGTGGGCACCGATCGCGGGCAGCGGGCCCGATGCCCGCGCACTACTTGTCCTTCCGCCGCCCCGCAGTATCCATTCGCGGGGCGGCTGAGGGGCAACCCGGCCCGCGCATGCGCGGGTTTCGCGCAAAAACGCGATGACGTCACCCGCGCATGCGCGGGTTGGAGTCTTCCAAACTGCGCATGTGCGGCTGACGTCATATGACGCGTCACCCGGCGCTAACTCCGGCAAGCGGGCTTAACGATTTTCGTTAAGCCCGTCTTGCCGGAGCCTACGGCGGCGGGCTGCTAGCCCCGACCGGGGACCAGAATCGGTCCCCCGTCGGGAAGGGGCGCGCTGCCGTAAAACCTGCCCGGGTTTTACGGCAGCTTTACGATTTCTCCCGTTTTGGGAGAATCTCGCCCAGACTTCTTGCCACTTGAAGCATTGTGGGCGAGATTCTCCCAAAACGGGAGAAATCGTAAAGCTGCCGTAAAACCCGGGCAGGTTTTACGGCAGCGCGCCCCTTCCCGACGGGGGTGCCAATCGGTGCCAAGGTTATTAATAGCGAGTTTGTGACGCCGTTTTTACGAACGGCAAGACCAGGTGTGTTTGCCGTTCGTAAAAACGGCGGAAAGGGCTGGGACTTCGGCCCATCTAACAGCTGAGAATCGCTGCCGGCCGTAAAAAAACGGCGGCAGCGATTCGGTTCGGGACTTCGGCGGGGGGGGGGGGGGAGAATAGCGGGAGGGCGGCAAAAATGTCGGGAAGGCCCTCCCGCTATTCTCCCACCCGTCGTGGGGGGCGGAGAATTTTGCCCTGTGACTTGATGCTAAAGGTGTTTCTCCAAGAAGGGGAGAGGTCAGGACACTCTTTCAATCTCACTGACATCAATTCTGGTTTTGGAATGTCAAACCCCCCCTCCCCCCATTCCGGTGGGGTTTCTTCATATATTTATCTCAGAAAACATTTCAGTGCTATTTACCGTTCATAGTGAGGAGCCTTTGAAACATTGCCTGATATTTCTTGAAACATTCCATCCTGAAGATTGAATCCTTGCTCAGCTTGTGATTCCTTCCTGTCACCATAGCTGACACTGGCCCCCGACGGAAGTTTATCAGAACTTGGTACAGCTGATTAAAGTGGTTCTGGGACAAGGCCCTCAATCCAGGTGGATATTTGATGCAGAAGCAGGATTTTGGGATATTTTTGCTAATCCCAATGTGCATTACCTTTACTCGTGCTAACTATTCACAGAATCATAGGGCGCGATTCTCCGCACTCACGACGGGTCGGAGAATAGCGGGCGGCGCAAATTTTCACGGAGACGCTGGTCCGACGCCCTCCCGCTATTCTCCGAATCCCGCACAAACTCCAAGTCACCATTCCCGTCAAACGCCTCGAACGCGCCCCCGACACGACCAGAATCGCTAGTTTTTGGCCCCCCCCGCTATTCTCCGGCCCGGATGGGCCGAAGTCCCGACGTAATCACGCACTGTTTACACAGCGTCCAACACACCTGCTTTTCAAGTTTGTCAACCAGTCGTGCTGGCTGACGACAGCTTCGAGGAGGTGAGCACACAGCTCAGCGCACTGCTCAGCGCACTGCTGGAGTCTGGCCACAATGGGGAAGGCATCCCTGAGAACGGGAGGGGGGTCAAGACCGGGGGGGAGTGGGGGAGACGGAGGGGGGGAGTGGGAGAGATGGAGGGGGGTGTGGGGGAGATGGAGGGAGGAGTGGGGGAGACGGAGGGGGGAGTGGGGGAGACAGAGGGGGGAGTGGGGGAGACGGAAGGGGGGAGTGGGGGAGACAGAGGGGGGAGTGGGGGAGACGGAAGGGGGAGATGGAGGGGGGGGAGTGGGAGTGGGGGGGGTGTTAGGGAGAGAGTGAGCGAGTGACCCGTCCAACCCCGTAACAAAATGTCTGCCACCATGCCATGGTGTGCAGGTGACGAGGACACGGCCGCTGGTTCCCCTGTGGCTTACGGCCACAGGCCACTGACGCACCGGTGAGGAGGACGTAGTTAACTGCCCGTTGGATGCAGAATGTGACCAGGGGTTAGGCTGACCGCGTGTCAGCAGCGTGTCCCGGCCACCGGGACACACAGGTATCCCATGGCTGGCAGCTGCCGAGGTGTCGACTAACCTCCGTCTAACATGTCCCGTTTCTCTGCCCCCCACCACCCTTCTGTAGGTTAGCACGATGTATGGGAACAGAACGGCTATGTTCTGCGCAGTGGTTGGGGCCGCTGCACTGCATTTGGGGATGCAGCAGCATCCACACCCACAACCCGCAGTGGATGCAGGGACAGCTGCAGCAGCAGAGGGAAGGGCCGAGGAGTTGCCAGTCGTCAAGCAGCATGGGGGGGGGGGGGGAGGAGGAAGAGGAGAGAGTGAGGGTGCAGCCACGGCGCCAGAGGTGACGACCAAGGACGAGGGTGTACCGTGTCCAGGTCTCTTTCCTAACAGTGACGGACATCATCTGCAGGAGGAGACTCCGGCTGAGTAGGCAGACGGTGATACATATCTGCCAACTCCTGTCGCACCTCGCCCCACGTGGAACGGGGGGAGGACACGCGATCCCAGTTGCCATCAAGGTGGCGGTCGCTCTTAACTTCTATGCGACCGGCTCCTTCCAGTCTCTGAGCGGGGACCTCTCCGGGATCTCCCAGTCATCGGTGCACAGGTGCATCCGGGATGTGACCGACGCCCTCTCTGCCATCGCGGACCTCTACATCACCTTTCCCGAGGACCAAGCAACTCAAGACTCATGAGCTTGTGGATTTGCCAGAGTGCCCGGGATACCGATGGTGCAGGGGGCAATCGATTGTGTTCACGTCCCCATGCGCCCGCCTGCAGGGGACAGGGACGTGTTCACAAACAGGAGGGGGACATACCCCATGAATATCCAGGTGGTATGCGACCCCCACATGAGGATCATGAATGTCTGTGCAAGGTTCCCAGGGAGTGTGCATGACTCCTACATGCTGGCGCAGTCGTTCATCCCTGCGATATTTGAGGGACGTCCCCCCCTGGCTGAGGGGCTGGTTGCTAGGCGACAGGGGTTATCTGCTGAGGTCTTGGCTGATGACGCCTATACGGAGGCCTCAGACCAATGCGGAAACCCGAGACAACGAGGCCCATGCAGCAACCAGGGGTGTGGTGGAGCTGCCTTGGCCTCCTGAAGATGAGATTCAGGTGCCTGGACCGCTCCGGAGGGGCCCTGCAGTACCAGGCCGACAGGGTCGCTCGCATTGTTGTGGTCTGCTGTGCGCTGCACAACATCGCGATGCAGAGGGGAGATGACCTGCTGCAGGAGGCGGAGGGAGAAGCCAGTGGCAGTGGTGCCAGCACAGAGGAGGAGGAGGAGGAGGAGAGGGCGGAGGAGGAGGAGGAGGAGAGGGAGGAGGAGCAGGAGGAGGAGGAGGCTGGTGGAGTGGCGGGCGCAGCACGCAGACACGACCCAGGTGCTGGTGATGTCCAGGAGGCGGCACGGCGGACCCGGCGAGGACGACGGGCACGCGACGCCTTGGTGGGTTCCCCGCTGAACACCAAACCACCACCTGCATCGCTAGTCGTGCAGAGGGTCAACACACAACAGCCACCACCACAACCCCCCCCCCCCCCCCCCAACCCCCTCTCAGTGTACACTGCTCCACTTCGACATCACCGTTACCACTGGGTCCAGACGGTATGGCACAACATTGATGGCTGTGTCAGCGGGTGTAATCAGTGCCATGTGGAATGATGACAGCTCGCTCTGCGAAGAGCTGTGAGCTCAGAATCTTAGAGAGAGTCTGACCCATGGCAATAGCTGAACCATCCACCTTGGTGGCCGCTGAGTTTGTCAAGGACACTCCATCACGTGCCCGCGTGGGCTAGCTGTGGGAGGGGGTGGGGGGAGGGGCAGGGACTGCACACCAGGTACCGAACGTCAACCCCAGCGACACTCGGTCACCATCACGATTCCTGTGGCTGTGGAACAATCACACGGTTTTACAAGTAAGGTGGAACAGTGCGTTTAATGTTAACAATAATTTACAGGTGCCCGATCCCCTACAACTAAACTGTGCCCTTCACCCGTGCCAACTTACTCTGTGTCTCACTTTGTTGCCTTACGGGCCCTACCACTACGTCTACGTGAGTCCCCAGAGGATACAGCAGGAGTGGAGGAGGACTGCTGCGAATCGCCCCCCTCGACTCGTTTCTCCTTGGCTATGCGTTTCCTGGGGCGACCCGGCCTTGATGGGCCAGGATGCTCTGCGGGCGTCTCGGGTGACGTTGTGCCACCATGCTCTGCCTGCTGCCCACCCGATGCACCAGGGATGGGACGGGGGAGCCCTGGGTGAGGTGGGGCCAGATGCGTGTCTCCGCCTGGAGGCAGACGGCCCTGGTCGTTCGGCATCACGTCCTAGGGAAGAGAATGAAACGGCTTATTTAGATTCGCTCGGCCGGGCGCTGGACGATCCCAGTGGGCAGGGTGTGAAGGGACAGAGGATGGGGGAGGTGTCCAAGTGGGCAGGGTGTGTGAAGAGACAGAGGATGGGGGAGGTGTCCAAGTGGGCAGGGTGTGTGAAGGGACAGAGGATGGGGGAGGTGTCCAAGTGGGCAGGGTGTGTGAAGGGACAGAGGATGTGGGGGGGGGGGGGGGGGGGTGTTTGTCATGGAGGGTTGTCTCACTTGTTGCAGCTCCGCCAACCTCGCATAGCGCGACCTGCCGGGTGCCAGACCCCCCAACAAGGTCCAGTGCCCTCTGCTCAAACGTGGTGAGGAGGTGCAGGTTGGGCGAACCCCCTCCAGTCTGGTGCTGCTCATGGGTGTTGTGAGTGGTCTTGGCCTGTTGGGGGAGGGGACATAGGTAGATCATTACAATACGGCAGGTATCAGCAGTCTGTTCAGATACTGGCACAGTTTGGGGGTCAAGTTGTCATAAGACCATTGCATCTCTCCACGGGGGCCAGAGCGCTGGGTCTGTGACAACTTTGTGAACCACCCTCAACTCACTCTGCCCCAATCCCCCTCCACCCCCCGTGCCAGGGGGGGAGGTGGGTGATTAAGTTAAGGGGGGGAGGGATGGTTGTGACCAGGGGGCACCCTCTTGGCACTTACCCTGGCAGCCCTGGTGAGGTCGTGCATCTTTTTTCTGCATTGCTCTGCTGAGCGAGGGGTCTGCCCCACAGCACTGACGGCAGCAGCCACCTCACGCCAGGCCTGGCGCACAGCGCTGGCAGGTTGGCGATACCCTCTACACGGGCAGATGATGCCCCTCCTCTGCTCGACGGCATCGAGCAGCGTCTCGACATCGGCCTCAACAAACCGAGGGGCAGCTCTCCTGAGCTCCGACATCATAGCCGACAGATTCTGTGCTCGCCCGCGCCTTTTTACGGCGTCGGGCGGCGTCACGTGGGCGTGATCGTATCGTCGTCGCGTTCCGTCATCATCGCGCACGTGATTGACGCGGCCGCGTTCCTAGCCCATTTCCCGGACGTGAATACGTCGGGAAATGGACCCTTCCCGACCGTCGTAAATCACGCCCGTTTTAACGGCCAACTTCGCGATTTTTCGCGGGTGCGGAGAATCGCGCCCATAGAATCTACGGCACGGAGACAGGCCCTTCAGCCCAAACTGGTCCATGCCAACCAAAAAGCCCATCTAAGCTAAGCCCATTTGCCTGCATTTGGCTCATAGCCCTCTAAACCTTTTTTATCCATGTATCTGTCCAAATGCCTGTTAAATATCGTCAATGTCCCTGCCTCAACCACTCCCACCGGCAGCTCATTCCACATACGTACCACCCTCTGTGTAAAACAATTTCTCCTCAGGTTCCCATTAATTCTTTCCGCTCTTAACTTAAACCTATGCCCTCTAGTTCTCGATTCCCCAACCCTGGGAAAAAGACAGTGCGTATTCACCTTATCCATACCTCTCGTGATCTTATTCACCTCTATAAGATCACCCCCTCAGTCTCCTACGCTCCAAAGAAAAAAATCCCAGCCTGTCCAATCCCTCCCCATAACTCAGTCCCTTGAGTCCTGGCCACATCTTTGTAAATCTCTTCTGCGCTTTCTCCAGTTCAATAATATCTCTTATAGCAAGGCTACCAAAACTGAACACAATACTCCAGGTGCGGCCTCACCAACATCCTGTACAACTGCAACATAACTTCCCAACTACTACACTCAATGCCCTGACTGATGAAGGCCAACGTGCCAAAAGCCACCTTCACTGCCCTATCTACCTGTGTCTCCACCTTTAGAGAACCGTGCACCTGAACTCCAAGGTCCCTCTGTTCCACGATACTCCCTAAGGTTCTACCATTCACCGTGAAAGTCCTACCTTGATTTGACTTTCCAAAAAGCAACACCTCACACTTATTTGTATTGAACTCCATTTGCTGTTTCTCGGCCCACTTTTGCAGCTGATCAACATCTTGCTGCAATTTTTGATTACCTTCCTCACTGTCCACAATACCACCTATTTTAGTGTCATCTGCAACATTGCAGCACTGCAGGTTGTGGGTTGCAGGTGATTTCCAATCTACTCTAATGGGATATTTTATTCTTTTCAGGAGTACTGACTCCCTAAGACCATAAGAAATAGGGACAGGAGGAGGCTCTTGGGCCCCTCGAGCCTGTTTCACCATTCAATAGGATTATGGTTGATCCGACATTCCGTACATCCACTTTTTTGCACTCTCCCTGTAACTCTTGATTACCTTACTGATCAACAATCTATCTATCTCAATCTCAACTATGTGCACAAACTCTGCCCTCACAGCTCTCTGTGGCAAGGAGCTCCACATCCCTCTGAGAGAAGGAATTCCTCCTCATCTCAATCTTAAATTGGCACCCCTTCATTCAGAGACCATGCCCTCTGGTCCTAGGCTCTCCCATAAGGGGAAACAGCCCCTCACCACAAGATTGCAAAGTCTAAAAGCACAATTTATGATCAATCTTTCGGTCCAATAAGAAGAAAAATACATTTTTTTAAATTGGATTGATCTAGCTCCTTTTACATTCTCAGGACACACAGAGGTACTATCCAAGCTGTAAACTTACAATGGATTACAATTGGTTTGCCAGCATGGGAATTGGTAAATTTAATAACTTGGCTTCTGGCAGAATGAAATCAGCTCAGTTATTCACCAGACCGAGTAAAGAGTTTGATTGCGTGAATTTTAACTCAATTCTAACCTGGTACCAATAAATCGTGACTTTGTCATTGAAAGAAGTACTTGCATTATTATAATGTCGTTCAAGACCTTAAAATGCATCAAAGCACTTTACACTGCCGGTGAAATGTTTATCGAACTGTCAACACTGTTGTAATGTCAGACACATGGCAACCAATCTAAACACAGTAATCTCTGTTGAACAGCAATGCAGTTATCCGTTCACCTGCATTCCAGTGACAATGAATAGAATTGGATACAACCTATCTTAAACTTCCCTGCACAACTCAGTTGAAATTCAATATGCCGTCTGTCCCATTACACTGCATCCACTCTCTTGCTCGGCCTGACCTGTGTGTTTTTCATCTTACGAACAACTAGCTTTCTCAATGTTTTCAGGCACTCACCCTGACCTGGAACACCTTTCAACTTCCACACTGGTTTCGTTTTACTGATTGTTTTTTTTTTCTCTCAAGGAGGAAACCTGCCATGAGTTAGGGAGATGATCTTGGGGGAAAAAAACCAGTGTAACTTTGAGGAATTGTACAGGGAAGTTGTAAAACGTGGAGCTGGCAAGGCCAGAGACCGGGAGTGTGGTTGCTGAGAAGAGACAGAAGGAAGATTTAAAGGTGGCATTGAGGTAACTAGGGTAGGAGCAGATTGTGGAGGACAGGAACACTCGCATTAACCTGTTAGTGAGTGTTGTGTTATGTACTCTGGGATAACACAGGCTGCAACTCTATGCAGCTTTGACCAAAAGATACTCCAGGCTTTGAAGTACATTCAATGTGATTTATTGAACCATTAGCACAGGTCTCTATGAGTTCGACTCTCCCCCCAATCTTGCGATAGTAACTAAGTCCAACTAACCAGTCTGCTCTAAGCCACGTGGTGGGTGTGATGCTTCTGATCTGCCCCTGTCGTACTCTCTGAACGTAGCCTGTGGAAAGAGACCGAGCATGTGTGCCTTGTCCTTATATATGGGTTGTGTAATGCCCTCTTGTGGTAGTGTCACTTCTGGATGTCTTGACTGCCCATTGGCCGTGTCCTATTCTATGTGTTCATTAGCTGTATGTCTGCATGTCATGACGTCTCTGGGGCCCCCTCTAGTGTTTACTTAGTCGTAGTGTATTTACATTAACCCTTTGTGTGTTTACAGTGATGCATATCATCACAGAGAGGACGCCCTATTCTGTGCTGCGGGATTCATCGTAATTAGCACTGGTGCCTTGAGGAAGCCAGATTATAGATTCTGCACGAACCTCCATTTTAATTGCAATTCAAGTGAGGAAATACATTTAAACTGGGCAGCATAACAAAAGCTAGTGTGCTGTGCTACAATAATTACCCGCATTGATTGGGAGAGAAATATTGTGCAGAGGTAATTGAAGATGAAAATGAATCCACACTGGATTTTACGATTATGTCAGATCTAATATCAAACTGCTGTGTTTATGCAATTGATATTCTGGGTCGGGGTGGGGGGGAATTGTCTCTCTTCCTTTTAACCCATTAAAACAGCATTTCCAGATTAAAGAATTTGAGCAAAATGTTGAAACCAAAAGACAGCCATGGTGTAAAAGCTCAGCATTGCTGCTGTCAAATTTGGCGTGGCTAAAGCCGGTTCTACTTTAGTCCCACAAGGCTCGAGACAGGAAGGGAAGGGAATGTTAACTGTTGAAATCTCTTGAGAAAGCACAGAGAGCGGGGGGCGGGGGGGATATGTCATCATTCAGTCCACCGAACAGACTGTAGGCCACAGGCAGCTCCGACATAGATCCTCAGCCTGCTTCAGTCTCAGTTTTACAACGCAAAGACATTTTCTCTTCCACCCAGCCCGTTTAATTACCCGAGAGCAGAGCTGGAACTAACTTCCTCTTTTGCTGTAAGATAGCTCAAGTGAAACTCCAGAATATATATCAAAACATTGTACACTATTCATCTCTGACTGGTTTCTCTGCTTGGTTGACAGTTACAGGTTATCAGCAGTGCGGGAGCAATTTGATCATCTTTACTGCTCATTTTTGCTGAAAGACTACTTCTCTGATCCATTATCCCTGAGGGGGAAATCGTCCTTCAAGTGTTGCTCTTTAACATTATAATCATGTCCGCCGCTTCTTTTCTCACAGTCAATGCTCAATAGCCTGCTCCCACCTTCATCATCTATTTCATTCAGCATCCTCAAAGATATGGCGTGGTTGCTGCCTTTCAATTTTCAGTGCAGCTCGGTGAGTCTCCCTAATAAAGGCTTCAATTTTACCCTGAACATTAAACCAAAAACTCTCATTGTCCATTTAAGTATAATCATTCTGTTATTTAGCTGTAAAAGAACATGCAGCGACCTTTTCTAATCCACATGAAATTGTTTCTGGGGGCAAGTAGGCATCACGCCAATCCGCCATCAACCTTTCTCCTTATTAAATTGTCAGTGATGTAAAAACAGCCAATTTGAGCCAATATATATTTCATTTGCACTCCACGTTCAAGGCATCACAAAATTCCATTATCTCCAAGTCAGGAAATTAGGGTAATATACACTTTGTGCGCTGGTACAAACTGGTTGATATTGGATTGCCACCCCAGTTTACATCACTCTCCGTTGACTTTAATGTTTGAATGAGGTAGTCACTGAGCAATAAGCGAAAGAAAGAGTGGCGGAGCAGATCAAGGCAGGCCAGCAGAACGGTTCAATTCCCGTACCAGCCTCCCCGAACAGGCGCCGGAATGTGGCGGCTAGGGGCTTTTCACAGTAACTTCATTTGAAGCCTACTCGTGACAATAAGCCATTTTCATTTCATTTCATAAATGTGGAAGTGACCGATGTCTGCGGTGGAGGAAAAAATGAGGTTGGAATCTCAGTTCAGCAATAAAATGGACGCCGCAGTTGGGAGAACGGAGTCAACGGCCAAATGGTCACCTGTGTGGTATGACTCAATGACACTCTTATTCGCTTTGAGGCAATAGCTGAGATGGGGGAGAACATGGAAAGCTTGGCTAACGGTTGGAGGCGATGGCTTTGGTCCTACTAGTGTTACCCGGAGGGAAATTACAGTTTATCTAAGGCCGGATGGCGGACAAGTCATCTCATAAGCCAGAAGCATTGGAGGGGAGAGAGATGGGAGAGGAGGATGAGGTGCATAACTAACACTGGGTATCCTCGACAGTGAATATTAGACATGATAGTTCAAGCAACAATCAGTGAATCTAGGGTCAGAGGCATTAATAATAATCTTTGTTAGTGTCACAAGTGTTAGGAATGGGTCAACAGACCTTCCAATCAAATACTAATTTGATGTCAATTATCCAACAGAAGTCACTGATATATAACAGGGTTACAGGTGGCATTATTTGTTTGTGGAGAATTGTGTGTGAAGTTGGATCAAAAAAAAAGGTGTTTCGTAGGGAAGCAGAACTCTTGTCTCCTTTACTCTATAGCAACCCAGAAAGTTAAACAACATGCAGGCTTACATTAACACTGCAATTAAGTTACTGTGAAAAGCAACTAGTCGCCACATTCCGGCTCCTGTTCAGGTACACAGAGGGAGAATGCAGAATGTCCAATTCACCTAACAGCACGTCTTTTGGGACTTGTGGGAGGAAACTGGAGCACCCGGAGGAAACCCACGCACACACGGGGAGGACGTGCAGACTCCGCACAGACAGTGACCCAGCCGGGAATCGATCCTGGGACCCTGGAGCTGTGAAGCATTTATGCTAACCACCATGCTACCGTGCTGCCCTGAATATTATCCCACGATTAATGATTTGTTGATGTTTACTTCAGAATTCCTGAGGGAAGCAACTTTTCATTCATAGTCTTGATCATTTTAACGCTGACAAAGGTCACAGATTGACTTTGTATTTTGGATTTTAAATATGCCCTCCAACTCTCTTGCACAAGTATTTGAATTTTTACTGATGCACTAACGAAATCAATCCAATAAGAGCAGTATTTTAAGAAAAAAAAGTACTGCAGCAATATTAACAATCCTCAATTATTGTGTCAGCACTGGTACCCTTGATTCAAAAGGAATTCTTGTAAACTATGCCGCCTTATTGAGCTTGGATTCGCCATACTTCTCTGCTCCCCCATCACCTCCAAGGACTGAAAGAGCTCAACAGCTTGACTGAATTTGGTGCTCATATATAGGGCGGGATTCTCCAATAATGGGGCTATGTCCCCACGGCGATGTGAAAAGAGTTGCCAAGCACTCCGGCATCAACATTCCCTGATAATGGGGAATGCTACCCTTCCTCGGGGGCTAGGCCGGCACCGGAGTGGTCCCTGCAGCTCCAGCCGGCGCGGAACGGCCGGCGTGATTCGCCGCATGTGCGGGGGTTCCCTTCTCCGCGCCGGCCCCCGGGCAATATTGCACAGCATTACAGGGGCCCGGCGCGGAGGAACATAAGCCCCCACGGAACCAGCCCGCCCTCCGATCGGTAGGCCCCGATCGCGGGCCACGCCACCCTGGGTGGCCCCCATGTGGGGTCTGACCCCCCCCCCAAGGACGGCCCCCACACAAACACCTTCCAGGTCCTGCCGTGTGGGGCCTGAGTAACCCACGCCGGCGGGACATGGCCGAACTCGGCGGCCCTCAGCCCGTCGGGGCCCGGAGAATCACCATGGAGGCCGCTTTCGACGGCCCCCGACTAGCGCAGCAGGAATCCTGCGGGCGCCCGAGAATCGGCGGGGGAGAATCGGGAAGTTGGCATCGGGGCGCGATTCTCGCGTTCCCCCAGGGATTCTCTGACCCGGTGAGGGATCGGAAAATCCCTGTTCCAATGTTACTTGATTTACTGGTTGCATGTTTACCTTGCCTCACTCCGTAGACACTTGAACACCCAATCCAAGTTGCTACTGCAGGTTGGTGCTGTGGGAGTTTGAGGTGTAAATCCGAGGACCCGTCTGCTCTCTCAGTAGGGCATAACGGTCCTTTAGCGCTCTTTGAGGAGAAACGGGTGAATTCTCCCTGGTGTCCCTTCCAATCGTTGACCCTTAACCAACATCAAAAATGTAGAGTGTGATGTGTTGGGCATACTGGGTCTATGTGGACTGCGTTTGATGCAGTAGAGACAGAGACAGGCTTCCAACACTTGATGAGATGCAACATGATCTAACTATATTACATGCTTAACTGTGGGTTGACACTATGCTGAGTTGACTGGAGACCTGAGGCTAGCCTGACCAGACTATCTGACTACCACATGGTGTTTGTTCTAGTTGCTGCCCATGAGCTCTGACTGTCTCAGAGGCTGCATCCCGAGAGAGCGGGAAAACTGGTGCCTTCTGGCTTTATAGTGATAGTGTCCTATCTGGTGATTGGCTGCTCTGTTCTGTGTGCTCGCTGGTCATCCTGTCTGTCAATCACTGCCTGTCTGCGCTCCATCATATACATGGTTGTATATTATGGCAGAGTGATCTGGTCATTAGCTCCATATTGCTTGTGGGAGTTTGCTGTGCTTAAACTGGCTGCCGTTTCCTGTAATACAGTAGTAGCAGACTGAGGGGGGACATGATTAAGGTGCCTAAAATTATGAGGGGCATAGAAAGAGTAGTCAGGAAGAAACAATTCCCCTTGGTGGAGGGATCGATGACCAGGAGGCAGAGATTTAAGGTCAGGGGCAGGAGGTTTAGAGGGGATGTGAGGAAAAGCCTTTTCACACCAGAGAGGAATGTCCCAAGGCAATAATGATTCAAGAGGAGAGGAATCATATCTGCAATATATAATATCCAGCGAGGGTCCTTTACAGCATCTTGAAACATTGTCAGTGTAACACAGGTGGGTGTCTGGAACTGGCTGCCTGAACGGGTGGTTGAGGCAGAGACCCTCATAACAGTTAAGAAGTATTTAGATGTGCGCTTGTGATCCATGGGCAGACAGGGCTAAGGGCCAAGTGCTTGAAAACGGGATTAGAATAGTTAGGTGGTTGCTTTTGATCAGCGCACACGTGATGGGTCAAATAGCTGTGTTTCTGAATTCTCCCTCTGTGTACCCGAACAGGCACCAGAATGTGGCGACGAGGGGCTTTTCACAGTAACTTCATTGTGGTGTTAACGTAAGCCTACTGTGACAATAAAAAGATTACTATTTTGGGCAGCATGGTAGCATTGTGGACAGCACAATAGCTTCACAGCTCCAGGGTCCCAGGTTCGATTCCGGCTTGGGTCACTGTCTGTGCGGAGTCTGCACATCCTCCCAGTGTGTGCGTGGGTTTCCTCCGGGTGCTCCGGTTTCCTCCCACAGTCCAAAGATGTGCAGGTTAGGTGGATTGGCCATGATAAATTGCCCTTAGTGTCCAAAATTGCCCTTAGTGTTGGGTGGGGTTACTGGGTTATGGGGCTATGGTGGAGGTGTTGACCTTGGGTAGGGTGCTCTTTCCAAGAGCCAGTGCAGACTCGATGGGCCAAATGGCCTCCTTCTGCACTGTAAATTCTATGAGTCTGTGAGTAACTGCACCTAAGAAAATCTATATAAGTGCATTGCGGAGCCCAAAGATCATCAAATGCACTATGCAAATTCAAATGCTTCTTTGTTTGCTTTCACTGATACTGAGAGGCAGAGCACAGGAGTTACAGAGTAGAGAAAACATGGCACCAGGTGATCTTTGTGTTGGCTGTTATCTTCCAGGTCCCGAACAGCAGTAATAAGACATAACAAAACCGCGTCACTCTCACCCAGTCTCACACCATTTACGTGTCCAAAGTATTCTTGCAGCCAGAGGTGATAAACTCTCTCTCATTTTTCTTGTTGTGCATGTATTGGATTTGAACAAACCAATCTCACGTACTATCTCATCCTTACCCATCTATGACAGCGTGCAAAAGCTCCCACACCTCGAACAGGCTGGGGTTGTGTACTATTCCATAAATGGCAGCAGTCTCACAATGTTACTCAGGTGTGAGTCCCATCATTCAAAGAGCATGACCAAATCGACTGGCTGGATGTTCTGGAGCTAAAAGGGATGTTTGCTAAACACGGGTGCCGTGTGATCCTAAGTGAAAGCAAACCAGTGGAGCTGTACCAACAGCTGCTGTGAGCTTCGTCACTCGCTCACGCTGACGTCAATAATCAATAACTCCCACTGCTGCTCAGGGAAGTGAACAGGCCAGGATTGAGAAAATGGGAAATTAACAGACTGCTGACCAGCTGTCTGAGTTTTCCAGTGCGGGGAAGTATAATTAGTGGTTCAAAACCTGGCCAAAAAGCTGATCTTCTGGGTGCATATAAATGCAGCATGTCACAGCAGAAAGGACTCAAATCCTGTCCTCAGGCACAGATTCATTTGCATGTCCAGCAATAACCATTAGGTAGGAGCGGAGTCATTTGCAGAGTATGTAATGTCTAGCGAGGAGATTTTAGAGCATCTTCAAATGCTGTTATTCTATCACAGGTTTGGAAGTTAACGAAACAGAATTATCACAGAACCATTGAGCAACTCAACCTATTAACAGCCAGATGGGAACATTGAAAGCAGTGACAGTCCGATCTAAAGTAGTGCAATGAATTACAGGTGGATGCAGAGCACACAACTCACCTGCATCGCTGCCGCAATTAATTACTGAACACAGGTTTATTTGAGGTGCCTGAATGTAGATACTAATGGTAAACTTGTTCGAGAAAGATCAGACACTGGGGAAATTAATGCAAGTGTGACTGGAGCTAATTACCGTGCCAAAAATATGTTTACGTGAACATCAAATACACAATTGTGAAAAATTCATGACTTTAAATCCTCTCTCAGCTGCTAATCCGAAGAACTGCATGGTTTGTGTTCCCGAGAACAGATAGTGCTGATCTCATTTAGCCTTCCAATAAATGTCCTTCCCTCTGGGGGATTCCTGCTCTTGTAGGTATCAACCTGGCCGGATTTCTTAGTTGGCTAGTGCGTGGCGCGATATGGCTTGCCCATTTAATTCTGATGCTGAAAGGAAAATCATACCTCGAAACGAATTAGAACAATCCTCGGGAACATGCTGATCCATGAACTTATTTTTAGATTATATTTTTATTAATGGCGACAGCCTGAGGGCGTGGACTTTGCTTTTCATTCATTCATGAGATTTGGGCATCACAAGCAAGGCCAGAATTTGTTCGCCATCCCTAATTAGCCTTGAGAAGGTGGGAGTGAGCTATGTTCTTGTACAATAATAAAAACGCATGGCAGGTTGTGTGAAGAATCCTGCCCTTTACCTTATACTGAACATTCCACTAACTATGTACAGTACAATCTGAGCACGAGGCTTCACATTGAACTGGCTCCCACCATTCTCTGTTGTCATATGATCTTACATCACGGACGACGTAGGCTGCTTACCTATTTGATATTAGATCACATCTCCTCGGAGCGTCTGGACTCTATTCAATATCTTGTATGCATCATCCTACATCTGCCCCTGAAGTCTCTGATTTCATCTTTGGTTCACAAGGATAAGCACTCTGGTGGTTTGACCAATCTTCCCAACTTTGTTCTCAGTTTTCTTGGAGGCTGGATAGCTCCAAGATAGGATACTCTCTCCATCTCAATGGAGTAAAATGTGAATCATCACAGACCATTGGTTTTCTGTTCAGATTGACTGGGCAGTTGATCCATTCCGTTAATGCCCATCTTCTTGTCGGGTTAAGTGGGTTTCTGTTCCGTCTCGCCATTCCATTTTCATTCTCGACAATGATCACTGATTTCCTGCTTTTTTCCAAAATGTGGCCTTTGTGATTCGGGTCATGATGGTGGACCGATTTACCTGGTTGGCGTTCCTCTAAATCCTGAACTCTGTGCAACTGATTCCAGTTTCTGGCTTGATTTGCATCCTCCTTCTGCCTTACTCTCTATATGTCCACTGCTTTGAGACATGGCCTGAGCATGTGTGGAAGAACAGGAAGATCATCAGCAGAGGCGGCAGAAGAGGATTCTGGGAGGAGTCAACTCAGTCACCTCGACTGTACTATGGGTAGCCGAAGAACCCCTCCAGCAACAAACAGGAGGAGGATCTTCGTCCAGTAGAGGCAGCAGAAGAAATGAAATGAAAATCGCTTATTGTCACGAGTAGGCTTCAATGAAGTTACTGTGAAAAGCCCCTAGTCGCCACATTCCGGCGCCTGTCCGGGGAGGCTGGTACGGGAATCGAACCGTGCTGCTGGCCTGCTTGGTCTGCTTGAAAAGCCAGCGATTTAGCTGAGTGAGCTAATTCTGGGAGAAGTTAACTCAGTCACCTCGACTGTCCTGTGGGTAGCCGAAGGACTGGTGTCAAGGAGCAGTGGGACACTAGCTTTAGGGAGGTGGTTACACCACAGGTTCAGACATGCAGATGGATGACCTTAAGGAGAGATAGACAGGTAAAGCCGGAGCCTCCTGTGGCTATTTCTCTCTCGAACAGGTACTGTTTTGGACACTGTTGGTACTTTTCTTTGTTCTTTGTAGAATGCTAGAATCCCCCCTGTGAAGAAGGCCATTTTGCCCATTAAGTCTTCACCAACCCTCTGAAAGAGCACCCTACCTGGCCCCACTCCCCTGCCCTATCCCTGTTATCCCATAACTCTGGAGGGTGCAGCAATTGGTTAGCAAATTAACCCTTCCAAGTTCTGATGTTTAAAAGAATTAGAAGTGCTCACACTGATGTCTATTGACTTCTTAGAAGTGTGACAGAGAGGGTACATTTTGAGAGGCTCATTCTCCAGGACTGGGAGTCAGCCATTTTGGACTGAGATGAGGAGAAATCTCTTCACCCAAATCGTTGTGAACTTTTGGAATTCTCTACTCCGAAGAGTTGTGGATACTCATTTGATGAGTAGATTCAGGACAGAGTTCGGCAGACTCTTGAAATCAAAGGGAATTAAGGGACATGGGAACAGAGAGTGGATTTAAGGAAGACCAGCCGTGACCTTACTGAATGATGAGCAGGTTCAAAGGGTGGCACCGCTGAATAATAACAGTGAGGAAAAGTACACATGACCCGAATTGCCAAAGAGCTACGTTTGTATGAAAAAAGATCTGATCACGTTGGCTCCATTGGTTAGATTGAAGAAGAAGGAATTTGGATAAAAGCAAATTACTGCGGATACTGGAATCTGAAACCAAAGAGAAAATGCTGGTAAATCTCAGCAGGTCTGGCAGCATCTGTAGGGAGAGAAGATAGCTAATGTTTCGAGTCCAGATGACCCTTTGTCAAAGCTATAAGATAGAGAAAGTGGGAAATATTTTTTTTTCCTTTGTTTTTTTTAAATTTAGAGTACCCAATTCATTTTTCTTTCAATTAAGGACAATTTAACATGATCAATCCACCTACTTGTCACAGGTCTTGGGTTGTGGGGGCGAAATCTATGCAAACACGGGGAGAATGTGTAAACTTAACACGGAAAGTGACCCAGAGCCGGGATCGAACCTGGGACCTGGGCGCCGTGAAGCCACAGTGCTAACCACTGGGCCACCGTGCTGCCCGGGAAACATTTATACTGTGGAGTGAGAATGAAAGATGAGTCATAGCCACAGAATCTCAGGAAAACGGGGTGCTAACAGCCACAGAAAGCAAGGGGAAATAGTGCTAATGGCTGTCCCCAGAGAGAACAAAAGGTGTGAGTGGCCAAACAGCAGAGAAACTAACATTGGAGGTAAACTGTGGCAGATATAGAGGTGGGGGGAAGGGCAGGGGGAAGCAAAGGGGAGACAGGGTCAGGAAAGGTGGGGAAGATGGGGAGGGGGGGGGGGGTTAAATATAAAGAAAGAAAGACAAAAGAGAAATAAATGGTGGTAGACAATTAAAATGAAATGGGATGAAAACAAATGCTTGAGGTGGGGTAGAGCTAATCCCACAGAAACCCAGGGAAACGGGGTGCTAATTTGAGTGCCAAACCCGTAACGCCACAAAGGCCGCACCAATATGGTCAAGCGATGGAAGTTCAAGGAATACAGCCAGGTTTGGCAATGATTAAAACCATTTGTTGGTGAGAACATCTACCTTGTGTGTGTGACTTGAAGCCTCGCAATTTTTGCTGTGACATTGCAATCCATTGGGATGTTAGATAGCGACTGGGTAAACTGCTGCACCGCTCACAGATCTCTCTTATAACCTGGCGGCCTTGGGTTTGTGCTGAGGGATGCGTGCGGTCACCTCCATGTCTTCACTTCGCTGTAGCGATGGAGGTGTCAACATTTCAGCATGTCCAACAGAGAGAGAGAGAGGAATTACAAATGAATGTGCATTTGCGCACCAACACCCAAAACTTCGTAACATGAACAAGAAAGAATAACTTTTCCAGGCTGTTACTTGAACACTCTATTATACTTCCAACTATGCAGCAGAGTGGGGGTGCCTTATGAACAGCTTCTGCCTGACTGTAGCCAATTTGATACAGTTTGTTTTACGCACATCGAACAGAGGTCCTGACTTCAGACTCTTTGACCTCAATGCCAAACCGCGTTGCTTCCAGTGACAAAACCATGAGAAAATGAAGAAAAGTTCACGGCAATTATGTAAAACTGTATTACAGTTTCATACACTGTTGAATTATACATACGTGATATTAATGCCCCAAAGTACAAATTATACCAGCACGTATTTCATTCTGAACAATTATAACATTTCATTAAGCGGATAATATGCCCTGCTAATTATATTGCCGCTGTGAAACCCCCTGAACTTCATATATCACCATTTGTCTGACATCACACCTCATGCATGCAGAGTTGCCCGTCACGTTGCCGCATTTAGCAGGAAACCGGGATTAAAACCTTTTCACCAATTTTCCTTTGGATGCATCTCTGTCTGTGAAAAGGATTTCAAGTTTCAGAATATTTGCTTCTGGGGACAGACAAAGTGACAAAGGAGCTATGATAATGTTTGCAGGAAAGAACATAAATAACAGAGGCAGGAGCAGGGGCAGGGGCAGGGGTAAGGGCAGGGGCAGGGGCAGGGGTAAGGGCAGGGGTAGGGGCAGGGGCAGGGATAAGGGCAGGGGTAAGGGCAGGGGCAGGGGCAGGGGTAAGGGCAGGGGTAGGGGCAGGTGTAGTGGCAGGGGCAGCGGCAGGGGTAAGGGCAGGGGCAGGGGCAGGGGTAGGGGCAGGGGCAGGGGTAGGGGCAGGGGTAGGGGTAGGGGTAGGGGCAGGGGCAGGGGTAGGGGCAGGGGCAGCGGTAGGGGCAGGGGTAGGGGCAGGGGCAGGGATAGGGGCAGGGGCAGTGGAAGGGGAAGGGGTAGGGGCAGGGGAAGGGGTAGGGGAAGGGGCAGGGGCAGGGATAGGGGCAGGGGCAGGGGCAGGGGTAAGGGCAGGGGCAGGGGCAGGGGCAGGGGTAAGGGCAGGGGCAGGGGTAAGGGCAGGGGCAGGGGTAGGTGTAGGGGCAGGGGTAGGGGCAGGGGCAGGGGTAGGGGCATGGGTAGGGGCAGGGGCAGGGGCAGGGGCAGGGGTAGGGGCAGGGGCAGGGGCAGGGGCAGGAGCAGGGGCAGGGACAGCGGTAGATTTCTCTTCATCTCTGTCTTTAATGGGAGTCTCCTTCTTCTGAAACTATGCCTCTTAGTCCCAGATTCCTGCATGAGGGAATTGTCCTCCCAACATCTTCCCTCCTCAGAATTGTCTATGTTTCCCAAAAGATCATAGAAACGTAGAAAATAGAAGCAGAAGGAGGTCATTCGGCCCTTCAAACCTGGTCTCAGCCATTCATTGTGATCATTGCTGATCATCCAAATCAATAGCCTCATCCCGCTTTGGCCCATATCCTTTGATCCCCTCCATCCTAATGCTATATCGAACTGCTTCTTGAAAACATATGCTTTGGCCTCAACTACTTCCTGTGGTAACAAATTCCCCGGGCTGAACACTCTCTGGGTGAAGAAATTTCTCCTCTTCTCTGTCCTAAATGGTCGACCCCATTTCTCCAGACTGTGAATCCTGGTTCTGGACACACCCACCATCCGGAACATCCTTCCTGCATCTACCCTGACTAGTCCTGTTAGAATTTTATAGGATTCTATGAGATCGCTCCTCGTTCTTCTGAACTCCTGCAAATAAAATCCTAACCTAGTCAATCTCTCCTCATACGTCGGTTCCGCCATGCCTGGAATCAGTCTGGTAAACCTTCGCTGCCCTCCTTCTCGAGTAAGGACATCCTTCCTCAGAGGAGGCCAAAACTGCGCACAATACTCCAGGTGTGGCCTCTCCAAGGTCCTGTACAATTGCAGCAAGGCATCCCTGCTCCTGTACTCGAATCCTCTCTCAATGAAGGCCAGCATACCATTTGCCGACTTTACCACCTGCTGTACCTGCATGCTTACCTTCAGTAACGAGAATCTCATCACTCATTCTTTTCCGCTCGATTAAATATTTGCTCAACCTGCTCAACCTTTCTGTAAAATGCAATCCATTCAGCATAGGAATCAACATCATTAACTTTCTCTGAATTTCCTCCAATACAAGCTGTTAGATGAATTGGACATTCTGAATTCTCCCTCTGTGTTCCCGAACAGGCACCGGAATGTGGCGACCAGGGCTTTTCACAGTAACTTCAATGCAGTGTTAATGTCAGCCTACTTGTGACAATAAAAGATTATCATTGTTAAATTATACCCTTCCTTCAATAAGACCACAACTATATGCATACTCTTGGTCTGGTCTCATCAATGCCCTGTGAAACTATCACAAGACCTTCTTTGCAATTAAGGCCAGAATTCTATTTGCTTTCCCAATTACTTAATTTACCGAGAATCCATAGAATTCCTACAGTGTAGAAGGAGGCCATTCGGTCCATTAAGTCTGCACCGATCTGCTGAAAGTGCACCCTAGGCCCATTCCCCCATATTAACTCCGTAACCCAACTAAACCTACAGATCTTTGGCACTAAGGGCGCTTTTCGCATGCTCAATCCACCTAGCCTACACATCTTCGTACTGTGGGAGGAAACCGGAGCACCCGGAGGAAACCCAAGCAGACACGGGGAGAAAGTGCAAACTCCACACAGACAGTGACCCGAAGTTGGAATCAAACCTGGGTCCCTGGTGCTGTGAGGCAGCAGTGCTCACCACTGTGCTATCCTATATGCCAGACTGCCAGATACTTCTGTACCACGCCATTCTCAAGTCTTCCCACGGGGCGGTGACCAGGTATGGGCTGCCAGTGACACAACCTTCAAGGCAGCCATCTTGCTGTGCACCGCACTAACCGCCCACCGTGGCCCTCGGTTCTGCAGAGTGACACCGGCTTTACCGCTCCCGGTAACCCTCAAAGTGACAGTCGCCCTGAACATCTTCGCCAGAAGTTCCTTCTGGGGCTGAGTGGGGACCTGTCCAGGATCTCAGAGCTCGGTGCAGAGATGTATCTGCGCCATCACGGAGGTCCTGTATGTCCGCTCAGCACCATATATCAGCTTCAATATGGACCCAGCCCACCAGGATGCCTTGGCAGCTTGGTTCATCGCCATCACTGGGATTCCCCAGGTCCAAGGGAGAATTGACGGGAAGCATGTCCTCCTACGAACTCCGTCACATGAGAGGCCAGTCTTCACAAACTGAAAGGGGTTCCACTCGATGAACATGCAGCTGGTGTGTGACCTCCAGCTGCGCATCGCGCACGTCTGAGAACGATACCCAGGCAGCATACATGACGCCTTCATCCTTGCACACTTGACCATTCCCGACACTTTCGAGGCACAACCTCGGGTGAGGGGTTGGCTCTTGGGCGACAGGGAGTATCTGCTGTGGTTGTGGCTACTGATACCTGTGCGACACGCACCAACGCGGAGACCTGCTACAGCAATGCCCATGCCACGACCACCGCCATGATCGACCTGTGCTTCGGCTGCCTGACGATGCAGGTCAGGGGCCTGTACTGCTCTGGAGGGGCCCTCCAGTATGGCACTACCAGGGTTTTCCACATCATGGTGGCCTTCTCTCCCCTCCAACGGCCCCCATCCACCCCCCAGTGCCCCTCATCCAGACAGCCCAGCACGTCCCTCACACCCTCCTGACAGAGCACTGAGGCAGGTTGAAATTTCTGTGACTGGGTGTTTATTGCGAAAGATGAACATAGCCCCAAGATAGCCCCAAACGCTATCCTGTGTGCTATACCTGTGCCAACTGTGGTCTAACTTTCTAGCCTTACAGGCCCTAACGCTAGGTGGCCCCCCAGGCAGTACATCAGGAGAGGAGGTGGCCTGCCCTGTGACCTGGATCCGCTTTATCGGCCGGCCTTTTGGGGCGACCTGGCCTGGACGGGCTTGGCAGCCTCCCAGGCATTCCAGATGGTGTGGTGGAGCCCTCTTCTGCTGGCTGGCCATCGGATACGTCAGGGACAGGACGATTGAATCTGAGACGCTGTGGTTTTTCAGCAGCTGCCCTGCGTGGGTCACCGACTTGGTCGCCATCACTTCCTCCTCCCTCTGGGTGCCCCATGGTCCCCGGATTACTCCTTGGAATAGGGGTGCAGCCGGAGGAGCTCCGGGGGCTCTCCGCCACTTGACGCTACCAACCCTGGAGGCCCGCTCTCGTGACGACAGGTCTCAATGCTCGCGGACGTGGAGCAAAACGACTGTGCCAGGTCTCTCTATGATTGTGCTCGCAGCTATATGCCCATTGTGACTGGGCCTGATATCTTAACCCATTGCTTCGGCCCAAAGCCCCCACCGCAGATGCCTCACTTCTCCAGCTTTCACCCAAAACACATTAAAGAAGCCATCCCCTATGGACAAGCCCTCCGTATACACAGGATCTGCTCAGACGAGGAGGAACGTAACAGACACCTACAGATACTGAAAGATGCCCTCGTACGAACGGGATATGGCGCTTGACTCATCGATCGACAGTTCCAACGCGCCACAGCAAAAAACCACACCGACCTCCTCAGAAGACAAACACGGGACACCACTGACAGAGTATCCTTCGTCGTCCAGTACTTTCCTGGGGCGGAGAAACTACGACATCTTCTTCGCAGCCTTCAACACATCATCAATGAAGATGAACATCTTGCCAGGGTCATCCCCACACCCCACTACCGGCCTTCAAACAATTATGCAACCTCAAACAAACCATTGTTTGCAGCAAATTACCAAACCTTCCGAACAGCGACCACGACACCACACAACCCTGCCAGGGCAATCTCTGCAAGACATGCCAGATCATCGACATGGATACCACCATTACACGTGGAAACACCACCCACCAGGTACGCGGCACATACTCGTGCGACTCGACCAATGTAGTCTACCTCATACGCTGCAGGAAAGGATGTCCCGAAGCGTGGTACATTGGCGAGACTATGCAGACACTACAACAACGAATGAACGGGCATCGTGCGACAATCACCAGGCAGGAATGTTCCCTTCCAGTCGGAGAACACTTCAGCAGTCAAGGGCATTCAGCCTCTGATCTCCGGGTAAGCGTTCTCCAAGGCGGCCTTCAGGACACGCGACAACGCAGAATTGCCGAGCAAAAACTTATAGCTAAGTTCCGCATGCATGAGTGCGGCCTCAACCGGGATCTTGGATTCATGTCGCATTACATTCACCCCCCACCATCTGGCCTGGATTTGCAAAATCCTACCAACTGTCCTGGTTTGAGACAATTCACACCTCTTTAACCTGGGATTATCCCTCTCTCTGGATCTGTAACGATTTGATTACCTGCTAATGCTCGCATTCCAAGCATTGTGCAGCATCTCGGACTTTGTCTATATAAATGTTTCTGGAACATACCTTGCCATTCACCTGAGGAAGGAGCTGCGCTCCGAAAGCTCGTGTTTGAAACAAACCTGTTGGACTTTAACCTGGTGTTGTAAGGCTGGTTACTGTTCGGACAAGGGGCCAAACAAAGCAAATACATGAGCAAGAGCAGCATAGGTCGTGTGAATAGTGTTCTTACAGGGAACAGATCAGTCCGAGGCGGAGTCGTTGAGGAGTCTGGTAGCTGTGGGAAAGAAGCTGTTCTTATATCTGAATGTGCGGGTCTTCAGACTTTTGTATCTTCTGCCTGATGGAAAGGTCTGGAAGAAGCAATGCCTGGGTGGGAGGGGTCTCTGATAATGCTGTCTGCCTTCCTGAGGCAGTGGGAGGTGTATACAGAATCAACGTGGGGGTGGCAAGCTTGTGTAATGCATTGGGCTGAATACACCACACTGCAGTTTCTTGCGATTCTAACACCGCTAATTATACCAAATACCAAATTTGTAGCACAGAAGCATAACAGGAGCTGGCCCATGTTTGAATTGAGCCTCTTCCCATCTGACTTCACCTCGTCCCATCAATATAACCAGTCACCTCTGGAGAAAAATGGTACAAAGAGGCCTTTCAAATAATGAATTTAGTTACGGTCGGACATTAGCAATGTTGCAAATTGCTTAGCAATTCTGCATTTCCCACCCAGAACACAAGTATTTTGCTCTCATGGTATATCAATATTTTGAAGTCTGATGTTTGGATTCAATAATCCCACAGATCATTTGTAGCATTGTTTACAGTCCTCCAGATGTTGCATCGTGTATATGAAAAAAGGAAAGACTTTACATTGATATGGCACCTTTTATAACCGCAGGAAATGCTGAAGAGTCTTTTCAAGTGTAGTTACTATTTAAGTGAAGGAAGTGTAGCAGCCAATTTGCACGCAGAAAGCTCATGCGCACACAGTAGGCCGTGATCCGGTCTCTTTTAGTGGTGCTGTTTGAGGAATAAATATTGTCCGGGATACTGAGGAGAACTCTTTGAGGTCATTCCAGGGGGTGTTTTATGCCAGCCTTAGGAAAAAGACAGCACCTCGTTTTTACATTGTTTCTGAAAGGCAGCAGCTCCAACAGTGCAGCACTCGCTCAGTATTGCTTCACTTGGATTAACCCCTTGGAGGGGACCTTGCAGGTGATGACGTCCCCCATGACTCTGCTGCCCTTCTCGTTCTAGCAGGTCGAGGTTGTAGGTTTGGAAGGTGCTGGGAAAGGCAACTTCGTGTCTTGCTGCCGTGCATCTTGTCGGTGGTGCTCACTGTCTGACTGCCGTTAACCTTTGAGGTTAATTCAATCTGCGATTGAAGCGAGGGCTACAACTCTCCAACCCCTGGTTAAAAGCCGGGCCCTCACCAGGAGCAGAGGGCTGAAGGTTTGTGGACGACACTCCACACCAGCTTGTGGCAGTGTCTTTATTTCAAAATAATTAACATAAATGCCACTTGAACATGGTTGAAGGATAAATAAATGTTGCGTCTAATGAATTTTCAGATTTATTTTTTACCCGAATAAAGACTTATAAAAATATTGTCAAAATTAGTTACATATCACATTGACATTTTTACAAGCATTTTATTGCATTGAAATACATCTCAGTCCATAAGAGCCTTTTATGCTGAAGTGCTATGAATTCATTTATGTAATAAATTAAGGATGTATAAAAACTACTTAAAGCAAATTGGTTTGGACCAGTTGCATAGTCGTCTCATGTATGCTAATTCCAACCCGAGAATTGCTTTGCTACTTTTGTGCTGATTAAATAGATTACCTCATTCACACCCATGAAAGCTTTCTGAGAAGTTTCAGTCATTTGAGTTATGCCGTTGTTAGATTATTTCAATGTTTCCAATTTGTTTTGGACTGGAGCAACGCATAGATATTTGTAATTGACTTCAGCTCATTAAATAAACATCGATGAAAGGACACGCAACATTCTTTGCCTGCTGGAAATTTAAAATGAGTCGGGTTGGTCAGGTATCATCTGGGGAAAGGGATTTCACAACCGCAGCAGTCAACTTTGTTTCTTCCCAGGTGCCGACTGACCTGTTGTGTGTTTCCATCATTTTCTGCTTTTTTTTCCATTGAAAAGATATTTGGGCGGGATTTAATGGAGGCGACGGGGGTCGTGCCCGCCAGCTGGAGAGTGGGCCAGAATCCCGCTTTTCGGGGCGGCCTGTGGAATTAAGTGCCGCTTAATTGGGCAAGGGTGGAGCTTACGCAGAGTCGTCGACTCTGGAGCGGGGCAAATGTTGAGAGGTGCGGGCTGATCTGCATCATTCGTCAACGCGACCAGAGATGCTGCTGGCACCTACCCACCCGGGCAGCACGGTGGCGCAGTGGTTAGCACTGCTGCCTCTTGGCGCCGAGGAACCAGGTTCGATACCGGCCCCGGGTCACCGTCCGTGTGGAGTTTGCACATTCTCCTCGTGTCTGCGTGGGTCTCTCCCCGACAAACTCAAAGATGTGCAGGGTAGGTGGATTGGCCACGTTAAATAGCCCCTCGATTGTAAAAAAATAATTGGGTACTCTTTTAAATTAAAAAAAAAACATACCCACCTGACACACAGGTTCAGGAATGTGACAAGAACAGGTGAGTGATGCCAGGAGGGGAGGGAGGGGGGAGGAAGGGAGTTTTGGGGGTGATGGGGAATTGACAAAAAAGGACAGGCTGATGGCTCTCAGCACCCCTCCCCCCTTCCCTGTGCAAGGACTCGTGCTAGAGTGATGTGGGGTCCCCACACGTTCTCCAATTTGTGGGCTGGACCCCTGTCACAAGAACAGTTCTGCCCAACATATTCAACTTAGATTTTTGCTAAATTTCACTGGTTAAAACTCTGGAGACAACCAGTCTTCTCTATTTCGCTTGGATCGAGGATTATTTTTGCACTGCATGTTATTAGTGGTTTGTGGGTTCCTGACTGGCTCCAGAAGATATTGTTAGTCACCAAGTGACAACTGAATATTTCAGCAAATCTGAAGGTAGTTATTTGAGCCAAGACCAAAGTTTGAGAGATAATCTACGAGGTTACAGAAACATTTATGCTCTGACACAGGGGCCGGGATTTTCCTTGCTCGCTCCGGGTCGGAGAATCAGCAGGGACGTGACAAATTCCCACCACGCCACTCCGACGCCGGGACGCGATTCTCCGGCGACCGGCGAATCGGCCCCAATTGCGGCCACGCGGTCTGGGGCCACTGAAAGAGCCCCCCGCAGCAATTCTCCGCGGTCGGCCGGCCGAACTCCCACCTAGTTCCGCCGAGTCCCGCCGGCGTGGTTCCAACCTGGTACCACCCGGCGGGAGCTCGGATCCGCGGCCGCGGTGGACGTCCTGGTGGGGGGGCCGGGGGGATCTGACTCTGTGGGGGGGGGGGGGGGCGGGGGGGTGCCTCCAAGGCATCCTGACCGGGGCCACCGATCAGCGGGCGCCCATGATCTGGAGGATTATTACCTCCTTCCACGCAGGCCCGCTGTAGGTCTCCGCCATGTTGCTCCGGCACTGGCGCAGAGATGGCAACCACGCACAGGCGCCGGTGCAGAGACGGTACTGCAGGGCCGTCTTTCGGCACCGGAGCAGCGCGAAGCACTCCGGCGCCGTGCTGGGCCCCTGAAGACCGCTGAATCGCTGGGCCAGGAGGCCCGTTGACACTGGCGTACACCACTCCGGAGTTTACGCCAGCGTCAACACTTGGCCGGGATTTCGGAGAATCCTGGCTAGGTCTTTAAATTATCTAGATTGTTTGGTTGAAGTCATTTATTTTATCTTTTAATTCAATTAAATATTGCAATTTTATATAATTAGGATTCTGCTTTCCAAAGCTTTTATAAAACGATGGTGTTTACATTTCAAAAAATTCTTAACGACAATTAATCCAGATCCTTCTGTTTCTTTATTAAAAAGGAATAGTTAAATAAATAAATTTGTTTCTTCCCTGATCAAGCAATTCAACGATACATAGCAAATCAAATAGACATAGAATTTACAGTGCAGTAGGAGGACATTCGGCCCATCGAGTCTGCACCGGCTCTTGGAAAGAGCACCCTACCCAAGGTCAACACCTCCACACTATCCCCATAACCCAGTAACCCACCCAACACTAAGGGCAATGAATGTGTCCACTACCCTGCTCTTGAAGTGAGAAAGCAAGATAATGAAGCAGAAATTCCTGTCAAAGTTCTGGTAAATTCAATGACACTCGCCATTATTAATCTGCAAATCATCCAGTAACTTGTGACAGTAAGAGATCATTCCATAAGTTGCAATTCATCGCCAGTGGCAATTAGTATGACTTTTAGCTGTTCTATATACTCATGGCATGTTTGCTGGTTTCCCGTCTGTATGATTTCTCCTGTCGAGACTGTAATCTGACCCCAGCACTTGCTTCAAACTGGTTTATTAACAAAACGGCAGCAGCACGGTAGCACAGTGGTTAGCACAGTGGCTTCACAGCGCCAGGTTTGAATCCCAGCTTCGGTCACTGTCTGCACGTGTCTGTGTGGGTTTCGTCCGGGTGCTCCGGCTTCCTCCCACAGTCAAAAGATGTGCAGGTTAGGTGGGATTAGGGGGTTGCAGGGTTAGGGAGTGGACCTTGGTAGGCTTGCTCTTTCGGAGGGTCAGTGCAAACTCGATGGGCCAAATGGATGCTGTGAAATTCGAAGGTTTTCATCTGGGATTTTCTTCCAAAGGAACAGGCACTACCAACTCTCTGTCAGTGTGATCCTCTATACAGTCTAAATGGAATCACGAATACTGATCTCCCTGGGGAACACTTCATGTTTAACCAGCAATAACCTGTACCAGCCTCCCCGAACAGGCGCCGGAATGTGGCGACGAGGGGCGTTTCACAGTAACTTAATTTGAAGCCCACTTGTGACAATAAGCGATTTTCATTTCATTTTTCATTTCATTTTCAATAGGTGGTTCATTCACCTGAGGAAGGAGCAGTGCTCCGAAAGCTAGTGATTCGAAACAAACCTGTTGGAATTTATCCTGGTGTTGTAAGACTTCTTCCTGAGCAATAGAACGATACAGCGCAGTACAGGCCCTTCGGCCCTCGATGTTGCACCGACATGGAAAAAATCTAAAGGCCATCTAACCAACACTATGCCCTTATAGGCTAGACATGTCTTTGGTAGGTTTAGTGGAATAAAGATCTGAAAGGTGCGTTGCTGCAAAAAACACAACCCACTCCTCAGATAAAGACAATAGAGACTGTGGTTCTGCTGGAGATTTGAATAGCGAACCAACCTTCAAGATTCTTCCAATGGATTACCTTCTTCAGGAAAGAGCCAACCCAGGTCTAAATAGGTCTTCCTACGAATGGCCACTGTCTGTCGCATTGTCTTCTGTGTATATATATCCACCGGCTTAGCTTTATAAAGGACACAACGCCCTCAATAGCCAGCCTGGGTGTTGTGGATAGTGTCTCTGTGATAGAAAGAAGATCACTACTGACGGAATAACCCTCCTCTGCTGCTGGAGGCTGAAGTTACGCTGGTTCTGCATAAAACTTGGGAGAATGTTCCAAAAAAGGCATGGGGTTATTCAAATGCTCGTCGTCATCTGTTTTTTCAATAATTCCCAGCAGTGCACCAACATGTCCACTCACTGAGAATGTGCATTGATTGTGGATTGTGGACAACATTGTGGTGCACCAGTGATCTGTCTGCCGCCCGTTGTAATGAAGAGGAGCCATCAGCCTGCCTGTGATTGGAAGGTTTGCCCCCTGCAGCGAGAGGGGTGTGACGTTTGTATCAGTTCGTGCTTAATACCACAGCCATGTCCTCTCAATTATGAAATACCATTGCATCGCATCTCTAAAGGATTTTGCAATTAAAATGACCTCGGGGAGGGGGAGTGGGAGCAGGAAGCCCGAATGAGTTTTCACTTGTGGCTCAAAAAGGACTGGAATAATTTCATATGTAAATTTACCCAGTGAATAAATCACTCAATCAATCACAAAAGAGTAACTGGGATTGAAATAAAAGCTCATCTTTGCCCCATCAAGTGGCTTTTTCACTCGAGGATGGATGGCACTGAATGATCCCGAATCCTTAGGTAACCAAATCGGGTCAAGACTCACTTATTATTATCAAAGCAATCACTTCATCATGTTGAAAAAGCCCATTGGCACTGTTGCATATATTTGAAGCCATTGTGCGATACTGAAGCACTGAAGGGGTTATCTCATTTACCTGATGAAAGGTGAAATGCCCAGTCAAAAGCAGTGAGTGACCTGTTCTGAATTGATGACAATTTCCCCTGCATTAAACATAAAATTTTGTCTATTAGTCCAGTAATTAATGCATTTATGTAAAAATATTTTGCGTTTTAATCCAGTTGTTGGCAAACAGCTATTAAAATGATGCACAGGGTAATTGTACAGACCTGTGTTAAACAGCGTGGTACCAGCGAAAATTAAACTCTGCAGTGTTTGAATAAATTACCTGGTTTCAGGAAGTCGATTCTCACCATTACCTTTCATATTTTTGTAATTCCAGGTCATAAATGCAACACAAAATTGACTCGTGGCTATTCAGACTTGGAAGGCAAGCATAGGTAGCTCGACATATTTCCAATTGGAAGAAGTGCAAGGGCTATTAAAATAGATACAATGCTTCTTTTTCCGTAAAGTAGGTAGTTTAAAAACAGTTTTATTACTGGAGGGACTGAAGGTAAAATTTTTACAAAATTGACCCTACTGATCGCTGGGAGCAAAATGTCAATGGATAATTTAAATGTAGCACTGATGGGTAATTGTAACGTGGTGGGATGAGGGATTTATTGATTTATCACTTTATTAAAGACTGCTTCAAAAAATCTAATTTAGCAAATTTGGCTAATCCTATATCTAAAAGAGGTGTGAGAGCCAATTGGCAGTGCTAAAAATAAGAAACTTCCACAAACAGATTTGCAGATTGCCCATCCCTCACTGAACTTGAACAGAGTAGTTTGTTAGGCCATTTGAGGGGGCATTTTAAGAGTCTGGAGTAACATGCATCATAATCTTTATCAGTGTCACAGGTTCATTACATTAACACTGCAATGAAGTTACTGTGAAAATCCCCCAGTCTCCACACTCCGGCGCCTGTTTGGGTACACTGAAGGAGAATTTAGAATGTCCAATTCACCTAGACATAGACATAGAACAGTACAGCACAGAACAGGCCCTTCGGCCCTCAATGTTGTGCCGAGCAATGATCACCCTACTCAAACCCACCCTATACCCGTAACCCAACAACTCCCCCCCTTAACCTTACTATTAGAACACTACGGGCAATTTAGCATGGCCAATCCACCTAACCCGCACATCTTTGGACTGTGGGAGGAAACCGGAGCACCCGGAGGAAACCCACGCACACACGGGGAGGACATGCAGACTCCACACAGACAGTGACCCAGCCGGGAATCGAACCTGGGACCCTGGAGCTGTGAAGCATTTATGCTAACCACCATGCTACCGTGCTGCCCCTACCTCACAGCACGTCTTTCGGGACTTGTGGGAGGAAACCGGAGGACCCGGAGGAAACCCCACCCAGACCCGGAAAGAATGTGTAGATTCCGCAGAGACAGTGATCCAACCGGAAATCGAACCCGGGTCCCTGGGGCTGTGAAGCAACAGTGCTCACTCAGGTCGGACCAGGTAAGGGTGGCATATTTAGTTCCATTAGTGAACCGGATAGGTTTTTACATGGTCAACATTAGACTTTTAATTGCAGATGTTTTATTGGATTCAGATTTCACCATCTGCCTTAGTGGGATTTGAACCCAGGTGCTGAGTGCATTACCCTTGGCTCTCTGGGATCATGACATGACACTGCCCCTAGTGTTCTGGAGGGGAAACACTATAAAGGTAAATTACGTGTGATTACCACATCAAGGGACTGAGTACTTGCTATGTTGGAAGAGAGACTTGGACGGGCAATGCTATTGCCAATTTCTCCCAAACCATTTATTGGCCTTGGCTCCTTAATGTTGAAGAACAAAACCTCACCATTTAGCAGAGCGATATCGAACCATATCACTTCGCTCTTTGTTGCACAGACTTTGGGAACTGAATAATCCTTCCTCAAAGGGTATCTGAAAGGGTATCTGAAAAGGTATCTGAATACTCCTTGCTCAAAGGGTATTTTAAAGATATCCAACCTGATATTTGACCAGGTGATTTTTTTTTTTTTACCCATCTTTGATGACGGCCAGGACAGGCATTTGTAAACGAGGATTCCTTCGGCCTGTTTGAGACCTCTTTGTGACATTGGAGTTCAAAAGGGAGAGGACAGAAATGCTCTTCTTGGGATTCTTAAGTGGTTACTTGCAATGCAAGAAGACAAGAGACTGCAAAAAAGAGAGGTCAAAAGTCCTTTTAAAATAGGCAAGTTGGCCACAGAGGCATGGCCGGTGTGGACAACAGACTCATTTCTTTTAATGGTGAGGCCCAAAGACCATATAAAGACGGCGCTTTCAACTTAATTTCTGGAAACATTGGGGCGCTCGTTTTAAACGCTTCCCCCAGTACTTGTTTGAAATCCAGTCTGGGGGAGGGGAGGTGGTGGTGGTAAGGGGGGGTGGTGCTGACAGGAAGACAGCAAGGCCACAATTCATGGAGGGAGATCTCAACAAACCTCTGGATAGTGTTGAGCCTGACATCCTGAACCCACAATCGAGCAGATGTTCAGCAATCAAGGTCACAACCTCACCTGGGATGCTGTGGCCACGATAACGAGCGCTAGCTCGCTCCGGAGGAGGATGGGGCTACAGTGACGGAAGAAGATGAATGACTTCCTCAGTGCAGCCAGGGTAAGTCTATCCCCTCATGTCTCCCTTTCAGTCTTTTCTCACGAGTATCACATGGCCATGGTGACCTCGCTGCCAATCACCTCACGGGATCCCAACATTTGTCATGATGCCACCTTCCCTGTTCCCCACTCCCCACATACTCCCCGATAGATCCTCTGTTTCTCATGTTATCGCTCCCACTCACCCTCCCACACGTGCCGGACTTGATCACCACCTGCCCTGGCACGACTCCGGCCTACACTCTCCCCATCTGTCTCGTTGGAGGACAATCTGCAGCATAACCAGCGTCAGCAGGCACAGCCTGTCGGAGACATACCGGATCTGGGAAGCGGAAGAACCTTTGTGGAGAGAGTCCTCGTGTTGGCTGGCGAGGTGCAGGATGGCACCTGTGCAGAAGCTGAGGTTGAGGGCAGGGGACAGAAATGAGAACCCTCAAGACATGCAGCCATGGTGCAAGCCTCTCGTGAGTAAACTTTCTCCAATCAGTCTGCCTCGTGTTGCACGAATGCCATCTGGCTTCCCTGGCAGGTCAACCAGTTGGCCAGCGCGGTCCATCCTCTAGCCTTCTTGGGGACCAAGGGCAATGTGTCCAAGTTTGCAAACAACACTAAGATGAGTGGTAAAGCAAAAAATGCAGAGGATACCGGAGGTCTGCAGAGAACATAGAACATAGAACGATACAGCGCAGTACAGGCCCTTCGGCCCTCGATGTTGCACCGACATGGAAAAAAAACTAAAGGCCATCTAACCTACACTATGCCCTTATCATCCATATGCTTATCCAATAAACTTTTAAATGCCCTCAATGTTGGCGAGTTCACTACTGTTGCAGGTAGGGCATTCCACGGCCTCACCACTCTTTGCGTAAAAAACCCACCTCTGACCTCTGTCCTATATCTATTACCCCTCAATTTAAGGCTATGTCCCCTCGTGCTAGCCACCTCCATCCGCGGGAGAAGGCTCTCGCTGTCCACCCTATCTAACCCTCTGATCATTTTGTATGCCTCTATTAAGTCACCTCTTAACCTTCTTCTCTCTAACGAAAACAACCTCAAGTCCATCAGCCTTTCCTCATAGGGGTTTGGATAGGTTAAGTGAATGGGCTAGGGTCTGGCAGATGGAATACAATGTTGACAAATGTGAGGTTATCCATTTTGGTTGGAATAACAGCAAAAGGGATTGTTATTTAAATGATAAAATATTAAAACATGCTGCTGTGCAGAGAGACCTGGGTGTGCTCGTGCATGAGTCGCAAAAAGTTGATTTACAGGTGCAACAGGTGATAAGAAAGCGAATGGATTTTTGTCCTTCATTGCTAGAGGGATGGAGTTTAAGACTAGGGAGGTTATGCTGCAATTGTATAAGGTGTTAGTGAGGCCACACCTGGAGTATTGTGTTCAGTGTTGGTCTCCTTACCTGAGAAAGGACGTACTGGCACTGGAGGGTGTGCAGAGGAAATTCACTCGGTTAATCCCAGAGCTGAAGGGGTTGGATTACGAGGAGAGGTTGAGTAGACTGGGACTGTACTCGTTGGAATTTAGAAGGATGCGGGGGAATCTTATAGAAACATATAAAATTATGAAGGGATGTGGTGGTATGAGTGGGAGCACTGCCATTGGTGCAGAGCATTGGTTTCCCATTGGCTCTGGCTGGTCATGTGCCTCTCGTCTGATTGGCTGGGACTAGTCATGTGACTGCTCACCAATTGGTCGAGAGGCAAGTAGACCCGCCTCCAATGCGGGGTATAAGTATCCAGGGTTCCCAGCGGTCGGCCTTTCTCTGTAGTCAACCACCGGGCTAACAACTAGCTGATTAAAGCCACAGTTTGAATCTTCATCGTGTCTCGCGTCCAATTGATGGTACATCAGGGAATAGTTAGGATAGATGTGGGCAGGTTGCTTCCACTGGTGGGTGAAAGCCGAACTAGGGGACATAGCCTCAAAATAAGGGGAAGTAGATTTAGGACTGAGTTTAGGAGGAACGTCTTCACCCAAAGGATTGTGAATCTATGGAATTATTTGCCCAGTGAAGCAGTTGAGGCTCCTTCATTAAATGTTTTTAAGATAAAGATAGATAGTTCTTTGAAGAATAAAGGGATTAAGGGTTTTGGTATTCTGGCCGGAAAGTGGAGCTGAGTACAAATGGCGGAGCAGGCTCGAGGGGCCAGATGGCCTACTCCTGCTCCTAATTCTTATGTTCTTATGTTCTGAAGACCACCAACCCAAGTAGCTCCGAGGGAGACCTCGACAACAAGTATCGAGGAGGTGTCACAGCTCTCACCCGCACCCTTCACCAGGCGGACCGGAGGACTTCCACTGCTTTCTGCCCGAGGAGATGGTGCCATCTCTCTGAGGCACCAAAGCCAACACAGTGAGGGTGGTGTCCACAGTGGAAACCTCGGCGTAGCACCCGCACTCCATGGCAAGGGAAGGTGTAGCTTCTGGATCTCACATCAGATGCCCCTCCATCACATGGAGGAGCTCAGGGGACCACGGGCACCCACAGAGAAGAGGATCAGCAGGTGCATGGCCCTGGGAATGTCCATCCCAACACCTCCAGTCCCTCACACTGTGGAGGGAAGCACTGCAACACCCATGCTGCCCGGAAACAGACCTAGACCTCAAGGTCCTGGCCTTCCATGGGACACCTGCCAATGTCATCTCAGGCAGCAGGCCATGGAAATCAACAGTCTGCCACATCCTCATCTGTGGATCCTGGGAATACACCTGGATGTGTTGGGAGGGTGAGGAAGACAGAGAAAAGATAATCACATGGAGGACACGGATGAAACTAGGCACTGGGAGAGATAAATATTGAGTGTTAGAACAATTTAATGTGATAAAAGTCACGTTGATAACCCCGCTCTCATGTCATTGCGGCTCGCTCTGGCAACCCCCAGGTAACGCCGGCACCCTCCCTCTGCCATGAGGATGGCACCTCAATGGTTCTGCCTTGCCCCACTGTGACCATGCTGTAATGACGACCAGATCCTGGCACTGCCACCCCAGGAACTGTCCCCTCCTGGACAATTCCCAACACCCCCACCCCCACCCACCTCGTGCTTCGCTCAGGCCTCTTGTCTCGATCAACATTCACTCATCACGGGGAAGCCCAGGGTCTGTCCACCTCCTCAGTCAGTGCAAACGCACAGCGGGACCCCTATCCTCGGAGGAGATTGTAGTCGGGGTGTGTCATTCAGCGTCTCATCGCCCAGGAATCGCCCTGCTCAGTCACAGGATACACTCTGGTGTTTGTCAGGCAGGAGTCAGGAAGTCGCTGAGGGTAAGAGGAGCATTGCTCTGTCCTCACTGCAAGCCTTCCTCATTCTCCCACACTGCACATGCAGCCTGACTTTTCATGGGACGTTGCCCAGGCACCTCACAGTTGCCCGTGGGCTGACCCAGTGATGTAAAGTAAAGTTAGGTAAAGTAATATTTATTGTCACAAGTAGGCTGACATTACCACTGCAATGAAGTTACTGTGAAAATTTCCTCCTCGCCACATTCCGGCGCCTGTTCGCGTACACAGAGGGAGAATTCAGAATGTCCAAATTCACGAACAGCACGTCTTTCAGGACTATTGGGAGGAAACTGGAGCATCCGGAGGAAACCCACGCAGACACAGGGAGAACGTGCAGACTTCAAAGACAGTGACCCAAGCCGGGAATCGAACCTGGGACCCTGGCACTGTGAAGCAACAGTGCTAACCACTGTGCTACCGTGCATTTACTGATCTTACCCACTTCCAGGTGCCACTCCAGAGGGGCAGACCCTCCGAGGGAAGATAGCTTAAACCTCAGCAAGGGAGACCCGACAAGCGCTAACTCAACACCAGGCGCCAGACCCCTTGGAGACCTCTGGCCAAGGACAGTCAAGGTCCCCGAAGGCTTGTGAGCATATTCCCTCCCTCCCCCCACCCCCCCCCTAAATGCTGAGACTCACACCCCACCACCCCCTGGGCCCTGGGAATAACTTTGCTCGTTCCCCCATGTTCTCTGCAGAGCCTCCTCTCCATTAGACACCCTGGAGGGTTATGGCAACCTGAATGCTTTCCGCCAATGTCCCCTTCGGAGGTCAGGTCACCTCTCAATTTTAAATTGGTTGTGAATTGGTTAGCGGGTAATGAATATTCAGAGAGGGCGGAAGCTCCGACGGGACGGCTCACAGATGAGATGCTAATCCAATTAAATGGAGGTTCTTGACCTTCCTGGATGGGGACCGCATGATGTCATGGGCGAGAGGGCAAGGATAATTGTGAAACGGGATCTCACCGGCGAGGACTGTGTTTCCCGAATCGTGTGGGGTTTAACACCCCTGTCACCCCATAATTCTGCCCATGATTTGAGACTGGAGTTTCATCAGCAGCAGCTGATAATGGTCATTAAGCCGCAAGTTCTTAACACAATCTGCTGTCAGTCATGTCCTCGGTGGCCAACTGGGGCACCGAGAGGACATCCACAGTTTGTGTTCTGCACAAGGGAAATTCACTTGGAGTCAGCAGGAGTCTGCTGCTGTCAATAATTCATACCGCTCATGGAAATTCACAGCCAGGATAGACGGAAGGACCGCACAGCAGTATTACGATTGAGCACGCAGCCATACTTGAACATAGAACAGTACATAGAACAGTACAGCACAGAACAGGCCCTTCGGCCCTCGATGTTGTGCCGAGCAATGATCACCCTACTCAAACCCACGTATCCACTGTATACCCGTAACCCAACAACCCCCACCTTACTTTTTCGGACACTACGGGCAATTTAGCATGGCCAATCCACCTAACCCGCACATCTTTGGACTGTGGGAGGAAACCGGAGCACCCGGAGGAAACCCACGCACACAGTGGGAGGACGTGCAGACTCCGCACAGACAGTGACCCAGCCGGGAACCGAACCTGGGACCCTGGAGCTGTGAAGCATTTATGCTAACCACCATGCTACCGTGCTGCCCTTCCGTTCTGCTTTCTGCAGGAGTGTCCGTACTGGTCACAAAAGTTAAAGCATCGTTGCGGTGCACATCCCTTCTGCCCGAGGAAGACGCGCCACTTTAGGCATGGTTCAACGCAATCCCTTCCCGTAAAGTCATCAGTGAACTTGACTTTCTGCCGATTGCTTTGGTTTAGCTGCTCACCTGGAATGTTCGGACCGACGCTGTGCCCTCAGACTTTCCACACATTCATTTTATTAAGAGGACAATGTCTCACAACGCTGAGGCACAGCAAAGCAAAGGAATGAAATGAAAAGGATAGTTTTCTGTTTACCCCTTGATGTGGAAATGGCAAGAACCACAAAAA